>NC_142245.1:95558727-95861909 GCF_052056855.1 Sturnus vulgaris | reverse complement strand
CCCAGGATGGATGCTCAGTGTCACAAGGCAGATGAGAAAATGAGCCCTGAAATATTACAACCTTGTGTAAAGGTACTTGCTAATGAAGGAGTACTTGCACTCTCCCAGTAACACCGTGCACCAAAGGCATGTCACAGAGCTCATCTCTTCTACCCCAGATTGCTCTGACAAACCACTGCCTTTGCTGGCACAGCACAACCTACTGAAAGGGGGCTGAAACATACTTTTTAACACAAAATCTGAGACTGCCTTCAGTATTTCTGAATCCTGCAACATTGTGGGAAAGTTCAAAGAACATATCACTATGACGTTGAATTTCTAGGAAAACTATAACAGAATTAGGGAAATAAATATGAATTACAGTATTTAATGAAAAAGAATAAGAAGAAAATATCTGGAGGGATTTTTTAGGACTTTTGGATGGAGGTGATCCGAGAAGAGTATGATAAAGGAAGCAGCCAAAATTGTAACTAGGGGCAGAGGTTAAAAGTTTCCCTTTCAAATACTTTCAAATTTTCGCTACAACTTATAAGAGATTTAAGAGAGTGATTTAAGAGATTTTGGAGTGAAATCACTGAGCTCAAGCTGACTTCATTAGAGCTACTCATGTGAGGAAAGTGAGCAGGATTTGGCCATAAAACAGAAAGGCCTTTAGCCTTGTTTTCATTGCCAAGTATTTTCTAATTGATACTGCATGTAAACTCTGCCCTCAGCTAATACACTAAATAATCAATGCTATCCAAGCCCATGCCTCATTTTCTGCCTAAATTGTGATTTTGTTTGTATCACTGCCACAGGAATGATGAGGGAGCCAGGAAGGGGCTGTGTCATTGGATGGCTCCCTGCTCATGCTGCACCATGTTTGTGTTATCCCGTGCTCATTAATGGAGGGGTCGTAGCCCTCTTAGCTGTAGTCCCCTGGTAAATCTCCACCCAGCTGTAATCCTCTGCACTGTGAAGAGAATGAGATTCCTCTGCTTTTTCTGAACATTGCCTTCTGTCCAGGAAACTACCAGCCAGCTTTAAAGAGACTGATATCCAAATCCTTACAAATTTCGTGTGACCTTTGAATGCTTATCTAATTAGGGAGAACGTACTCTAGGCAGTGGAAAGACACAATGCCTGAAGAGAAATGGGGAATACTTTGGGCATCTCAAATAATTTTGATAAGCTGTAGTATAAACTCTAAAACATTACTATGAGTTACTGTGATTAAAGTTTTTGTTTTGTTTGGGTTTTTTTTATTAATTCTGCTTTTTTGCAGAATTAAAATCTTACTAAAGAAATCTGTTCAACTTCACTGAATAATGCAAGAGTATTTTCAGTATACAAACTCATGACTTAAGGCTGGTCTCTGAAGTCAAATTTTGTTTCTCAACAACTTCTTTTTCTCTGAAGTTATCCCTATATATTATAACACCTGATGTAGGTAAAAGCTACTTTAATATTACAGTCACATCTCAGAATCTGAACAAACCATCTCTCATGTGCACAGTTCTTGGTGGTGGTACTTGATGCTGGTTTTAGAAACTCATTGTATCAGGTAATGGTGATAGATAATGACTTGTGAAAACAGGTCTCACTTGTCTTCTGGTATTATTGAAAAATTTTGTGATATTTACATTTGCTTCAGAGGTGGATTCAAAATTTAAGGAATTACAATATCCAAAAAAGTTTTCCTTCAATCTAACAATCTTCCATCAGAAGGAGACTTCCAAAGCATCTTTGAATTAATTTTTGTTTGAAGTGGAAAGATCTTAAAATATCCCAAGTCATGCAATGTCAGTGAAAAAAGCCTGGATACTGACAGTGTCTATGAATTTTTCCTATAAGTCATCCTTGTAGTCAAAAATATGCACCTTATTTCTTACCTAATTCTGACTTCCAGCCATTACAGTTTCATTGATTGTTCTTGCTACATTGAAATGGTTATTTCTCCCACCTTGTGTTGCTCTTTGGTAAGTGAAACAGATAGAGTGCTTTGAGTGCTGCACAGTAACATGATCTCATTTGCTTTCTAATCATTCTTCCATGAACACTCCTCAGTGATGAACAGTCAGTGTGGACCACACGCTCCAAAACAAGACAAAGGGGGTGGGATTGCTCTCACTTAAAATAAAAGCCAGACGGCTCCCTGCAAGGTAGTCACACCAAGCTCTTGTTATAGTCAGTGAGGGCTCCTTTTCATGTGTGATTCACAGTGTCCTTTGTACATTTGAGATGAGGTGAATCATACCCTAAAAATGCCTGTTTGAAGATAATGACATCATTTAGATAAATTATTCTATTCCAAAAGTGGCAGCATCAGTAAAATTACAAATGGAATTTTTTTTATCCTACACAACTGCCTCAATTTACCTACTCAGCAGTCGTGTTTGCCTATTTGTCCAGTGTTTCCAGAGTGTGCTCCATCCTTCTGATCATCCTCACATCCCTCTTCTGGACTTATTCCAACAGGTTCATGTCCTTCTTATGTTGGGGGTCCCAGAGCTGGAGCCGGTACTCAAGGGGGGTCTCATGAGAGCAGAGTAATGGGGAGGAATCCCCGCCCTCAACCTACTGCCCGTGCTGCTTTGGATGCAGCCCAGGATGCATTTCCAGCTTGTGTCCAGCCTCTCATCCACCAACACCCCCAAGTCCTTCTCAACAGATATGGTCTCAATCTGTTCTCCACCCACCCTATATGCCTGCTTGTGATTGCCCCAGTCCAGGTGCAGCCTCTCAAACTCAGCCTTGTTGAACTTCATGAGGTTTGCAAGGTCCCACCTCTCAAGCATGTCCAGGTGCCTGTGGATGGCATCCCTTCCCTCCAATCTAGCAAACACCACACAAAGCTTGGTGTTCTCATACAATGTCAGTCTCTCTGTACTCTTCCCAGGTTACCCACCCTCTGTAGGCTTAACACAGTCATATACAAAAGGATAGTTGATATTCTTTCTCCTGCTGGAACACAGAATGCATACACATGCAGAAGTGATGTTCCATATATGTGAATATGCGTGTTGAATTTAAAGTCTCAGCACAAGTTTAGTCTCAGACTTCAAAGCCTATAGATTCCATTATCCAAAGAAGAAATTTCCAACATGTTCATAGATCTTCTGATTTGTTATCTCAGTAATCAAGAGCATTGAGTCATGACACAGCCATGTGTTAAAATAAAAAAATGTCCTGAAGACAAGGTTCTCTTCCAGTGTTACTATTAGTTTATGTATGCTTTCATTAGAGCAATAGGATTTTTAAAATTCAAATTAATTGCTAAAACATTAACAATTGCTCCATTACCTAAATCAAGAAATGGTTTAGAACAATCTTTTTTATTTTTTAATTTAAAAATACCAATTTAATCAAATTGATAGTTTACCAGAAAGGAAAACTGACAAATTTCCATTGCCCCTATTTGTGTTGTTTTTTGAAATTCTGAAATGTTCTTTTGCAGCATTTTCTCAAAGCAAAAGACTGCAACTTTTCATGATTAAGAGAATCTTATTTTTAGAAGCTAAGGAAAACATTTCATAAACCTTCTAATAAATATTTCTTTTTCAAAATTAGCAGAAGCTACACTCTAATTTGGTATTATTTTAATGTTAATCTGTGTGAGTGCATTTTACATATGATAAATATAAAAATGCAAAAGCATATGTTTGTGTTAAGTCATATGAAAAGTATTGAATAGCAAATCCTTAGGAGAGAGTATAAAAACACACAAGCAGTTTTGCTTCTTCAGACTATATTTTTGAAATGCAAGATTTTATTGCTCAATGACTACGAAACATTTAATAAGCATGGATAATTTTCTTCCAGGATGCAATTTTTTTTAACATATGCAAATTTTTTGCCTCTACAGCATCTTAAAATGAAGCATTTAAAGTGTGACTATGCATTTTATGCCATTTTCAAACTTCATTTCATGCTCCCAACATTTTTTCATTTGGAGCAATGAATAATTGCCTATCTACCTTCTCAACAGCTATCATAGACAGCCATAGATATGTTTCCTAAGCTGAAAAGCCCTTGAAAACTCTATTTATTGTTTCTTATACAAAATCTGTTCTTTATCTTTAAATTTCAGTTCTTAAACTCTTTTGACAGTCCAATTTTTCATCCTGGTTTAGTCTGGGAAAAATGTTGAAATATTAAAAAAAGTTCTTTGGGGATGGGAAAATCATTTTTTGTCCAGCTCTAACTTTCAGTTCCATTTTACTATCAAGAACAAAGCATCTCAAATCCACAAACATGTATAATACATCTGGAAGCAGGTACTTCAACACGGAGAGATTCTTAGACAATGAAATAAATTTAATCTCCTTGACTTCCTCAGGTGATTTGTTGCCACACAACCTTCTTCTTTTTCATTTTCATTAAATGTATTTACCATTAATAATGATTACCATCTGTTCAAGTTGGGATCTGATTTGTAGTACTATAAATTAGAATTAGCTTTTCAGAAATCCGTCCTACTTTTGCTCAAGATTACAGACTTGGTCATATTCTACTGTTTTTACTCATCCCTGCGGCAACTTTATAAACAGTAAAGTCTGTAGAAAGAAATTGGGATAAACGCAGAAATCAAGAGACTTTAAGGAGTCACAAAATTTCCAAAGGGCAATAACATTTATAGACACAAGAAACATGAATGATAGAAAGTATTTAGCACATCTGCATTTCAGTATGTAGATGTATGTGTGTATTGTGTGTATGTATTAAAACCCAAACAAATAAAACAACAATAATTTAAGAAAATCAAATGGTCTCATGCACTGTTTCTGCAAACTTACAATTCTGGCCATACCAAAGCTCCTACTGTTAGTAACCTAGATGATTCTAGATGTGTTCTGTTCCATATGCATGAAAATTAGAAGTTTTTATATTTCTTAAGGGTAAAGCAAAATAAGCTTGATATAATACAAAACCAATTGGTTGAAAAGGAACACCTATAGGAAAATAAACTGATAAAAGTGAATGTATGTGCTTTCTCCTGATACCTTCAAATCAAGGATATGTGCCTGTCCAGAAGTCATGTTTCACCAAGAGTAGATAATAAGACATGGAATAAACAGTAACTATGCCCTAGGAATCATTGCTATGAAAGACACTGACCCCCTTTACCTTACCTTATTTGCAATTTTGAGGATTTATCCACAGGATAAGGCATCACAGATGTCTTCAGAGAATATGATGGATTTAAATACAACTCAAATACACGTCAAATATGGATACATAGACTGGATGACAAAAGCAACAAAATGACATTTGAAACACAGAAGGAAATTGGGGAAGAAACAAAATATTTTTGCATACGAGTAGCATTGGATAAACTAAATAAATTATTATTGAGCAACTGTTTTTTAGTTGAGCTCAATTAATTAATCCACAGCTCATAAAAAAATATCTAATTTTGCTTCTAATTTAGGACTACAAGGCCATTGCTTTTTAATGTATAAGAACTAATCATTCTAGTAATAAAATACTTCATCAGAGACTTTAGTGGTGAATGAAACTTTGAATCCTTGCAAAATCCTTGCAATCCTATCACAAAAAGTATTAAAGACCAAGAGCAGCTCTGTAATTGTGGTTAAGACTGGCCAGCATATCAGAAAACAAATTCTACAACAATTAAGGATGTAATTTCCAGTAGTCTTATTAATCAGCTGTCAAAAAAATTACTATTACTCCATGCCAAAAAGGCAGCATGTATTGCAGAAATGAAAATAATTAGGCAGTATAATGCAGATATTGTGACAGCAATTTTATTGAATCAACTGCCAAATAAATAAATTAGTTAATTTTTTACCGTGAAGCTCCAGAGAGAGCAGAAGAGCTAACTTACCAAAATACAGGGAGAAAGTGTTCACTGTTAGAATGAGAATGCAAGGAAGGTTTTCATTCTGTCTGACACATCAAATACAATTTCAATGTTCCAGTTTTCCTCAGCCATAATAGTTTCTCTATTTCAGTTAGAACTCATCCTTTCATCTGAAAAGGTGGTAATTTGGGAGTCAGTTTGATAGCTTGCTTCCAGATCCCAAATTCAAGGACCCAGGTCTTCTACACCTTCTAGAGCAGAGTTCCTGTACTCCATGTCCATCACTTCACATACCCAACAGCCTAGTTCACACAGAAGTTTCTTTGTTACTACTGTTTAGCATTTCATTTTAAAAATCAGAATTCAGTGATAGTCTATAAATTCTAAATGCATTTACTTTGATATTAGTATACCCATAAATTCTTTTTTACATTAGCATATGCACCCATATTCCTTTCAAAATCTTAATATGCTGCATGCTAGCAGATGATGTTGAAATAAATTTTTAATTTAACGTTTATATTTTTAATATAAAAATATTATGTCCAATAGCATCCCAAAGTAATTAAAAGGCCATTGGAGAGGAGTGTAAAGGAAAAAACTCAGATTAAAATCTTGCCTGTTTTCAATCAGGAAAACAGGAAAAAGTCTTCCACAAGTCAGAGGCAGAAACCTTTTCCTCAGCCTGAAAAACTCCATTTTCACTTTCATATTCTGTTGTTCACATGATGGCTCCACCAGATGTTTTCTAATGGAGCCTCAGACCACAAACAAACTGTGAAATTCTGAAAGCTGTTGTAAAACAGAATTGCCATCCTCTGGTTGGCTTTTCTGCCTGCAGGACATCTGTAACAGGGGAGCAAAAAAATGGACAAGAGGGAAAGGACATATCTTAACACTGCAAGTCTTCCTGCTAATTGTAAAACCATTTTGTGGTAGTTTGCATTTAGGAAATCAAAATGTTTAATAAGTGAACAAGGTGAGTATTACTTTATGCTAGGTTTCAGCAGAACTACTATATTGGTTCAGTTGATTACACAGCATACCAGCACCACGTCCCTGAAATATATTTGTATTTGAGAATGTCCTTTTAGGTAAAAATATTTCCCCTTGTAAGACAGTTGTCTTTTCTGGACCACTGTTAGCTGTATCTGTGCAATATGGAACAACAATAGAAATAGCTGAATTACTGCTGAGCAACCTAAAGCAAAGATACGTCCAAGATTAAAGGCTCAGGCTCTGGAAGCAGTAAGGGCAGGTTAATGTGTCACTGCCTCTTCTCACAGCATCTCACTGCAACAGCAACACGACAACACCTTTTCTCTTTCCAGAACTATCATGTTCAGTAGACCTACAAATACTGATACACAGGCTGGAGTCAAGCCTTGAAGGCAATTGAATTTCATTTTACAGATACACTTTTTCTCAGTTCTTGTACAACTATAATAAAAGAAGGGACTGAGGGTGACATGATTTTGTGTGATCAAGTAGTTAAATGTTTAAAGGGCTTATGGCACTCTTGTAATACTGGAAATAATTGAAGGGGTGAGATGAGGGCATCGATGGAATGGAAGATGAGAGACAGATTCCTTAATACCATTTCACATTCAAGCCCTCTCCAGGCAGCAACAATGGTTTATAAAAGATTTTGCACAGACTGTGAAGCTGCCTGTACTGGTTCTTCTTTTTTCACTAGCTGTTTTCTATCTCCTCTCATAAGGCTCCTTTCAGATGAGTCTTCTACTTTCAAGAAATATTAGAACTTCATAGAATTTCATCAGGATAATATGCTGCATTCCTCTTCTGCAAAATAATCTGATTTAGAAGGCCTATAATAGCTTTTTCTCTAAATATTCTTTTACTCTGATGAGAATGAAAAAAGGAGAGATCACGGAATATTCTGAGTTGGAAGGTACTCACAAGGATCATCAGGTTCAAATCTTAAATGAATGGCCCATATGGAGATCAAACACACAACCTTGGTGTGATTAGCACTATGCTCTTACCAACTGAGCTAATCTCAGGGTAAGATGATTTATTAAATAGAAGGAAAGAAAAAAGTAAAAACTTGCGTTATTTTAGAGCACAGAGAATATGCAAGAGTATGAAGGACAAGGATATATTTGCTGCCTTGAACATTTATTTACTTAATTATATTCTGACAATCACAGCCAGGGAGTGAATAAATCCACAATGTTAATGGAATGTGTGATATTTTAAGTCATAAACCTAGGCTGAGGAATGAAGAGATAACTTGCATGTCAAGTTTTGAATTGCTACCAGTAGCTAACATTTATGAAAACTCATACCTTTCTCAGAGTGGGATTCACTGCTGCCATCCCACACTGTACTGCTGAAACTTGAAACTTGTGTAACATCCCACATTTTGTCTAATTCTGAATGCTTAAGTCTCTGTGCTACTGAGAAAAAGAAAAAAAACAAACTAAAAAACCAAACAAATAAAAACAAAACAAAACAAAACAAAAAATCCAAACCAAACCAAACCAAGACAAAACAAAACCAAAAAGAGAACACAACGTTTTTTCTGGAAGCAAAATGACCAAAACCACTCTAGATTTGGGTCCATTTTTGTTATTTGGAAATGTTTCTGTGCACTCTGTGTGTGTGAAAAAACTGAACAATACTCTAAAATTACACTAGATACCTAAATAACTGTCAATCTGTTCTCAAAAATATGAAATCTGGATTTCTCCTTAGGGCAAAAGTCACATTATTCAGCCTAATGAAAATAAAAGTCATAATGTGGAGGAGTAAAGCATCTCTCAAAAATCTTAAAGCCATCACTCTCTAAGCAGTCCCTTTTAGCCCTGTTTCTAAAGAGAGACAATTATTTTCAAGGTCTCACTGGAATATTTTCTTCAGCAGCAACTCACAGAAGACTCCCTAAATGCAACACACATGCTCTCATGTAGTCTGCAGCTATTCAAGTCATGGCTCATAACAGATTATGCAAAGTATAAGACTCCTAATGGAGATATTTTCATGCAAAAAAACCTTGGGCTATTTACCAGCATTCTGTTGTGTGACTACTAATATGACAGATTGTCTGGGCAAGGGTCTGTAGGGGAACACAGCTGGGACAGTTGATCCCAACTGACCAAAGGAACAGTCTACAATGTATGGTGTCAAGCTCTGGAATAGACAAAAAAAAGGATACTCATGATAATGACATTTGCATTCCCAAGTATATATTACAGATGTGAAGCTCTGCTTTACAGTATCAAACTGGACACCTGCCAAAGGTAAGGAGTGAGTTAATTCCTCTTTTTCCTTGGCTTGCACACACTCATTTTGCCTTCCCTATTAAAATATCACTATCTTCATCCATGAGTCTTTTTGCCTTCATTCTGTTTTCATCCTGGCCCTCAGGAAAGGGGATTGAGCAAGGGGCTGGGTGGGTGTTTGACAGGTAGCTGAATCCACTTCACAATGTCAAGATAAAGTATTATATAGAGACTTTTCAGTGAATTACTTGTTCCTTCAGTTTTATTTTTACAACACACTTTTTGCCCTATGCCAATATTTAATCTAATCTGGAAAATGGAAAAAGAAAATTCAACTGCTCTAAGATGTAAGGCTTTCCTCAGTCCCAATGTTATCCACAAGTATGTCATAAAAGTAAGTCAGAGATTTTAATTTGCAATCATGCGCTATGAAACTATAATCATAGAATCATAAAATCATAGAATGGCTTGGACTGGAAGGGACCTTAAAAAACATCCAGTTCCAATCTCTCTACCACGAGCAGAGATGCCTTTCACTAGACCAGACTGCTCAGAGCCCTATCCAGCCTGGCCTTGACCACCTTCAGGGCATCCACAGCTTCTCTGGACAACCTATTTCAGTACCTCACCCCCTGCACAATAAAGAATTTCTTCCTAATATCTAATCCGAATCTACTCTCTTTCACTTTGAAGTCATTTCCCCTTGTCATGTCTCAACATGTCCTTGTAGAGTCCCTTTCCAGCTTTCTTGTTGGTTCACTTTAGGTACTGGAGTGTCACAATTAGGTCACCCTGAAGTCTTCTCTTTTCCAGGTGGAACAATATCAATCCTCTCTGCCTTTCCTCACAGCAGAGGTGCTCCATCCTTCTGATCATCTTGGTTGCCCCTCTGGACTGACTCCAACAGTTCCATGTCCTTCCTGTGCTGGTGGACCCAGAGCTGGATGCAGCACTGCAGGGTCTGATGGATGGACCCAGAGCTGGATGCAGCACTGCAGCACTGCAGCACTGCAGAGCAGAGTGGGAGGATATTCTCCAATTTTTTGCACAGCTTTGTTATGCTGTGAGAGATGGTGCCATCATCTTATCTCTTCAGCAGGCCTAAATAGTCCTGACCCTGTGCTGAGGGTCACTACAAGAAATTCAGAAACCTTCTGGCTGATGAGAGTTCAGTTGTTCAAGTGTAAACATGCTGAACTCAATCAAGATTCCAAATGAATATACGATTCTGTATTGTCTATTTATCTTATACCTACTCCAAATTTTCAGCAATACAGAAGGACTACAAAGGAAGCATGTACCTGTGTAAGATTTCTAGGGGGTTTTAAGTTTGGTTTTGGGTTTTTGTATTCTTTATTTGAGTAAAAAAAGACTTAGAAAACTTGCGTGTTATAAGCTTTTTGCTTTCTTCCATGTCATAGTTTGCATTTTAACATAGAGGGGATATAGTCTCCAGAGATGATTTATCAGCAGTTAAAATAAGCAAGAAATTTTCAGTCATTATAATATCCATCTGTGTCCTCCCAAAATAATTGCATCTATGCAGCTTTTACATATTTTACCCCAACAAGCTTAAAAAGACTTATACCTTAAGTTAGGAAATCCATTATTTTGTGAGAATTGTGAAAGTAAAACCCCATACATGTCATTGGTAAGCATATCATCCGCAAAAAAAATTAATTTTAGAAAATAATTTTTTTAAGATAATCTCCGTGATAGCTTAGAGATTATCTTAAAGTCTTAGTCATCAGAAACCATGTAATGAGTAAACCTGAAAAAAAACCAGAGTGGAAACATCCAAATATAAAATCTGTTTTATTTTTATATATGCAGTTTTATTTGAATAACACCACCAAGTGAATGAGATTTAGGCACCTAAAGCTGTCAATGCCTCATGAAAATCCCATCTTCATCGATGGACCCGTAGTGACCAAAGTGCAGTGTTCAGCACTGTCCTCTGGAGACCCCCAAAGCCCTTCACCTGTGACTGCCAGATGACAGGACTGGTTCCCTCAGTACTTGAAACCAGGCACAAATAAAATGCTTATATTTGGTTGGTTAGGTCACACCTACAAATAACATCTTAAAGTTTTCCTGATGATTGTTCACACGGCACAGATATCCAATGGCAAACAGAAATCTGTTAAGTGTTTGTTGAGGATATTCAAAAAGTCCTTAGAAATAAAAAGGCTCCTGACTAGCTCATCACAAGTTCATCTGCTACAGGAAACTAACCTTTGAACAAATATTACTAAGAAAGAGCTATTTGACCAGGTGTGGCTTGCAGGTGGATTTAATTTCAGGTAATAGCCTCAAAACGACAATAATTATCCATGACTTATTTGCCTGTCTAAACTTCTGTTTGCAGAAAATAAACAATCTATAAAAGAGCCATTGACATCTCAGCAGTATTTCCTGCATTTATCAGTGGCAATTCTTGTTTTAAGCACACTTGTGGTCTAGTTTTACTCAACCTATTCAGTCATTGAAGTTTACATTTATGTCCCAGTTGTTCAAAGTGACAGGAATACATATAACATGGAAAACTGAAATATGTTACCTCATTTCCCTCTACCCTTCTTCTTAACCACTTTTTTTGCCCTTCCTATTTATTGACCTTTTCTCCCCTTTGACTTCTATTATTCTTTATAGGACTAGATACTTTAATTCATTTTTTGCTTACAGTTATTTGTCTGTAGAAGCTTTCCTTGCTTATGTTCCTTCTCATTTCCCAATAATACGATTCCATTTTTTCTTTTTAAACTTTTCTTTTGTTTTGCCAAAACAAGGGTGCCCAATCAGCTACCTCCACTTTCAGATGCCTTCTGTACCTTTTCACTAGCCTTCCTCATTCCTTTGCTTCTGCTTCAGCCCAATACTGCTGTTCCAAGATCTCTTGGGAATTTGTGGGCTTTTTGTTTTGTTTTTTTTTTTTGTTTTGTTTGGGAAGGTATTTGTCTCTAGTGTTTGGGTAGTGCAGAAAATGCATCCCTTTTTTCCTGTTCATATCTCAGTGGAGTAGGAAGAATAAAACCCTGTGTGTTAGATAATGCAACACAAGCCTGGGAATCATTTCCACAAGAGATTAGCAGACTTTCTATTGTCACATGGTCTTGGTTTATCAGAAGGAACATAACTTGATCTGATGGGATTTATGTCGGGTAGCACTTTCATACCATGGGACTTTTCAGAAATATTGGAAGGATATATAGCCAGGTGGAAGAAAACCCTAAAGTAGGATGGGCTGCTGAATGTGTGTTATAGGAATTAGACTGTAAACTGAGCAGTTCCTTGGTGTGACTGGGAGAGCAAAGGTAGTGATTAAGACCGGTTGCCAAATAGGTCCCAGTTGTGCAATTGAACAGTTGACTTGCTGGAATTCCCTTCTGTCATTCTTGCTGTTCCAGTCCATGGTATGAACAATTTAATGTCCTGGCAGTCATCTATTTCATTTCCTGCTCAATTTAGCTCTCTAACTAAAAAGAAGTATGAATTTTGTAATGCAACTGAGACACAAAATGCAATGCAATGAATTAGCACTCAAGTGGGCTCTTTGTTGCTTCCTTTATCTACAAATAGAGAAGGCAAATTGGGAATGACAACCAATCAATCTCAGTATCAGGGTGCTTACGAGCCATTTTTCTGCCCCTCTATTTCACTACTGAGGTTGAGGCAAAGTACTGTACTGTGACAAACTGGCTGTTAACAGCTGTGAAGTACAAATCTTCCAAACAAGCAAAGTATATATAAATAATGGCACATGTTTTCTTTCTGTGTAGACTTTAGTACGACAAAGAAGGGAAAAAAATCTTCCCAGCCCCAAAACTGTTTTGTTTGTTTAGAACAAATTTTAGATTTTCAATCAATCAAATTTTAGTATTCACAACAGAGAATGTTGTGAATATATCCAGAATGCATCACTTGATGTATTCTGGAAAAAACCCTGTTGAAAACTTGCTGTGTTATGAGGGGCAAGGCCAAAAATCTAAAACCAAATAAAACCCCCACCTCCAAAACCCACCAAAGAAAGAAGTAGGTAGAGAAAAGATGGAGTTATTCTTTCTATTTGACAAACTAATCCTTCAGAGAAGGAAAAAAACCCAGAAAGTTTTCTCAGCCTATGTGTCAAGAAAAACAAGGTCTGAATATTACCAGAGAAAAGAAGCTGGGATCATTCTTATCCAAATGACAAGTCTGATTGGTTATTTCTACTACAGGTTGAATTCATGTAACTTTGGGAGTCATGTCTGGTGTTTGCACCATTTCTCCATGTTAGACTGGAATGGCCTCACCACAACATTTCTGCTCCTTGTATAGTCATTCTGAAATGTCTGAGGGAAACTTATACTGTATTGCCTTTAGTAAGCTAACCAAGCCAAAATTTTAAATTCTTTTGCTAGGAGACACATTTTTCAATTCAATGGTCATGCTCATAGCTTTCCTTGGCAGCCTCCAGTTTTCAAATCTTGTCCAAACAGTTTCTGTATGTTCTGAAACTGATGTATTAGAGAAAGATTCCCTTTATTCAGACACAAGTGGGTTGTTTGAATAATGTGATACATGCTTTTGCAGTACACCTCTGCAAAACTTTCTGGGAAATTAAGCTGATTAAAAATTGAGCATCAAAGTCACTTTGAAGGAAGGAACATGGATAGACTCCTCAGAAGCTTTTTAGAGACTGTGTACAAAAACCAACTAAGCAACACATGCTTATGCGGGAAAGATACAAGAAGCTATAACATGATTTGAAGAGTTATTATTCTGAAACATCATAACAATGTATTTTGATAATTTGCAATAAATGGAGATTGACAGTTCATCGTTAACTCCACGTGTTGGTGTTCACATCCCAGAAAAACCACTGCCCAAAAATGGAGATAACCAGAAACAGAGAAACAACTCTGGTTTAAATGTGGGGCTGTGATCAGGGCTTTCACACTGCACTTGATAGTGCTAATTAGGGAGTTTCCTCCACCTTCAAGAATAGGTGTAAGGAGAACCTTACACATCTCTTAAAAAACCCCAAACAAGCAAACAAAACATGGTAAGAGTCCAATGCAGTGTAAGTATCAGAGTGTGGGATTCTTTAAAGAAAGGCAGTGGCTAAGCAAGCTTTTAATGGCTTACAACTCAAACAGTTTTAGCATAACAAATCGGAAAGATGGAACTTATTTACTGATTGAATTCTGTGGGAAAATACTGCAGAAATGTTATCCTTGGATGTGAAAGGTTAGCATTTTTACAGAATATACAGAAGACCACTAGGGAATTCCAGCACAGGGAATACAAGCTCTCTTACTTATGATTTGGACTGAAGGAAACTCTGTAAAAGCACCCAGCGAATGCTCAAGGCACTCTTGCCTGTGCTCCTAAACAGATGAAAAAAAACCCAAACAAATCTCAGAGGTTTAGTGACACTAAGTGAATTTATTCAAATTTGTAACACCTGTTGTCTTTCACTCAAAGCACTCAATTTTCCCAGTCTCAAACTCTCATCTCATTACAGTGTGTTGATATGCATGGGTTTTGAACAAAACCCTCTCATGAACAGGGAGCATGAGATGTGGAGTAAGGCACTGGTCTGAATTTGGGAACAGCTCAAACTGTGGCTCACTGCTATATGCCAGGGGGGCTCAGACAAGTAGCTGATCATGTCGATCATCAGATGGTAACTTAGCATCTTCTCATGACTCCCAAATCATTACTCACTGTTTTGCACTTCTACAGTTAGGCTGCCAAAATATTTTGAGTGCCTCGTAAAGTGCATGAGCAGATCTGAGGTGCAGATCAAGGCCAGTTTTCCAATGAAAGAAAATTAATGATCAGTTATTTATGTTCCTAGGATTTGTTCTCCGCAATGTTTAAGTTATCTATGGACAGGTAGGCTTTTCTTGAGACAGCTGAGGTTAAATGAGAGTCATCACACATCAAAACAATGCTCAAGCCACACCAAATCATATACTTGTCTCTAGTGCAATCTATCACTCACTTCAAGCTAGAGAATCACATGTGTGTCCAAGTATCAGATAAGAGGCAATACAAACAACATCCTTGAAGCACAGCACTGAAGACAAGCCCTATATCTTGAATAAAATTAATATTATGCAACTTTACATGTTTAATATCTGAGAAGATGAACTTCTCTGGAAGTGGTGATTCTTTTCTATTGAATATAAAAAGAAAAATGACCATAGATTGTGCTGCTCTACATAGTTAGAATAATCCCAGCAGAATACAAAAACTTAGTTCCAAAAGGTGTTTTTAGGAATTTGATGAAACCTCAAATCTGAAATATCCACAGAGTTGCTAACATCATAACCTTCTCATCACTATGGAAACAAATCCAGTGGAAAATGACTGCATATTTCTTTTTAAGTGCCAGTAATTTCTAACAACAAAACTTCAAGTTCTCACTTAGTGAAAACACTGTTCACAATTATTTTTAATCTGCTGTCAGATTCAAAATATCTGGTCAGTTTATTCAAGAAAATATCTGTCTTCATACAGATTAATATGCTAAATATAGCTAATATAGATGTGACCAAGGATAAGCTACAAAGATACAAACACAGAGCTAGAACTAAATAAGCTTACTAAAATATGGATATAATTGTTCAGGAAAAATCTTCTATCATGGTTCTATCTCTAAACCCAAAGACACAGAACCAGATTCATAAATGGCTAAAAAAGGTGAATGAAATATGTGACCAATCATAATCTGGAAGACGTAACTGTAAACAAGTCCAGCCAAGATGTGCTGTAAGAGAATTTGCCACTAAAATATATATAACAGGAAAACCAGAACTAAAACAGCCCCAAATAATTTTTATAGATTCTATAATAAAAATGTTCACATCAGTATTTTCCTTGAAAAGCACGGGATCCACTGGTCACAACACTAGAGCCAGATCAGTATTTCTGTCTGTTAACATAATGGCCTATTCTTCAATCCTCACCATTCATTGACAGTATGGAAGCTCCTTATTTCTTATTATTCTTCCAGCAGGAGAGTGTTATGCTGTAAAGAATTCTTTACATATTTGTCTGGGTAAGTACAGAATTATTTTTAAATAATTAATCACTAATTTAATATTAGTCTCAAAATCAATAGAAAAATACTGTCCCCAATAAATTTTTAAAATGAGATGGAGAGAGGGAAATGGCAATATTAACAAAGATGTAAATCTGGAATACAAAAAGCTTGTGCAGTAGTGAGAAAAAAAACACAGGAGCAATTGAATAAATTAATCATAACACATGGTATAATGGTAAATATTCACCATGTATTTTCAGAGTAAATATTTATATTCAGGGAATATTTTTTTTTTAAGCAGAAGAATAAACAACATAAGTTAGTACAAGTCCATAGAATTAATCACAAAAGAATGATCAAATTATTCTTGTATCAAATACACAGAAGTTATAAAAACTTAGCAAAAACAGGGCAAAGAAAAGCAATTTGGACAGCTTTTCCAAAATAAAATAAAATTGTAAGAAAACAGTCCTACAAAATAGAAGACTATATAACAAAATAGTCTTTTATCAAAAATACACCTGGTAATTCATTTTTAAAAGTATTGCAGAACAGTCTGTTCTTAATTATATCCGGAAGTAGCTGCTGAGCATCTGTACCAATGACGTCCATGCCAGTACGTACTTTCCTTGGGGACAGCAGAGCGCAGAAAAACAATGATGTGAGCACTACAATATCTTCCCACTGCAATGCTATGGTTTGTTTGTCTGCTTGTTTTTTAATAAAACTGTAGTAATTTCTTCCATTTTCTAAGGGATCTCACAGACTCCTGGCAGCAGATACAGTATTACCCCAGCAGCAATCTGTCTTGTTTTGGATATGAGGAAGAATTTCATAGAAACATAAGCATAAAAAATAGATTTGTTTTAAGTGAGATTTATTTAGAAGTTGGTATTTGACTGAATATAATCAATTTAATTTATTTGTTCAGACATGCATACCTTCACTGTACAGATTTTGGAGTGTTGATTCACAGATTAAACAGATGAGTATTCACCTTGGGAAGGTACTTCCACAAGTTGTCCACTATATTTTTAATCAGCTGATGCCACATTCTCCAAAATGAAGCCACATGGCTTGGCTAGCTGGCTCTGAGAATTGATGGAGAAATACATGAAAGAGGAGGGTACTCAGAGAATTTTCACTCTCCACACTTATCAGAAAGTGTGTTGATGAGAAACTATCATTTAAAATAGCCCGCCTTCCAACTCAAGTGCACTCAAAATATGTGCTTGGAAGCATAAGAAGTCTGTTGGATTTTATAAAGTAACTGTAAAGTCCTGGCAGACCTTACCAGAGAAGAAGGCTGAGTTAAGTAAAATCAAAGTCTTGTTGGCATTTAAACAGTTATCCTGTTCATCAGAAAATGATTGACCTCAAATAGACCAGATAATGTCTCAGACATAGTTGCTGAGAAGAGATGGCATAACCTGGCTTGCAAAGACACCTTCATGACATCCAAAGCTGCCAGATGAGAAAAACCCTCTTGATAAGCAAGGATGCTAACTTAAGAATTCTACTTCAATGCTAAATCTCAGTCAAGAATGTTGACTTTTAAGAACTGAAAAATGCTTGAATTAAAAATTAAGTAATTTATTTATTTAAAATAGAAATTAGTTAATTTAGTATTCAGGTGAGCTATGTGTCGTGGGTTGAACTTGGCTGCCTGGCAGGCCACTACTCAGCTGCTCTCTCACTTCCTCTCCTCAAAATGATGAGTGGGAAACTAAGACGAAAAAGATATGTTGAGATAAAGGTTATGATATAAACTACTTTCAACCATCACGGGCAAAAGAGATTAAACTTGAAGAAAAACGAATTTAATTTCTTGTCAATTAAAAAAATGTAAGTAGTGAAGAAAAAAAAAGGACAAAATACCTTCTCTTCATCCATCCCTTCTTCCCAGGAACAACTTCAGCCCTTCATTTCCAACTCCTCTAAATCCTCCTCAGACTCAATGGTGCAATGTGGGCCCTCCTCACTGTGGGCTGCATTCTTACAGTACAAACCTACTCCACTGCAGGCTCCCCATGGGCTGCAGTTCCTTTGGAAAATATCCACCTGTGTGTGGCCCAGTGTGGGGGCCGTGCATGGGCTTTTGTTGTGGTTTCACCTCATCCAGCAACCAAGTGCCATGAGCCAGACTCACTCTTCCCATCCCCCCTCCCCTCCAGTACTGGGGAGAGAATCAGAAGAGTAATATCTAGAAAACTCATGTGATGAGATAAAGACAGTTTAATAAGGAAAGAAAAAGCTAGGCATGCAAGCAAAGCAAAACAATTCACTGCTTCCCATGAGCAGGCAGTGTTCACCCATCTCCAGGAGAGCAGGGCTCCTTCACAGCTATTTGGGAAGACAAATGCCATCACTCCAAATGTCCCACCCCTTCCTCCTTTTCCCCTCTACTTTATCTACTGAACATGATGTTGTACACTCTGGAATATTCCTCTGGTCAGTTTGGGTCACCTGTCCTGGCTGTTTCTTCTCAACCTCCATAACAAAAACATCTCTATTATCAACGCTGCGTTCAGCACAAATCCAAAACACAGCCCCATACCAGCAACTGGGAAGGAAAGTAACCCTACCTCGACAAAACCGACACAACTCTGATGTGAATGCCTGCTCCAACATGGTCTTCTCTACAGCCTGCAGGGCAATCTCTGCGCCAGGGCCTGGAGCAGCATCGCCCTCTCCCTCTGTTCCAACCTTGGTGCTCACGGGGTTGTTTCTCTTATCCATTCTTTCCTCAGAATCTTCCATACCATGTTTTGCCCTTTCTTGAATTTATTGTCTCAGCCCTGCCCTGCGGCAGGCAGTTGGTTCCGGTTGGATCCAGTTGGATCCAGTTGGATCCGGCTGTGTCCGGCTGGGGCAGCCCCGGCCTCCCCTCACAGAGCTGCTGCTGCCGGGGCCTGGGCACCCTCAGCCTGTGCAGCGTTACTGAAGTTATTGAATAGAGAATTAGCACTTAGTCCCCATAGTGCATGTGCTGCCAGGGGCTGTAATGGAAGCATTTCCCCTTAACCATCGTTGTTGTTTGGGTTGACCCCAGTGGTCACAAAATTTGAGAGCCAGTATCTTTCACTGCAGTTTACTTAGCCTTTAGCCTTTCAATTGGTAAGACCATCAGGGATGTCAAACTAACTGTGGTTATTTCAAAAATGTCCTACTAGGACTGGACCAGCTGCTTCCACGGAAGTCTGTGGACACCCATAGGGGAGTAACAAGGAACACTTGCTGCCATCCTGCCCCCAACAGAGAGGCTGCATCCACCCCCTTCTGCATGCTGATCCATTGAGTCATCCTGTGAACCCAGCCTCACTATTTTAAGATTCCATTGAGCATACCATGTGGCCATAAATAGAAACATGTCTGAAGGCAAATAAATACAAAATAAATTGCTCATTTTAGCTCATTGCAGAAACTGTAGAAAATAACCGCCCTTTCAACAAGAAAGTCAAGGCAGTTTTTTGCCATTTTTAGCTAACAGTTCATCTGTTTCCTTTGAGTTAAAGCATATTTCTGTACTTCGAAAGTTCTGTAATCTGAATAAATTAGAATCTATTTTGTCTCTTTCCAATATCTTAACAATTTTCCTCTTCTTTATTTATTTCAAATAATTTCCATTTTAATTCTGTACAGATGTTAAGATTCAAGTTTTCAATTTCTGGAAAAATTAGCTTCCTGTTTGGCTTCTGATGGCAGGAACTGATGAAGCATGCAGTCACAGATTACACCTGCTGGCTTTGTCCTCCTTGAGGTTTCAGTCTCTTCTTTACCCAGTATCAAACAGGGGCTTGCTAACACCATGTGAGCATGACTAGCTGGAGCTGACTGGGGCATAATGGTGTTCAGGACAGGTGTACCTATTAACAACCCAAAGCTGTCCAATTATTTTTAGGTGTCATCTTGATGAAGACTCTGCAGGGAAACATGCACATTCTTGCGTGCTTACTCAAGGTCTGACGAGCACATTGTATCTTTACAGGACCCACAGTTTTCAACATTCAGCAGATTAGGTGCCCAGGCTTGGGCATCTTCTTTCCAGTCAGAAGTGCTCTTTTCCTTCTGAATCAGTCAATAATTTTTTAAAGTTAAATTAAGTTCTAAGTATTTTTTGTAATAAGTTTTGGTTTTAGTCTTCCCAGGAGATGATTCACTCTAGCCCAGGGGCAGCAGCAATGTCAACATCAGGTAATGGCAATC
Source organism: Sturnus vulgaris (assembly GCF_052056855.1). Lineage (NCBI taxonomy): Eukaryota > Metazoa > Chordata > Aves > Passeriformes > Sturnidae > Sturnus > Sturnus vulgaris. Next base: position 95,841,622 of record NC_142245.1, on the reverse strand, counting down.
CATAATTCTTCTGGAGAAGTACTAGAATTAGAAATGCATAATGAATTTGGGAATCACAAAAAAAAAAAAAAAAAAAACAAAACAAAACAAAACAAAACAAAACAAAACAAAACAAAAAAAAAACTTGGGGAAAATATTTGAATCTGAACAAAACAGAAGAGAGAAAAAAAAAAGAAAGGTAATGACATGAAGGTAACTAATGACTTTATCACATGATTCTCTCTGTTGAAAATAATACCCAGGATGGAGTCTGATCTTTTCACATAAAGCCAAGGACCCACTTAACACAGAAGCACACAAAGAGGCAGCTAAGAAACATCCAATTAAACTGGATGGTCAGACTTCAGAGAGTAGTCAATGGCTTAGTCTCTGGATGGAGGTCAGTTATGACTGGTGCCCCCTGGGACTTGTACAGGGACCAATACTGTTTAGTGTCTTCCTCAATGACACAGACAGTAGAATCAAATGTACCCTTAGCAGATTATCAGATGACAGCAAAATGAGTGGCTTGACTGACATGACTGAGAGACAGGATGTCAGACAGAGGGATCTGGACAAGCTTAAGAAGTGGGTGCATGGGAGCCTTATGAGATACAATAAGGTTAAGTGCAAGATCCTGCACCTGCGTCACAGTAATTCCAAGTACAAATACAGTTTAGGCAGAGAATGGACTGAGAGTAGGCCTGAGGAGAAGGACTTAAGGTGGATGAAAATCTGGACATGACCCAACAATGTGCTCCTGTATCCCAGAAGGCCAATATGCTGGGGTGCATCAAAAGTAGCATGGTCAGTAGGTCTAGGGAGATGATTCTTGCCCTCTATTCCACTTTCATGAGACCCCATTTGTAATGCTGTGTCCATTTCTGGGGTCCTCAGCACAAGAAAGACGTGGACCTGTTGGAGCAAGTCCAGAGGAAGGACAAAGATGATCAGAGGGCTGGAACACCTCTCATATGCAGACAGGCTGAAAGAGCTGGGATGGCTCATCCTGGAGAACAGAAGACTCCAGGGAGACCTCATTGCAGCCTTTCAATACTTAAAGGGGGACTATAAGAATGTTGTGAACAGACATTTTTACTAGGTCCTGTAGCAATTGGCAATGGGTAATGGTTTTAAACTAAAAGAGCCTAGAAATATGGAAGAATTTTTTTACATTGAGGATGGTGAAATACTGGAACAGGTTAGCTAGAGAGGCTGTACACCCATTTTAGAAACATTCAAAGTCGGGTTGGACAGGGCTATGAACAACTTGATCTAGTTGAAGATGTTCCTGCCCACTGCAGGGAGATTGGAACTAGAGGATCTTCCAAGGTCTCTTCCAACAAAAATCATTCTATGATTTTGGATGATTAATGAATATTACAGCTTAGGGGGCCCATGGCATAACATGCCATTCTTCCTCTGACAGTGCTGAAGGTATTTTACAGTTTAATAGCTGAACGGCTTTTTACAAAAAGTAGACACAAAATATGAAGGATTAAATATTTGACAACCTCTAATGTACCACCAAAAATGAACAGAATTAATCTGAACAGGAAGTCTGATAATGTGATTAGAGTGAGAATTGTAAATCACCTTGTTAAAATCATAGGGGTTTTTAATGGATAATAATTCAACTAAACATTCAATATAAGTTATCCAACTAATTTATTTGTACTTCAGAAAACATTTCAAACAACCCACTAAACAGGCAATTATGAAATTAAATAGACACAGGGTAAGAGATAATGAACTTCCAAGGTAAGACATTTGTCAACTTCTAAAATAAAGATATAGTAGATATATACAGATTTAGGAGGCTTAAACAGTCTTTTCATATATATCCTCAAAATTACTTTTCATCACATAAGGAAGAAGAAAATGGGAAAACCATATAAGAATAAAAAAAATTATTCCATAATACTTAAAAACTCATCCAAAATGCTGCAAATTGTGAAAGACACTGTTTCTTGGGAAGTTTATCTTGTTGAAAACAGATTCTAGTCTTTGTGCAATCTCTTGGAGACTTCTTAAGCAACCAATTGGGAAACAAAAAATATTAGAACACTGACATGGAAAATCCATGATCCATGTAAAAGATTATTACAACATCTTAAACAATGCCATAACAAGTCTGAACTAGTAGCTTCAAACAAATTATTGAATAATATTATAATGCAGTTGTAAGGAAATGCACATAGTAAAAATAATAATAGTCATGGAAACCTCTCTATTAAACAAGAGCCTGAAAGGTTAGAAAATATATATAAATAATGGTTAATATTTTTTTCTGATCTTACTTACCTTAGCATGTGAAATTGCATAGAAAGGAACATAAGATAACATTTGTTTACAAACTGTATAAATGACTTATGTAATTGCCACATAGTGTTTAAGAGTATAACAATATTAAAAGAATGTTTATATGGAATCACTACAAATAAAATCACTTCTAGGGGGAACTGCTTCAGGGCATAATCAAACCAGGAAACAATGGGGCTAGAAAGAAAGTTGGTGTTGGAGAAATAATACTTATGTCTGCTAAATATATCTGGGCTTCCTGCTTCACACATTCATAAGTTCTTGTGATAAAATGTTGTATGTTTTCTCACATTGCAAGCCAAAAACACTGTGTCTGGCTAGGTTTATTGCTTGCTCTGTTCCCAAGTGAAACTTTCTTTTTGTAATTCTTTAGTTTCCTACATTATTTTAACAGCTCAACTGGGTGCTGGAGGTCCTACATCCTGCATCTCAAAACACCATTAGAGCTGTGCAATATTGGTCACTCTTACAGAAATTATCTGACTTCACAGGATTCCCTTTTTTTTCTAATTTCTTTCTTTGAGCTCAATATATCATTGCTTTTACTTGATACTATAAATCTGCCAGTCATGTAATCTCTAATTTTAATCCAGGTACTGTTTTGGGAATTTGAGAGTGTGCAGAGAGCTCAGGACTGCTTTCCACATGCATTCTGCCTGTTATACAGCCCTACGCCAGCCAAAGGTTATCATCCCCACTAGCCAGCATTGTATGTTGCACTGAAGTTAAAATCTTGAGCATCCCCAGATCCATCTAACCATCTAGCTGAGCTGCTGAAATTGGAGAGATTAAGTTAGTGCCATTATAAACTAGTGCAAATGATGAAGTGACAATCCCTGAATCCCTCTCTATTAGACTACATTCAAACGGGAGCCTCTTCTCTTCCTTTTCTCTTGTCAAGATTAAAGATCTTGACACGTATGTAGACAGTGACAAAAAGCTTCTCAGTACTGGTAGTGGGCTGACCTCTGGTTGCTTGCTCGAGAAAAGGCACATAAGATGGCTGGAGTCTGGCCACACTTACAAGACTAAAGAAGCTTTAAATCCGCTGTTTTAAAGCTCTTTCGTCTTCTCTTGCTGACAATTAACTGGGCAGTAGTTGTCTGATAACAACTTTTTCTTTTGTACGATGTTTTATTCCAGAAGGTGCTAGTTATTTTTGAATCCAAATAAGAAAGTCACACACATTTCCAAAGATAACTATTTTATTAACATCCCAGAAAATATATACTAAATTACAAAATGGTATACCCATTCTGATTCTGGAAATGCTGTGATGACACAGCATCTGACAGACCTCTGGTCAGGACATTGCATACAGTACATAACCTGTCCATGGTGAAGTTCACCAGCATTAAAGCCTTTATTGGGTCTTCCTACAAGTAAACAACTCTATTCATCATTTCTGCTGTTGAGCAAAAGGATGTTTATATGAAAACATTCTATTTCACTTTGAGATAAAGACAAGGACATGCTGGTGGCGTCATTACTAGTGATCCCACGTCAAGAGATTTGTGCCATTTAGCACAGCCCTAAAGGCCAAGTACTATTTGGAGTAAAGCACAAACCTGAACCTACTCAGGTCAGCTGCTGTGTGAATCAATAACTCCTCATCCTACAGCAGTCTTTGTTAAGGAACACAACAAAAGTCACAGTATCTAGGATTGAAAAACCAAGCACATTGCATTCTTGGAAATCCATTATAGGATTATGGTCCTCATAGGACTTGGCCATTTATCTATCTAGGTTCCTTCATTGAAAAGACACATTTTGTTTTACGGTCTGAAGAAGAGCTATACCTTTTGGTTTATTACACTATCCCCAGCTGACACTCTCCTTCCACAGCAGATGTACAGATTTCTGGAAATTTACACTTTCTGATAAATGTAAATCTACACTTTCTGATAAGTGTATTTTCAGTATGATATCTGAAATTACAGATATAGCCAAATGGAATATTTTGTCAGTGAACATTTCTTTACTGAGATCCTCTGGGCAAGTGGTGTAGGTCATGGAAAAATTCAGTACAAATGTGACTTTTTCCTTGTGAGTTTTAGGCCACAACCTAAGTGATTGATCATGGACTTGTGATTGGTTTCACTTCAATAAGAAGATATGAATGTTAACCTTTTGCCTAAGTTATTTATAAGCCTTTAAAACCTCTCTTAAAGTCCGAGGTTCTTGGGGTTAGTTTTCTGTTGTCTGTACATATAGGATATATGTTGTCTTTCTCCTCTCAACACGGAAAGAGGATGACCCTTTTGCATCTGTATACTCTTTCTCCTTTTGTCTGTCATATTAAACGACGGCTATCTTTTCCCTTGATTAGAATAGGATCACTAAGGGTGAAAGGGACCTCAGGAGGTTTCTAGTTCAACCTCTTGCTTAAAAGCTGAGTCAGTTCTGAGATCAGGCCAGGTTGTTCAGGGCTTTATCCTGTTAGGTCTTGGAAAACTGAAAGGATGGAAGTGCTTAGCAAGTGCTAAGTAGAGAGGGATAGGCCCTTCCCTCAATGAGCTGGCTGTGCTTCTGCTGATACAGCACAGGAGATGCTCTTGGCCACCACTGATGCTGGAGCTCACTGCTGGCTCAGGCTCAGGTCACCGCCCACCAGGACCCCCAGGACATCTTCAGCAGAGTTGCCCTGGGCAGGCAGGCTCCAGCTGGGATAACTGCAAGAAGACTAATTTGATTTGATGTACTGATTTGCAGAGTTGTTCTTATTGTGGAAAAGGGATTTTAACAATTTACTGACTCATCATAATGGCATTAGCCACGAAGCACACAGAAATTTAACCATCTCCCCACAGTTCACCAGCCTCTGAGTGCATATCATTGTTCTTGCCTCAAAGTACACAGTGATAAATGGATTCCTGTTTCAGTCCTTTTCTGAAGGATTTTGGACCAGTTTACTACTGCAACTGGTAGTATTTTTATATCTAACGTTCTTCAATAACTGGCGTCTGAACTACACACCTTTTATCACTCACCATCAGGTAAGACATCTATGTCCTTTAATATTATATTCTATCACTGAAATAAACGTAAAAAGTTTTTTCTTGTGGAGTCTCTTTTTAAAAATTACTTCTATTCCTATGGCATCTTTAATCCACTCTTCAGTCAAATTCTTGCATACAGAGTTAGTGTTACTGATAACCATGAAGCCTTCCTACATGTGAATTACTTATATTCTGAAAAAAAAATTCTTTATACATAGCTTTGGTTTGTATCCAGAAATATACCTGAAACTGGGCATTTGCTAATGATATTCTGAATGTTTCCTCAATTAACACATCTTCCTGTTTATCAGTTCTGTTTTACTTTTGTATATGTGATGGCAGCTCTCATTTCATTAATAATGATTGCCCTTGCACCTAGTATTATTTTAACCATTGTGCATTATTCCCATGCATGTAGCAGAGATCACAGCTGGATTTTTCCCTGGCACTTTTTAAAAGAAAATCTGTGAACTCCTTAACAATACTTATATTCTCAAAATCACAAAGTTTGGGAAGTGAATATAAGTATTCCCTGAAGTTACTCTTTCTTCAGGAGCAGACTATTTCAATTTATAGTTATCAAATTGCTTCCCTTTTTTCATTCATCAAAGGAGTGAATTTATTTGGGTTGGGAAATTTATTTTACTTCATGGTGGTAATATCTTGTTTCTTTCCCTTTATAAACAGATTGCCTGATGTTTACTCAGAGTGGCCTTAAGCATTTTCATTTTTCCTAGTTTTATTTATTTTATTCTTTTTACTATTGCTCCATTTCTATGCTACAAGCAAAGTTCCCTTTTTTTTTTTTTCCAAAATAGTATTTTTTATAAACTTAATTTTTTAAAGAATATGTTCAAGTCAGCTCTAATACTCTCTTGGGGCACATGAGGGAAAAAAACGTGGAAAAGTATAAAAGAAAGAATTGAGACTAATACTTTGGACCTAAATATGGATGCAAACCTAACCTTTTCAGGGAATCCATTACATATACTAGAAAATCTGGTTGAGTTCTTTTGGTTTCTTGAGCTATTTTTTTTAGATGGATATAAATGGCTTTATGTTCTAAGTAGTAAAAACTACTCTCAGTGAGACATCATGTCTCTATTCAGTTTAGGTGTTCCAACCTTGGACTAGTCACATGGAATCACATATATATTTCTGGCTTTCAGTAACCCCAGTTGGCTGTTTCCTTTTAGATATCCCAGCCTAATAAAATTTACTTTGCCTTCTTGTGTAGAATTGCCAAGCCACCTGTGATCCTGTGATCTAAACAAAGGCTTGCCAGGTTTGAAATTTTTTGAGGCTTTTTGTCTAGGGCTTCTATTTTCAGTAGGTTTCATCAATTCCGTTTCCATAATCTCTAGTCTATGGTGTTTTTCTGTCACCTGTGATCATCCTACCTCTTGTAGTCTGAAAAATTACAAAATTCTTGCTAACAAGACTCAAACTTCCTTCCCCCATAGCTCTTAACAAGATGTGTAGCTTATGAGAACTGATTATGACTATGATGATCCAGAGAGAAACCTGGGAATTTTTTTAACCTTTGTGGAAACAGACTATTCCTGCCACAGCAAACAGTAAAGGAAATTTCTATAGTATACAGTTGTTTGATCACACCTTGTGATGAGCAAGGACACGGTCAGTGATACAACAGCCTGCTCTCATCTCAGGCAACAAAATCTCAATCTTCACTATTGCATGGCTTATTCAGTTGAATTCCTCTAGAACAAACAACATTACTGGAGCTTTCAGATGTGTTAAACTCAGCTATTTAAGGAGTCCTTTTTTATATTTGGATGGGAATGTGTTGGGTTTTATTTTTAACAAGCTTCTCATGGATTGTGACCACCATGGTCCATAGCTAGAAGCCACCACCTCTCTAGCTGTCACTCACATTCATCTTAGACTTCATTCTTCTTTATTCTTAAAGGAGAAGTTTCTACTCCTCATGTTACTTTCTACATAACATTATTTTAAAAAGATAGTCAATATACTGATTGCTTCACTAAAAATTAATAACAAGAAGTTCTCTGCAAAGACCTTCTGGGATTAGTTCACTTTGGCTTGCTGATATCTTTTCCCTTGAAACTTCTTTCCGTAGGAGATATGTTTGTGGAGGTATTAGGAACAATTATAGGAACAATTACCTATGTAAGGCTCAGTCTCAATTTATGTGCACCAAACACTGCTATTGCTGATGAAATAATTGCATCTGTATAGGGGTATTTCTTCATGTAACAAATGGAATTTCATCCTGGTGAACCAGGGGCAGAATCATATTAGTTTTACCTGCACATAAATTTCTATCAAAACACCTCTCACAGTTCAAGAGGAAGAAGAGCATTCTTATATTTACCAAGACAGGAAAAGTAGGAGAATATCTTTCCAGTATGTTGTGTTTATTATTAAGTAACAAAATTTTCTCTGTAAAATGTCCTCATAACAGAGGACCATTTTCTGACAAACTTCCTCTAGCAGAGAGCTGATCTATCACTTACAAAAAGTTTCCAGGTTTCTGAACTGAGTACTGAGGCTGTCATATAGCTGTATACAATAGGTCCAAGTGTGGACAAATTTAAAGACTGTACCACCATTGCTAGAAGTTTCAGAGAGAAATCTTGATGTATTGCCTGTACAAAGAAATGGTGTGTGATGTCCATCTATCTGTGAATAGTTAGGTCAGGTCTGTTTTGTGAATATGGTTGATACTGAATTGTGAAGTCTTTGCACATCTGTCTTCCCATCTAGACATTGGTCTTTTATTCCAGAGGCTTCATGGACTGGGAAGACAGAGAAATGAAAGACTCCCTGACGGCCTCAAAGGAAAAAAATTATCACAAGTATCTGAAATTCTCTAAGATTGCCTTGCATGCTAATCATTCCAGACAAAAAATATATGCAATATGGGAAAACACCTGGTACAGTCTTCGATGTCACTGAGGTTTTGACTTTTTCAAATATTCCTGCCTTCTGTCATCATTCCTGTTTATTTACTGCAACTTTGATTTGTATTTTTGTCATCCTACAAAGCACAACTACAAAAATGAATATATTCAATGAAATTATTATAGTTTTCCCCCCAAAAATATGTCCACCTTTTCCTTTCATGTTCTTGGTTTCAATCTACTTTAAGCTCTAATCTCTCTGTCCCAATGATTTGATTCTGGTCCCTGCTATTTTCTTTTTACTTTTCTGTTTCTTTTCTCCACTGAGTTATCTTTATGTCATATTGCTTTGCTTTGCTCTTTGCCTAAAGAAAAATATATTCTGGACTCTATGTAGTGAGCACAGACTTACACCCCTACATTTTTTGGCAATAGTGTTGGATTGATTCCTGCCACTTTCCAGATATAATTTTGAGGTGGAACTGAGAGAGAAAGACTCAGAGGAAAGCGTCAAAGATATAACAAAATCTTTTTTGTTTGTTTGTTTTCTCTGTTCCCCTTCACAAATACAAAAGAAAGAGTCAAAAGGCAGAAATACATTTCCTAAGTTTGAGGTCAGCAATATGGTATAAAGATATGTATGTGGTAGTCAGAATATGCTTACATTTTGACACTTTTTTGACAATAACTACGTGTAAAAATGAAGAAGGGAAAAGAAAGGCTGAAAGGAATGTGCTAATCCCACACAAAGGAGTATAGGCTCCTTTCAAACCAGAAGGTAGCAACAGACATATTGTAAAGGGAGGGCAAAAGCCCCCTTCCCTAAGTGACACTGATAACCAAGAGTTCAAGTCTCTGTCCTGTTTAACACCAGTTTGGAAAGAGAAGATGCATGGCTGCTGAATTTTTCTTCTTGAACTATACTTGTGATAGTCTGTGAAGAACAGAAGTTCAATCGTTCTCAGCCTTCAACCCATGGGTTGTCCTAACCCCAGAGCAGCCATCCACCCCTCTGCTTTTTGCTGTGTCCTGCAATCTCCCTCGTTGAGATGACTTCTGCTCTTTCTGAGGACATTTAACCTGCTGAGATGACCTCTACTCCTCCCTTTTCACTCTGCCCATCCCACCTCACAATCTGAAGTGACTCACCCTCCCATGAAGCAGCCCTGTTGCTATCTGGAAAGAACATGTCTCCCTTCTTGCAGACAGCTCCCAGTGCAAGCCAGTGTTCAGCAGGAAGAACAAAATAACCCCCCAGTCTTCCTCCCTACAGTCTGGCCTACTCTTTTTGCTGAAACACAATATACAGTAACTGTGACTAAAACCATTAAATAGTTGCACAATCCATGGCAAATATCAAATATAATTTTGTGATTTTTGAACTTTATGTAGCAAAAGTTTTATATGCACAGTCATCCTTGCAGGACTGATTTGTAATCCATGTATCTATAAATCTCTATCAAGAATATTGCCACTGTATTTCTATGGAGTGATCCATGGCCGTGTAATCTTGATGAGAGTTGCATCACACCCATAGTCCTTTACACATTTATTGTGTACTATTGTGACTGAATTTCCAGGAAATCTGAGCTGGGTAATTTTCACAAAAGCTTTCTATCAGGCATGTTCCTTGTGGAGTCCTTAGGACTTCATAAGCAATCAGCAGTACATCATATCTAGCTATGAGAGCACCCTTGTAGAGACACATAAAGTGGGATTTTCAAAACACCTAAGGGAATCTGTCTTCTACTGGGCCAGAGAAACCTGTCCCAAATTACAGGATAAAAGGCTTTTGCGCTATACTGCTTTACCAGTTCTGATTTTTTTCTCATTTCTTATCCGTGATCCCATTCCCACTTGCTGCATTTAAGAGCTCTTTCAGGTTCCATTTCCTGGTTGAAAGAAGATAAAGGCAAAGACAAGAATAATTAGAAAATACAAGCATCAGACATATTGTAAGTATCATACATACTCTAGTCAAAAGCATCTTGTGAATGAGTGTACATGTATATATATATGTCAGCCAGCATTAACCTAAGTGGAAAGTTTGGCAATATCTTCAGTGGAAAAGATTAGGAGCTGTGTGTGTTTGTAAGCCACGTGTATATGTGACACTTAGGGACACAGTTTAGTGCTGCACTTGGGAGTGCTAGGTTTACAGCTGGATATTATATGACAAACAAACCTCACTCACTTTTTTAAGTTTTATGAGGTAGACTTTCCATACACAGTGTGTCAGGATACCCAGAGCATTCCACTACTTTCACATTTTGCTATCCAGGAAGGACATGCATCTTAACCTCTTCAGACATTCAAAATACAGATTTGTGCCTAAGAATGCAGCAGCATGGACTACTGTGCTATTTACAGAAATAGTAAATTGCCATACCTTACCCAGAAAGTACAAGACTACAGTCTTCTGAAGCTTACAAATCTTGTACATAACCAAACTGAGAATCCATCCTTCACTCAGATGATACTCAAGACTTCATTCTTTTTTCCTGCTGTTTATTAAAGTGATGCACCGCAGCAACGACATCATCCCTTGGGGACATGGAACACTCTGGAGTGGAAGTGCTGGGAGTCATAGGGTAGCCTCTTGATAGTAATAACATTATTATAACAATCAGTGTTCTTCCAGCTTATACACTAGTATCGTAAAATTCTTGTCCAAAGTGTTTTTAGAGTAAACTGCTAATGAGAAATAATGAAATGATGAAAATTCTTCCTTCCGCAATTTCTTATTTAAGGCACCAAACTCCCAACATTAACTTATTCCCTTCAGAGCCATAGGACAGACTCTGGCTTACTAACTTCCTGCCTAATGGGTCTTTCTTCACAAATTGGGCTTATATGGGTTTATTTTTCCCTGCAGAGAAGATAGCTGGATTATGCTTTTTTTGTTGTTCTTTATCTATTATTTACACAGAAAAACATTCTTTTTTATTCTTGCTGAAAATATGCAGTTATTCCTGGCACAAATAAAAGTGGTGGTTCTGTTAGTGTAATAAGTGATTAGTTACCGTATTTTCTCTAAATATTACTGAAATACATGTTGAATGTCCAGCAAATCAAATTTTGACTGATATAATTGATATAGGAGTTCTGACACTGCATATTTCATGGATGTATCCCAGTTTTGGAGATACCCATGCATATTTCCTCTGATTTACAAGAACTGTTTCTCCATGATTCTTCTTTGTATACTTGTACAACATTTGGCTTAGCTTTAAAACACAGATAATATGTCATATTTGTTAACCACAGCTAATACATACTCACAGAACACAATACATTTCCGTTTAGCTAAAAGAAGATTAAATATTACTGTGTTTAAGTATTAAAGGATAGGGTTTTTTACTGACAGAGAAAATCCATAACACTGGGAATCAGAAAGGTTTTTTAGATATTATTGTTCTAAATGCAAGTTCCATTAGGCCCATGGAATTTTCTCTGCTGACATTTAGCTGTTAGCAAGGGTGACCTAAGTGTCTGACTAATGCGGATATCATGATTAATGGAGGCATTCAGTCATGGGCCCAAGGAGATGACGTGCTTCAGGTGAGACTGCATCACAAGAAATGACTAGACACAAATTGACAGAAACCTGCCAATATGATGTTTAATCAGACACAGAATCTAGCAGATGACTCCTCATCTTTGAGTTTAATTTTAGGTAGTCCTGTATGAAGCAAGGAGTTGGACTTGATGATCCCTATGACTGATCTCTTCCAACCTGAGATACTCCATGAGTCTGTGAGTCTAAGAGAGCTCCTTTAAAGGTAGCAGGTTCCTCTAAAGGAAGTCCAAATTTAACTGTATGTGTATCACCCAAGTGAAAGAAGTAAGAAAACAGTAAGCAATTTAAATGTGATAAAAGTAAGGCATTGTTGATTCAATAAGAATTACACAATAAACAGGAGACAGACCCTGGGAAAATGTCTGGTCCCACTGAAATAGAACAAAAAATTCAAGTATTGCCTCTATTACTTAAAAATCAGGAGTTCATTCCTCCTGTACAACATCATTCCTTTCAATTTCAACAGCTCACCTGATTAGACAGACACAGAAAGATTTTTATTTCTAAAAGTACTCTGAAGTGGTCTGAAGTTATGCACAAATGCATGTGTGTTAAGGATAAAAAAACAAAGTCAAAGGTCAGTCTAAGATTAGTGACCACCTAGTAGAATTTTACTGGTTTCTGTAGCTGATAGGAAAACTCATCCTTTGGATCAAGATGAAGTACAAATGTGGCAGTCATTTAGAGATCATCTTCAGTAAGTGTGTGTACAAACTGTTACCCCTTTGGTACTTGTATATCTTAGCCAAAACCACAGCAGCACACAACTATACTATTGCATCACTGCTGTTTACTGCTTGGCCATTATAAAAGACTGAAAATTACTGGCTTAAGCATTATTAAGATGGACTTCTGCCCACTATGGAAAAACTGTGTAAAGGAGCTGTGACCACTGAAGCCCACCCTTCCCTGAATATGCCTCCAGACTGGAACTGGACTGCCACTGGACTGCCACTGGACTGAGTTATGCCACCTAAAGCTGACTCTATTATCCAGCTATTTCAGCTTGGGGAAAAGTAAACAAGGCTGAGTGAAAAGAATGTATCCACGAGGAAAGCCAAACCCAGCAGCTGTCCTGACAATCAGCTCTGGCTGGGTTCAGAGTGGGGGAGGCCATAGCCCACAGACTCATTTGCTGAGGCCAGGTTTGCACACACTTTCCCTAGGCCAGGGTGGGAGGAGGAGAATTTTTGGGTGTGTGGTGTAACCCCTGGTCAGAGGGAACACCCACCCTCCCTTACACAAACTGGCTCAGTTGTAAAGCCCCTCCACCCCACGAAGGCCACACACACGTGGGACATTCACAAGAGAGGCAGCAGAGGAGGGATCATAAACCATCAGAGACCCCTAAAGCACCCCCAGACTCGTTCCTGAGGCTTGGCACCAGAGCACTGCACGTGTTGCACAGTGATGCAACCAACCCAGAGCCTATGGCAAGAGGTGGTGTAAAACTTCCCTGGCAGAGGAGGCACCTGCGTGCTCCCAGCTAGCCTGAACATAAATTAATTCACCAAACTCTGTGCTTTGTGGGACACTCACCACCGAGAAGACCAGGACAGGATCAACAGGAGGCTTCTAGGATCCACAGAGTGATGATATTTTCTACTTAATCAAATTCTATCATTCTCTCTCCACCACCTCCCTCACCAACTCCCCACACCTTTTTCTGCTTCTTTATTTCTCTCTCTTCCTCACATTTACTGTTCAATGAAATCCATGCTATTGACTTTGGCATATGGTCGTGTTTGCTCTTAATTCAGGCAGAGGCATCTCTCTAGCAATTTTAATAACTGGATCTTAACAGCCTGACATCGTAATATTTATATTATACATAAAGTGCCTTATAGGATATACTGGGTTTTTTTATATATATACATTTTTTATTAAAAAAACCCTTATTTTTCACTGCTCCTCAAAAGTACAATTAATCAGTCTTATATGCTTTCATTATTTTAGACGTCTGGTGCTTTTTAGATACTAAATGATCTGGAAAATCAGTAATTCTTTAAAGTGGCAAAGTCATGTATCAAAGCAAGAAAGAGTGCAAAACTAGGTTCTGAGAATATACTGATAAAGTGAAGAGCATGAATACAATTTTCAGTAATACTTTTTGCCAGTATCAAGGTATGTATTAGTTTGCTCATTTATTAACCACATGATTTACAGAAAAATCTTTGCAATCTCTTGATATCTTCTGTATTTTCCCCACATTTACAATTCGATCAGCAGAAAAGGTGTACCAGTTTCATGAAGGCACAGAAAAGGGAATTACTGTATTTTGATAAAACCTTTCACAATGGAAAATATACATAGGTAATACATTGTTTCTTATCAATTAAATCGTTTATAATCCTTGACTTTGACATTGTCAGCAGTTACTTTGTTAAGATTGACCAACAAAATTAGAAACAGTCCAACTGTAAATCCCCCCACCATGAAAATATTTGGCAAAGTAGCTCAGTATTGCACTCTCTCAGATACTTTCTCTATTTTTTATTATTGATCACCTGTTTCTGAAGAGTAACTCTACTGTTCTTGTCTTGCATGGGCTGTAATTTGTTTGCCAAATAAGCAGGTTTTAGATTCTTCTGGTAAACTTAATTCTTCTAGAAGCTCAACCATCACTTTAATTCTTCTAGAAGCTCTACCATCACTTCCTGCAGTGAGTGCTGTTTTAAAAAACAGACTACAATGTCTCTACTATTTAATACGAGAAATCTGATTAGATAGCAACACACCTTTATAACAGATGATTAGGATGAAGACTATATTGCTAAAAACATTTAAAAATAAAATAATACAAAATCACATGACATTTCAGTCAACCATTTCCAAATAGTAATTTCCAGCACCCTAGATTGGTAGTGATGAGGTCAGCAGTTCTTGAATTATAACAGAAGGGAAAAAGAGAAAGCAAGTTTCCTATAGAATAGGAGTCCATACCTATGACATTTATAAAGGGAAAGTTAAAACCACTTTGGGATTAAACTTTGGGATTGAAAATCTTGAAACTACCATATCAAGTATTTATGGAGCATGTTTTTTGATGGAAAAAGTTCCCTGACTTTTACATTCCAAAAATAGAGTAATTGGGATAATTTTCACTCACTGAAAGTGAAATGAAATTACTTGAGATCTGTGGCACTGAAGTGGGAAAAATTCTACTGGAATGAAGTTAGCTGATGCAGGAAAGATCAGTGTCAAATAAAACTTGCATATTTTTTATCCCAAATCATCAGAAACACAGTGAAATGAAAGGTAAATTCAGTAAGGCTCCTGGGAAGGATTTCTGGACTTTCACTTATTTCCATTACCATTATTCTCATTCTCTGACCACATATTTTGAGAAAATCTCATATTATTAGAAAAATTATTCTAAATTGAAAAGATGAAAAACAAAAGATAGTGGCAAAAATTAAAAGCCTTTCTTTTTTTTTAATGCAAAAATAGCAGAATCATTGGATTTTCCAGGATCAGCTTCTCAGCTGAATACAACTATTTTTTACAGCTCTAGGCTGATAGCTTCCTGTTTACGCAAGCTGAGGTCCTGATACATAAAATCATGTTCCTAAATATCAGGACAGACCCTTTTTTTACTACAAGAAGGTTGTTCCTTACAGATGCTAACATAGTGGAGAAAGGAAATGCCCCCTTCCTTGAAGGAAAAAGAAGGAAAACATTTACAGATCCAACCAAAATGTTTATTCAGTTCCTTCTACCTGTCATCCAATATGAAAGCAGGATCTATGTTCAATATCAAATATATCCATAAATTTTATTGTTATCAATATATCAATAAAATTCATCATTAATTCATTTTAAGTAACAGAAATGAGAAATTTTAACTGCCATTGGTAATCACTAAGTCCTTTAGCTATTAGGTCTCATTATAAAGGAAGAACTCCCCCTACCTGCTAAAAAAGCAATTAAAATTCAGAAGTGGTGTAGAGCTGAATATGTGAAAATATCTGAAAATTACTGAAAACAGGTACTCAGAATATGAAGCATATATGATACATCCATTTATTTAATTTCAAATAAAGGAAAACAAAAAATTCACATTGGCATAACTGTAATACTACATTCAATGTCAAGGCACAAAATTCAGTGACTTACAATAACAACATGAGCAATTGGAAGAAGGTAAATAATGCTTAAAAATTTGCTATTATCTTTTTCGGGATTTTAATTTACTTTTTTCTCCAGAAATATTGCTATCTTTTGGTCAACAACATAAAAAATAATTCAATACTTACCAGGTCACTCTTAAACAAAATAGTTGGATGATACTGGAATTTTGTGCTAAGCTCCTATTACAGGAAAGAACATGGAAACTGGATAACTTTGCTACCTTGGCTACCAATTACCTCTAAAAAAATTGTTTTCTGGTGCCTAGTTCTGTGGAACCCTATTCTCTTCTCCTCTCCCTATTCACTCACATGAAGTCCCACAAAATAATTTCCAGCTTCCTGAATAAAACTGAGGAAGTGCATTTGTAAATAAATTCTGACACTTTAAATCTCAGTATTTCCTTGCAAGAATATTGTCCTTCCTGCTGAAGTGAGAATGGAGCCTTAAAAATGCTGTTAAAAGTTTTTCATGCCATGGTTTATTTCAGTTTCACCATTGTTGTAACAATGGAACAGAAGAAAACATTTATTGTAATTTAATGAAGGGGAACATTCTAAAAGTCTTGGTCAAAAATATCCTTTCACTTTTCTTAAACTATTTATTATTCCATTTTTGTTTGAAAAGCTTTTACAATATAACAGAAATCTACACAATTCAGCCATTTACTTTTGCTAGTTTGCTTGCAAGTTAGAGCATTACCCAGAAAGCTCATGATCTGAATTTTGTGATCTTTCCCGAATTACATGCTAAAATTATGACCCAGATTCATTAGATAATGCACATGCTGAGATGTTGATACACCTGTTATTCACAGGAGCAGCTGCTCAGTGACAGCATTTGTTACAGGTAGAAAAAAGACATTTGGGACAAAGACACTCTCAACTGTGATGTTCCTCACTGTGGTGCTCTGGGAAGGCCAAGACAAAATTATTTTGATTGTGAATCTTGCAACAGTAGCTACAGAAAGGAAAGCAGGAACTGCAAGCATGGCACTTATTAACATGGAATGTCATGATCAGTATATAAAAGGGATTGTCCTTATGCTGCTTCTAAAACATGGTTTGTCTGTGGTTTTTTTTTTGAAGTGAATGTTTTCTTGAGCAACTGAAGCCTTATTGGAAAGATTTTCAAGATTTAGCCAAGTAACTGAACTCAAATGATACTATATTTTTGAGATACCAATATGGTTTTAAGAGTAGTCATGCTAAGAAAGTTAATAAGATATATAAGTAAAGCAGTTTTAGCTTATACAAATTAATACCGTGTTAAAGTCTATGTTCAATATTAAGGCCACCATGGCAGCAGATGGATCAAATTTTCAGCTGTTTTTAATCAGTAAAATTCTCTGGGTTCCAGTAGAGCTCTTCTGATTAAAAGCATCTGAGAATCTGGACCAATTATTTCCAGATAAATTATTCACAAAATAATGGGCAAAATTGCAAATAATTAATTTTATTAATACAGTCTGACCATCTATAGAGTTAGTTGAGTAGGAGAAAACATTTTTGTGAAAACAATACTTGGTAATTAATTGACCAAAAAAAAAAGTTGCCACTATTATTTATTCCATGTAAAAGAAAAACAAAATACTCCAATAAAGTGAAACTGCAGAATTTCTTATAGGATAATTAAAAAACATTGAAGTGGAATGCATCTATACAACTTGCTCTGGAATAGATGAGTTATTGCTTAATTATCTTACAATTACATGCCTATTAATGAGGCTAATATGAAACAGGGATCAGTTTGACTCCAAATATCCAAACAAAGTATTTCAGAAGAGAATGTGGAGCAAAGCTTGCCATATTGCAAATGATGCAACTATATGGCTGGATTTGAACCCATGCCTCTAAAAGACAGCCTGTTTATATCTGAGAATAGCAAGGAAAAATAAAGTAGAAGAAAATAAATATCAGATATATAACTATTACTGGGTTCCAAGAACAACACAATACATTACTTCTAACATCAGGCCGAGTGTCAACAGAGGAAATAAGCTGAGAGTTTGAAATTAATTAAACCTGCCATGTTTCCACTGCATCCTGGTTATGTCCCAAGTAAGTATAAACAAATTTAAATATATCGAATAAACATCTGGGCTGTTAATATTGTCATATATAATCGAATTAGAAAACAGTTGCTTTGACTCAGTCAGCTTTCCCAGGTACTAGAAGCACAAGCACAAAAGTCTTAATTGTGCAAGCCAACACATGTTAGACATTACTGTATTGCAGAAATGCTCAACAAAGCAATTAAAGATTCTCTTAGAGAAAATCGCTACAAAAAGCAAAGGCTTTAGTTTTCATAACTATCTCTGCTTCAGTTCCCAGGCAATTTATTTTTGAGATTTCTTTAGCTTCTGTATGCATCAGTAACTCTGCTAGTCTGGAAGACTCACAGAGCATTAGGCCCTGAAGTTTTTGTTCAGTTGAATATTTAGACGTGACTTTAAAATAAAAGTCTCCTGGCTTCTACTAACATACTATTAGGGATGGGGGAGCCCCAGCATCAGCAGAATCCAACATTTTTGTATGAGAGTGATGAAAGTTATTGCTGTGCATGTCACTGGGCTCAGCTCCTCCTTTTGCCTCTGTCCTGTTCTGGCTCCAGGTCTGCTACGTCTCCTACACAGCCAGCACAGCTCAGGTTGTAATCGTCAGCTTGTGCTACATGTTAGCAAGGCTCTCATGCTCCTGGGAACCACAGTTGTAGACATAAAAACTCTCAGAAAAGGGATTTGTCACTTCCACTCCTGGGCCCACATTTATAGTATCCTTTTATCAAACATTCTCTGTTAAATTACTAAGAAAGGGAAATCAGGAACATCTTTCCTAGTCAAGCCACCTTGTAATTTTTTTCCTCCCCTAGAGAGCCTTCAAAGACTGCACTGACACACTGAGACATTAATAGAAGTTCAGGACTTGGTCTCATGGAAAAGTTTGAAAAACAGGAGAGTAATTCCGTTTTGAATTCTTTGTTACTTGCATTTCTTCTGTTTAGTTTATACATTTGCTATGATTTCTCTTCAAATCTCCAAAAACATATTTGGAAATATTTTGTGGGGAGGAAAATATTGTTATCTTATTCTCATTTTGTTTTGCTACAATAAGTGCAGCTAATTCTGACTATGGAAATAGCAAAGACTAGCCAGTCTTACTCTTTTGTATCCTATCAAATATTAAATACTAAAACTATGGTTGTCTGAAGGCCATGACACCATTCTATGTGCTTTACAGCCACCCACGTACCTGAGAATAACTCATCTGATTTCAGTAGAATTACATTTTATCTTCATTGGTGCAAATAACATTGCAATCCCGGGTAGGATTAGAAAGGTGCTTATATGCTGAATGCACTTTCTGTCACTTTGGCATTACATAATTCTAAATCTCTTACAGATCACTTTCAGTTAAATAGGGAAAAAAATATGCATTACTCTATTTCTACCCTTTCTCAAACTGAGAAGCAGCTTAGTGTTTTGGCTGCAGTTAAAATCAGAGCAACAAACTGCATATTCATTGCACTGAACATGAAAATACCCCATGGCATTTCAGGTAGAGTACAAGCACAACTCAAGGAATTCAAGGTCAAAGATAAGACCCAGGAATTTTAAGCTCTTTGATACCAGAAAGCTCATAGCTCCTGTGTTTTCCCCAGAAAATTTTAAAAGGTTAAACTTCTCTGCAGGTATTGAACTACCACCTTAAAATGGTAGTCTGGTAAACTAACTAATGATGATTATCTAATGCACACACAGTCCATTTTATTTACAAACATGTTTGGAAGATATAAGAATGCCAACTTCTGCTATCCAGGTTCAGGGTTAAAACTTTCTTCAGTGAGAAGTCCAGGGAAGTTGGGGACAGAAACTAACACTTCTGCACAGAACGATGCAAAATTTTCAACATGAGAGCGGAGTGGAAAGAAGAGAATTCTGTATGTATTTGTCTTCCCAAGGTAGTAGTATATAGCTGCTCACTTGAGAAAGGCACACTGCTCTTCACAGACTTGTTCGTGCCTTTTCTCACTTTAACAGTAGTTACATAGAATGTAGCTGAGATAAAACATTTGTACTAAAACACACTATTCCAAGTGTGACTGTGTGTGTGTGTTTACTGCACTGCTCAGAGTTAAAGGTGGCAGAACTGGGGCCTCTGTAAAGGAAAGCATTTTTCTGCGATTTTTCTGTCTATATATAGCCAGCAGCTCCTGAAACACAGCTCTTTGCTTTCAAAGAGCAAATATGATTTGACCAGGGAGACTGTGTTGTGTTTTCTCAGCTGTTTTGATTATTTCACACTTTTTTTTTGCAGCTAGTTCTGCCCAACTAGGGGAGCAAGGAGTCTGGCTCACAGGATTTTTGGTGTGTTTCAGCAAAAAAATTGCTATGACCACTGCTGAAAAAGAGGCCTTTGGTGGTCAAGAATCTGTGATGACAGAAAAGGAAACATAAGATTCATGTCTTTAAAGTTTGGACTGGAAGTGACATTAGAGAACTGTTCCCAGAACTTGTGAAGAAAGCTGGTCATGTGGAAACATTGTGTTTATGTTTAATGCAGTCAAAAATTTTAAAACAGCTAGTTTTATACATCTAGAGTTGCCTACACAGAAATTAAATCTGTATTCTTTTAGTATGACCTGCAGTCCAAAAATATCTATTGTAATATGCTTCTCTTTTTCATGACATATGATGCCATGATATAGTTGATATTGGCATACTATGATTCTGAGGCTTATACGAATTCTGATATCAGTGTAGGCATATATTTGCATTTTCAATGTAAATATATCTTATTTGTTGGAAATTTTCCAATTAACTTGATTTGCTTTCTAACTCATGTTGTCATTCTCTATCACCATTTGATATTTCCTCATTTGTGAGCAATTCATACAAATATTCCTCTGGTTCTTTTTTAACATATCGAAATGATTAATTAGGAAGCTCAGACACTCTGTGGGAAGTTGAAAAGACACTCTTAAGGTCATCCGGTCCTAATGACAATCTGCATTTTTTCCCCCACTAAACTGGTTGCAAATGCCTTACACATGTTTGTCATAAAGTCAAACCTGCTGTTAGCATGAGAAAGTAGAAGTTGAAGTTGGTGCTGTTTTGCACCTGTTATTATTCTTGTTCAGTAAGAAAAACTATGTGTGAAATACATTACTGTAATTGCCTAACTATTTGCAGAAAATTTTTTTTTCTCCCAGGCAAGACTTCTAACATCATCCCAAAGCCTTTGTGGACCTAAATCTTTAACAACATAAAAAGTTTATGAGGAACCAGAACCAGAGAGAGAGAATACATAAATTTTGTGAAAGCAGGAAAAGAAAAAAAATTAAAATATCAGGCTGAAGCAAGTACCAGAGGCTGCAGGCTGACTCGTGTAGACCCCATGTACATATAGTAAGAAATAATACCAAGAGGAAACTGAATGGACTAATTAAATGAAGGTCATACGTGACGAATATGTCTGATGGCATTGGAATAACGCAGCAGAAGTCAAGCAGTACACAGCATGGATCTTAATTTTAGAAAGACTTCCTATACTGTACAAACAGTACACACAAATCAGATTTCAGAACTTCTCTGCTGAGGTAATAGTGTGCAGCTGCCAAGAACAGACTGCTAACTTTTTTTGTTTTAATGGCTCTAGTTGGAAAAAAGTAATAATGTAGAAAGGTATATAGGATCATCACTACAATTTACATGCATCGCTTCTATAGTCATAATTCAGGAGGCTAAGAAATTGGTCATCTAAGTCACTGGATGTTGACTCAGGAGTTTACCTTAGTTGGGGTAAAACTCAGTACCTGGAGACTGAGGGCCACATGTATATATCCCATTGTTTCAGCTTGCAAATTTGGACTATAGCTGTTTGATTTATAGAAAAAAAAATTCTATGTTAGTTGAACAGAAAGTAATGTAAAAATTTCCATCATCAGTGATGTTATGTTAATATGATCAGTATGGTGTAGAATTCAGGTAGCTTGGTCCATCTTCAAACACCTTAATCTGATAAGCTGTTATTTTAGCAAATTCATTCATCTGTTGGCTCATCTAACTGCTTCAATGTCTGTACATCCCCAGGTATATGAGTTTGACTAAAATAAACATAATGGGAAGGCCTGGACTCTCGGGAACAAAGAAAACAAGATGGAATAGAAGTTCTTCCCCAAAACGGTGGCCTCCATAGAAGACTGCATGGTCCAGGGGACAAAGGCAAAATAGCAGATAAACCCTCTTCTCCCAGTCATGTGGTAGAGAGAGAAAAAAGGTAAAAATAAAACAACACAGCAACCAAACTTCTGCAGTCACAAAAACCCCCTTTTTCTCCAAACAACAACCAACAGGGAACAAGTACAAAAGCAATGGAAACCTGGAGTACAAAACCAGTCAAGTGCTACCAAGATGGTCTCTCCACGCCACCCAACAGAATCTCTCCCAGTGGTGGCAGCTCTAAATCTGTTGTGTCAATTTCTCTGCTACTTTTCGGCCCCCTGGACCAGTTGGTGTCACGCTGCAGGTCTGTCACCATGTGACCAAAGTTAGCAGGTTGTGGGGTGAGGCGGGAGAAGCGGCTCCAGAGGGCATCAAAAATGACAGCCCTGACCACACCAGTCTCAGCTAGTGCCTGTGGACAAGTGTTTGTGAAATTTGCCCGGAAACAGTTTAGGATTGTGAAATGCAGTTTCTTGGAGGCCTGCGCCAGAAAAAGTGTTTAGAAAGAAGGAAAAGGCTTCTGCCTTGTGATGCCTTTGCTTAGAGAAGCAACCTTCTTAGCAGCCCTACAAGAATGAAAAGCAAGCCCTCCTTGAGTGTTCCTGACTCTAAGAGGAACCCCAACATCTCCCATCTCTGCAAAACTGGGGCAAGACATTCCAATTCTGGTTTTGACCCCTGGAGCTTAAAGGGACAGTAACAATCTTGGGCAGATTGGCATATGAAAGATAGGGAACACAGTATACATTTTTTAAGTTACCAGGACACGATGTGAGAAGCCTCCAACAGAAGCGACCAAACAAAAGACTTTCTAAAGCACTAGTCTGCTCAAAGTTCAACATCAAGAACAACTCCATATATGACAGAACAGTCAATCTCACAGTCTGATGAGAAAATTCAGAGGTGCATCTCTTGAACTTGAATGTAATCACAACCTTTGGTCGTAAGTCCTCCTGTGTTCTTTGGTATTCCTTCTAAGGTTCCTTGATGCTGTAAGAAACACTTGCAAGCAATCACACAGTGCATTGGAGAATATGCTTATATTTACAGTACTGAAAGTTTAAAGAAAATATTTGAACACCAAGTGAAGAAATTACCAGCATATTCCATATTGCCATGGTTTAACCCCAGACAGCAACTAAGTCCCACACAGCTGTTCACTCACTCCACTCCTGTGGGATAGGAAAGAGAATCGGCAGAGTAAAAGTGATAA
The DNA here is from genome assembly GCF_052056855.1 of Sturnus vulgaris. Lineage (NCBI taxonomy): Eukaryota > Metazoa > Chordata > Aves > Passeriformes > Sturnidae > Sturnus > Sturnus vulgaris. The sequence continues at coordinate 95,818,293 of NC_142245.1, read as the reverse complement.
AACTCATGGGTAGAGGCAAAGACAGTTTAACAATTGACATCAAATAATAATAAGCAATAACAACAACAAAACAACAGCAACAAAACAACAACAACAAAACAACAACAACAACAACAATAATAATAATATCATGAAGAGGAATAAAATCCAAGAAAAACAGGTTATACAAATGAAAACAATTTCTCAGTATTAACTAACCTATGCCAATTTAGTCCCTGAGCAGCTCATGGCCCCACCAAACCTTTTTTACTAGTTTTATTGCAGAGCACAATTTCACATGGTGTGGCATATCCCTATGGTTATTTGGGATCAGCTGTCCCAACAGTGTTCTCTCCCAACTCCTTGTGCACCACCAGCCCACTCATTGTTGGGGTGAAGTAAGTAGCAGAAAAGGTCTTGATGCTGTGTGAGCACTGCTTAGCAATAACAAAAACATCCCTGGATTATCAACTGTGCTTTCAGCACAAACTGTGTGTTTTCAGCACAAATCCAAAACACAGCCACATACCAGCTATTGTGAAAGAAAGCAAAATCAGCACATACATATGTGGCTTTTGGCCCCTTTCTATCGCTCATGTAGAAGCTATGCTGCCTCCTGGAAGTATAATGGGCAAAGGCTCAGGACCAATGTGTGTTTTTCAATTCCATTGACTGATTCATCCAGAAATGAGACACCAGAGCTTGAGGTCTTTCTCTGCCTGTGAGTCAGGTCTCCTCTCCCAGGAGGCTGCTGGGATCAGATAGTGGGTGATCAGAAACACCAGAAGAAAAACTGCAGAATTTAGACAATCACACATTAGCAAACCTAGGGTCCTCAGGGAGAGCGTGATTACTAACTGCAATGAGATGAATATGAAGCTGTTTCTAGGTTCCTCCAGTGCAAAAAGAGCTAGGAACAACACTTGTCTTTTGCATTAAGGAATACTTGTGCAAAATGTAGTGGCAGTCAGACCTAGTTCCTAAGAATTACGTTTTTTCATTCTTTGACTGCAATGATTTCTACAGAGATCCTGAATGAAGCTGCAAAAGTCAGCTTCAGCACAGGTGATAGAAGAAGTGCTCAAGCACTGCAGTCTGGCCTGGTACAACCAAGACATGCTGCCACATGAGTTTCAGCCTTGGAGGTTTGAACAAAAGATAGCCTGAGATCCAGATCTCCCAAATTCTGATAGTCCTAGCATGGCCATCATTCCAAGTCAGGGTTATCAATGTCTTCTAGTAGACTCTGAATACATGCATCAATGAAGATCCCTTTGAGGACAGCCCTGGCAACAGCTATTTTGCAACTCCTTAATAGCCCTGATGTCCCTTGTCAGACAAAGTGGTGGTGCACAAAAATAGCAGATATCTAAAGATACTAAGGGAGGTAGGCATGGAGTGTTCATTTTATTTCTTTGTTAAAAGCATTTAAAACATGCCTAAAGTAGTCCTAAGCTTCAAAAGATGGTAAAAATATAAGGCAAAGAAATACATACTTAGGACTGAAAAGACTTTTGGGGAAGTTAAAATTGTGTTTCTGGTCAGAGTTTTCCTCATAAATCATATATCTCTGACATTTCTTTAATTTCTTCTTTCATGGTATATATTAGCAGAACTATGTGGTGATTTTATTCTGTGCTTTATTACACCAGTGCCAAAATCTGTGAACTGAGCTAAATAATTTCGTAATCTTACCCTTTAAGCTAAGAGATGTTAAAAGGACCAATGCAGCCAGGGATTTCTTCAATTATTAATTCACCTACCTGAAAATATGATACAGTCAAGCAACAGGGCCACCATATGAACACTGATCTGAATTACATCTGTTTATTTAAAGTGTTTTGCCACCAAGCAGTACTAAAAGCAGTATTGTTCTGATTAAAGCAACAACTTTTATCCTGGCAATCTTCCTCCTCTCCTAACATACTTCAATTATTTATTGAAGGGTTTTTCTCATGGGGTAAAAAATATAATACGAAGGTTAGCTGTATTTCTCCTTTCTCTCCCATATTTTCACCAGTGATACTAAATAATGTAATTGCTGCAAGCATTATAAATTGCAAAAATCAGTGCTCAGCAGGGACTCAATCTAGCCCTAAAGCTGGAGAGCATTGCAGCCCCAAAAGCTGTCAAAACACAAGTGAACAGCTTCAGTATTAGGAGAATTTTTGGCTGGTGCACAACTGTCTATTTTCATTCTGTGATCTTCATATTCCTACTCCCCTTCCCCTAACAGTGGTTGGCACTGTAGACACTGTAGACATGTCTTTATTGTGACTTAGTGGTTTTGTGGATGGTTTTGACAAGCACTGCCGGCTTAAGTACTCTTTATATGAGTTATAGCAATAAATAAAAGGCCTTAGGTAACCTTTCCCCCTCTCCAGAGCTTATTATACAGTGTTTTGGTGAGGCAGTGTATACTCTTAATTTTGCCATCTTTTATCATCTCTATCATCTTTGTTCATCTTTTATCGTGGTGCTGTTAGCATTTTAGGGAAGATTGCTTTATCTAGTTGTGATATCTACAGACGTTATATCATAATGTCAGATCTCACACAGCCACTTGTTTGCCAGAGCTGAGCACATGCCTGGGATTTGGCACCCTCTGTGTGGAGTTTGCAGACAGTTGGTTCCCCTGTGGAATCCTCAAGCCTATGAAGGAGAGGTCAGCTCACCTCCCCTCTACTTCTGCCATTTGAGCCCTCTGAGGGACACAGAGGGTCAGTCTATTCATCTCTGTGCCTCTCCTGATGAAACTGTCTACCCTGAAAAGAAAATTGCAAGAAGTCACAGACACAAAAGATCAATGAAAGAAGCGTGTGGCACAGCCTAATGAAGAATATATCTGGCACAAGGATAGGGAGCATGGGTACTGCTCTCTGCTACAAAAATATTTCAGAAGATCTTTTTTTCACCTGAAATGCAAAGGCATTCCTTGAACTAGGACCCAAAACCTGGGCATTCTGGTAGCAATTTCCAGCCACTAAGCAACAAAAGTCTTCTTGTTTATGTCTGCTGTCCTTTGGTCTCTTGTCTTTAAGAAATGGAAGGAACATCTTTACCATTTGAAAGTTGGAAGATTTTCCTTGGCCTCTATTGTTCTTGGATTATTTTTCTGATAAGAACTTGCCACCTACCAGGCCCTTCTAATGCCAGTGCAAACAGCAATAGTCTCAGCAAGTGGAACAGTCCCAAGAATGTTGAGAAATGTGTTTGTTCTGCACCCGTGGGAATCTAAGAAACTAGTTAGGAAAAAACAAAGATTGAAAATGTTCAGCACATCAGAGCTGGTCACATTTCATAGAGTTATTTTTCTTTAGTTTAAAACCACTTTTAGATATTTTTATTGACTCTTTTTCCCTTTAACAGAAGCAGCAATGACAAACCTTCAGCAAATAATAATAAATTTGTATTTAAAAAAAAACAACAACAAGGCAATGGTGTGCAGCTCTGCAATGTATGATTTCTATTTGTAATATATTTAAGGTATATAATAGGTTAATAATAAATTAATATATTTCAGACCTATGAAGAAGTTTAACTTTTCACTGTCCTTTCCCACAAATCTGTAATATCATACTGAATGATTGTGTATTTCAGTGTAGAAAGTTGGCCTATGATAACATGAATAGAAACATAAAGAAACATGAGAAATCAACAAGTTTAGATTGCCCTTCTACAAAATGCCAATATAGACAATCCACACAAAACTTTTACTTAAAATTACCAATCTGGCATTGTACAAAGGGGAAACTAAAGTACCAAATGTCTAGCTACTTTATCAGAATAGCACTTTACATCTTTTAAGAAGCTATCAGGCTATTACCTATGACTAATATATCAAGTTTCAATGCAGCTTTTATTCAAAATTTAGTAGAGATAATAATAAGATAAAAGCTACCCTCTGGATCTTATAATTAAAAGGACAAGAGTCTGAGAGTCATAAGAAGGGAACGTAAAGTTAATTACTTGCTTGTGTGCAGAATAAGAAGTCTATAATCTTAAGTAGTAGCCAATTTATAGGTTTGAATTCCTGAACACTAATGTATTAGGAGAATCATTTCTACTTCTGATAATTTCTTCATATAATTATGATTAGACTCTTAGCTGCAGTTTAATTTACTATGCCACTTCCCAACACGCCCCTTTCTCTATGGTTTTGTTTACCAGAGCAAAGATTTCAGGCACTAATATTGTCTGAAAGCTTACAGTAAATCTAAACAGTAAATTTTTTTTTACAGTCAGTTGTAGCAGAAAATGAAAAGTAATAGCACTGCACATCTCTTAGTAGCGACAAAATCCAGTGGGGGTAAAATACATTCTGAAATATTAGCTTTCCTCTGTTTAGTCTCTGGGTAAAATTAAGATAGAATTCAAAAATAAATACTTGTGTTTTCTCCAGAAGTAATTTTCAGCTGAAGTTTGGTGTCTATGGTGATTTTCCAAATTTTCCAAATTTTCTTTTCAGTGTCAACTCCTCTGGGAGATTAAAAGAGTCAAGAAGTGTAATGCTGTAGATGCAGAACCAGAAGAGTTTTCCAAATTGCTCTTGAGAATTTTTATTTCCTACTGTGTATCATGTACAACCCTACTTCCTTCCTATTGCAAATAAGAAATAGAGGGATGAAAATTTATTTGAAAAAATATTTCAGGATTAAAGTAACAGCAGAAACAGAATGTATGATGGCAAAACTGGCAAAGTAAATGAAACTTTAATAGTAAAATATGAGAGGGGAGGAAGGAAGGAAGGAAGGAAGGAAGGAAGGAAGGAAGGAAGGAAGGAAGGAAGGAAGGAAGGAAGGAAGGAAGGAAGGAAGGAAGGAAGGAAGGAAGGAAGGAAGGAAGGAAGGAAGGAAGGAAGGAAGGAAGGAAGGAAGGAAGGAAGGAAGGAAGGAAGGAAGGAAGGAAGGAAGGAAGGAAGGAAGGAATGTAGTAAACCACCTGTATTTCAGAAGGTGGGAAATAAGTTATGAAAAAATTGCAAGTTTATCAATTTTCTATGACAGGCAGGAGGCAAGACCTTGATGTATTTTATTTATACCCTTAAAATTATTTCAGATACAGAATGGCCACATGCCTTTTGCATAACCCTGAATAATGGCAAAATAGAAACACATTCATCTGTGTTTATCTCTAATCAGATGTACGGATATTTTAGCATGATTATTGTAACATAGATATGCTTACCATGTCTTCCAGTAAGACTAGCTGAGCTTGCTTTCTATGACATGTATGCCTAAACTTTCTTTCCTACCAGTAGTTAGAAATCTAAAATAAGCATCACCTAATTTGCAGGACAAATTAAATCTAAGATATGTGTCTGTCCATGATGGTTACATGAATAACACACTTCCAAAATCCTCCGTTGAAGTCCCACAGATCTTCTTGAATTATGATTCAGTAAATACGCTATTTTCTCTTCTGTTTTTAATTTTACTCCCCAATTCTTGTTTTTCTAAAATTCTATGTACTATCTTTTTATATCTATTCATGTAATAGTTAGACCTACTCAGCCACTTTCATTGCCATTTATTTTGTATTTGTAATACAAATTGGATTGTTCTCTGTGCTTTCCAAAACAAAGTTGCCATGGCATATAGTTCAAGATAAAATGCTGATACAATTAAAGCTGCATAGTATCTTGGATTAAAGTCAAATTAAATAAAGAAGTGACAAAACACCTTGGTGCATCTGTGTGCAATACTAAGTTATTAGGGCATAATTGTAAATTATGTCTAACACAGAAAAAAATCACATAATGGTGTGAAAATACAATTACTGAAATAACTTTCCTTTCCCTGAACTAGACTAAGACATAAAAATATATTAACATGTGGAGGTTATACTTTTAGGAATCATTTAATAGTTTACTTTCACTCTTCTACAGATGCATCCACAACTAATTTCATAACGTAACAATTAATGTCATAACCAGTAACAATGGCATTACCCAGAATTTGCATATGCAGTTATTTTGGGTTAAGCATCCCTTTGAACAATTAAGAGACTGGACCCTATAAGGGATGCCTTTTAAATTCAATAGAGCTACTACCTCATGGGACAGAAAAGAGGTCTTGATCATTATTTGTGTTTTGGTTAGTAAGTGATTATAATGGACTGAAAAATAATTAATACCATTTTAACTAACGATCAAAGAGCAAGGGTAGTAGTAAGGAGACCCTATCCACTGTTCTATATGACTTAACCATACAGAAAGTGGATATTTGTTCTTCCAATAATGGTACATATTTTTGTGGGTTTATATTTGTAATAAATATTGATATATTAAAGACTTACAGCTGTTTACTTAACTTTAGTACAGACTGAGGAGAGGACTGGTTTTTTTCTATTAGAAGATCACTTGGCAGTATTTGACAAACTTGTAAATATGTATCCATTGGAGCCACATTAAGAGGTATTTTAATGTAGAATTTTAAAAATCATAAATTGAAGGCCAGTTCTCACTGGATTTATATCACATTTTGGAATAAAGGTGGTGGAATGGCACTTTCTGGTATCCGAGAGGACATACTAATTTTCAGAGTAAAAGAAGGTATTTCATCAGAGAAACATAAACAATGACACAATTGCACTTTTTCTTGTATTCACTGATGAACAGTAACACTAAAAGGAAGCTTTCTTTTAAAAGAGAAAACATATATATGAAATCAAAATTCACACGAATTTACACAATTGCACTATGACAACAGAGTGAGTATAAAATTATCTTGGAATCATTTGCAATAGCATATTCTTGAAGTTCTGTGTCACAAGGTCACATTCTGTCATCCAAAAGACATCATTCTGTCTTCCAAAGCACAGGAAGAACGTCTGGGTGTGGGTTACAGCCACGCAGCTGCCTTATGAGTGCCTGCCTCCAAATCCATCAGTACCTGTCTTAATCAATACCTATCACTCCAGAGTAACACATCTGTGGTGTGGTATTTTCAGTGGTCCTGTGACTCTGCATTAGGTACCATTCCACTGCTGCTACTTACTGTTCATTGATAAGTACCTATCCTTCATTTTTTTTTGGCACTCAGTATTGCAACTCAGCAGGGTTCATTTCTCAGCAGTAGCAGTGGAAGAAGGTGTGAATCAGATAGCAAAGGATAATTTCAACTACCCACTGCCCTATCATCACAGGATCAAGCAGGAATCAGTATAGTAGATAAGGTATACTTTCTTGGAACAATTGATTTTGTGGTTCTGTAATGCAATGACACATATTTGCTGTATATGTCCAAAAATGTACTTTCTGGAAACACATTCCTACATTATCTTCTGCTTCAGTTTCATTAATTGTAAAACTGGATTTATGTCATTGTCTAGATTGCTGGATCTGATCTCATTATGTATTTCTAAGAATACGCAGTCCACTTGTAGTTGGATATAAGGGTTTGGAAGAATCCTTTTTAAAATCTTTTATTCAGGTTAAGATACAGAGCCAGAATACTCTTACAATTAATGTCTTTCCATTCTTAAATCTTGAATGTTATGTCAACCAACCTGACAGCCTTCTAATAAGTGATGAATGGCTTCACGAACAAGGGGAGAACAGCAGAGAAAATGCTGCTCTCCACAGCCCGGAGGACTTCTGGAGAAGGCTCAGGAGGTGGAGATCTTATCAGTGTACATAAATACACGTTGAAAGGGAAAGGAGAAAAGAGGGACAGGCTTTTCTTAGTAGTAGCACCCAACGACAGAACACCACACAATGGGCACAAACTGAAACCCAGGACATTCTCTATGAACATAAGAAACCTTTTTACAGTGTGACAGTGGCACAACTTGTCCAGAGACACTGTGGAATCTCCCTTCTTGGAAATGTTCAGGAAGAGACTGGACATGGTTCTGAGCATCCTGCTCTAGGTAACCCTGCTCTAAGCAGGGGGTCAGGCTTAATGATCTTCTCAGGCCCCTTCTAATTTCAGCACTTCTGCAGCTCTGTGTCCACCCCTCTTTCTTGCTCACTCACATCTTCTGTTGGTTTATACTAAAGTCCATCAAAAGCAGAATAATTTTAAGAGACTTTCACTGTTCTCAGAATCAAATTAAAATATTAATTACTAAACCAGATTTTCCAATTTATATGTTAAATGCATACATTGAATAGGAACACATGTATAACTGAGGGCACAAATAGCCCCAGGTACTGTACATTATTTATGATGGAGTTCAACAGTTTTTTGTATTTAGTTTCTCCTTCATCATTTAAGCCAGAGTGCTACTACTGAAGGCAAATGAAAATATTTACAGTAGATGATCAGGAGAGGTAATTATTTTAGGCTCATGATAAAAAAATAATGCATAGTTTTATGCTTTGGGAATTCATCTCCCATGTCCTGCAAAATATAGTACTGAGACAGGTTATAATGGATCTAGTTTATCTGGTGCAAATACTGTAAGATATGATTTCCCCTTCAGCTAACAAGAATTTGCTAATTATTATCATGGATGATTAAGTGTTTTGAAAGAACAGTGAGAAGGAAATTGCTGTGAAAAAAATCATATTAGAAACTTGAAGCAACACTTATTATTCCCATTAAATATGAATCATTTATTAAGAAAAGTGACTGTAAGTGATACACATGCATTCACAGATAACCCAGTGTGAGGCTTATGAAATTAATGGGAAATAAAGCAATCTTTGTAATGTCCTGTGTAATGGCTAGATGGCTAGTCCCTGCTAATATAGAATGAAACACTTTGAAGGGTCATGGCCTTATCTCCTTGCCTCACTTCTTGTCACTGTACCGCAAACTTGGTACCATGACTTGCGTGGAAATACCCAGATGCATGTCGTTTCTTTGATTAGATACATTGTATAGGAAAAAGCACAGTCAGACCTGGTTAAGAATGAAGTTAGAATGAGTAAAAATTAAATCAGTTGCCCTGGAAACAAGCAGAAATGGTAGTGAGTAAGGGCCATATCACAGCAGACATTTGGGTGCCTTACATTTTATTTTAAAAAACAGGTATAAGGAACTCAAGTTAAAAAACCTGGAATTATTTATTCAAATTCCATTTTACTGATATTATTACGAAAGAAGATCATAGAAGCGTTTGGGTTGGAAGGAACCTTTAAAGGTCATCTGATCCAATGGTGCTGCAATGAGCAGGGATAGCTTCAACTTGATCAGGTTGCTCAGAGCCCTGTCCAACTCCTGAATGTTCCCCAGGGATGGGGCACGTACATATGGATGCACCATGGAAATGGTAAATATAAAGATTTTTCAAAGGATATACTGTCAAATTACTCTCTCTGCATTTAACAGAGGGAGGCCATACATCTGCAATATTGAAGTTACCTTTAAAAGAATTATGAACCTTTTAGATGAAATTATAAAGATGCTTTCCCTAAGCTTTCAAGCACCACACTGAGGCTTTCTCCTGCAAAAGACAGGCAAACATCGTGATATTTGCCAATACTGTGGAGGGAAGTTTTTTATACGTTGAAACCACTGGGCTATTTCCTTGCCTTTAATCTCCTATTCTCTGTACAGTTCCCGAGTTGACCCAGTAGCAGACCTAAGGACTACTGTATCTTCTATAATTTTTGATTAAAAAAACACATGAAGAATATAAAGTAAAGCATAAAAGGTAAATAGCAAGACAATCTGACTTGAGCTCATTCTGGTGTTTGTTAGAGAAGTCATATTTGGTTCCTGAGTGTGTACATCAGTAAGAGGGTGAGGGGGCCCAGGTCCCGGCAGATGCTCCGTGAGGGGAGGCTGGGGATCCCCCAGCCAGACACAGCCGGTTCCAGCCGGACACAGCCGGTTCCAGCCGGACACAGCCGGTTCCAGCCGGACACAGCCGGTTCCAGCTGGACACAGCCGGTTCCAGCCGGACACAGCCGGTTCCAGCCTGATCCAACTGGATCCAACCGCCTGCTGCAGGGCGCAGCTGAGCCTTGAAGATTATTTAACAAAGGGAAAAAAACACTGCACAGGCAGTCAGGAGTAAGGAAACAAAAGTGAGAGAAGCAGCCCTGAGAGGTGGGGAAAAGAGGAGAAATACAGGAGGAGGTGATCCAGGCACCAGAGCAGGGATTCTCCTGCAGCCTGTGGAGGGAACATGGGGAGCAGACACAAACACTGCAGCCCATGGAAGACCCCACGTTAGGGAAGTGGGATATTCCCTGAAGAACTGCAGCTCATGGAGACCCCACACCAGAGCAGGCTTAACCTGAGTGCCTGCAGCCATGAAAAGGATCCTTGCCAAAGCAGAAGTGTGAGGAGGAAGAAGCAGCAGAAAGGAACCACTGTTTACTGACCATAGCTCCGCATCTCCCCTGTGCTTCTCAAGGGAGCAAAAGAGGAGTCAGGAAAGGGGGGAGGAAGAGTGTTGGTTTAATGTATGTTTCTCACTATCTGAATCTATTTTTATTGGCAACAAGTTAAATTACTTTTCTTCAAGTCAAACATGGTTTGTCTGTAATGGTCACTGGTAAGTGATCTTGAATTTATCCCAGCCCACAAGCTCTCTCATCCTACTTTTTGCCATGTCCCACTGAGGATGGGAAGTGAGTGAGCAGCTGGATGGGAGTTTGGCTGCTGGCCAAAGCTAATTCGCCATTGTTCATAAGTCTTTTTCATCTTAAAATTTAGCTGACAGATGAGCAATCCTCGAATCAAAAATATTCCCACAAAGATTTCTCCGTACATCCTCATCAGAACATGAATGCTTTCCCTTGTGACAATAAAAAGGTAGACATTTATGTCCAACTTAGATCCCTTTCTGCAATCTAATTTGGTTTAGATTTCATTACAGTTTTCTCACAAGCTTTAGTTTAAGAAATGGCAGTAAAGAATAACAGGGTTATGGTGTCTGAAAAACATTTCTAGCTCAGGAATTTTATTAGTAAAGTTTGTCCTTGATTTCATTTGTAAATCCAGATATAAAATCTGCCTTCATTTCTTCTCTTTCATTTATAATGTCTAGATTCTTAAAAAAAACCAAGAGTCATTATACTAGATTTTATATTTATTAGTCTCTATTTTGTATCTGACTCTTTTCTTCCAAGTAGACTGTTTACATTGGTTTTCCTTTTACTGTTATACATCATTTCTTCGATTTAACAAAATCATGATGTGCGTCCCAAGGCTCTTGTGATGTCTCCAAAACTGGCCTTGTCAGCAAATTTTATCAAGCACTTTCATCTTTAATTCACTAAACACAAAGTTTCTCTGTAAGAAAAAGTATAAACTAGAGCTTACAGCTGGGAATTCCTCTGTGACAATGTAAGGAAGAAGCTTCAGTTTCCATTAAAACCAAACATTTACTTTTATATTTAATTATAATCAAAATCTGAATAAATGTGTAGCACAATATGTTGGAACTTTAGACATAAATGGAAAAGTGGTAAAGTGTGTCCAATTTTCCATTTTTTGTAAGAACTATCCAAGCCAGATTAGTGGTCTTGTATATTCCTTCATCTGGTTCTTCATTAGTGTTTCAAGACTACATTGACTACTTTAACAGACTGAGTCATAAACCAGAATAAAAATAAACCAAAAAAATGTACTTTATTATTACTTTTGATCCTTCTGCAAATGCAAAAAGTCTTGCCTTATCAAGAATTTGGGCAACCTTCCATGGCTTCCAGTGCTTCTTCATTTGTAATCTGAATCTTGAAATGATTATGAAGTGGAAAAAAAAGGTGGATACAGAATAAACTCACAAAACCTAGTAATGAATACATGGGCATGTCTGTTGCTTAGGTAATCTACCCAATCTGAGAAGTCCCAATTTATGGTTAAATGCAACTTCCTTCAGCATAAGGGCTGGTGCACACAGATTACAAACCCCATTCTCCTCCCCTCTTACCAACTGTTCCTTCCTACCCTGCAATGTCTCACAACAAAATCACACAGCTGTTTGAGAGGTTTCCTGTTTTATCCTTTAAAAACCTGGCACCAATGAAAAATAACTCTTTAAAGATGACTCATTCAAGAAGAAATTGCTTCTAGCGTTATTTTCTGTCTTCCACTCAATCTACTCACAGTTTAACATTCAGGATTTGTAGAATGCTGGCCTCAAGTCCATCAAAATGTCCAAAGAAAAGCTATTCCAGCTGAAGAAATGATATTCATATTTACAGAAGCTAAGGAAGTCTTCTTCAGGGACATTAAACCCAGGTTTCAATTCTCAGCAATAAATCTTGCCTCTGTGTGATCACTTCAGAAATCCACAAATCCACTCACCAAAAACTGACATATTCAGTATTCAGCAATTTAATTTTTCCACTACATATGCGTCAAATTTCTGTGTCTATTCATCTACAGGCAACTCAACTCTATTAGAACAGACAATTCAAGGACACATAAGTGTGTGTACATATATACATATATACATATATACATATATACATATATACATATATACATATATACATATATACATATATACATATATACATATATACATATATACATATATACATATATATATAAGCTAGCAAAAGATAAAAAAATTGAGTAATATAGGAAAACTAGACAGGGACATGGGAACAAAGAAGGCTAGTATCATCATCAGGATAAAGGAAATCCAAAGACAAAAACTAAGAGTAGAAATTGGCAGCAGTGCACCTTACAAATTACTTCCAGAGACTTCTACTACATATTCTGGGATGCATTTTTATGTATTTCTTAGACATGTATGACTATAACCACAGACACGGTGTGACACGTATTTAAAATAAAAAATATAGGATCCCTTGCAGTTAAAGTATAATGCAACAATCTAAGGAAGTGGAGAGTGCGTGAAGAGTCAGCCTTATCATAGATACTTTCAGCTATTGTGATACTGTAGCAGAGATTTGAATGGAATGCAAAACACACCTGAGTATGCAACTATTTTTTGCCTCAGAATCAAAATCAGGTATGATTTAGTTTATTTCACTTATATTATGGCCTAATTTTCCACATACATCCGTATTTGTAATTCTAAATATATTTACCTTGTTTTTTACTATATGCATAATTTAAATCACCACCAAAAGCATACAAGAACATATTAGTGTAAAGAAAAATGTACTCAGAGCTTTTCCACTGAAATTCTGGTTCTGAACTGTGTCTTTGATGGAATGACTTTTACTTTTTTATCATTCAGTAATCAATACTCCAATCAATAATATTAAGCACTCAGAATTTTAATGATGGAATTATTAAGGTTTTCTTTGTTTCATACTGCCTAATTTTCATGGACGTTTTTAGGGAGGGAATTATTACCTGATATTCTCCTGATTATGGGATATTTATTTCCATATCGTCTTTACCTCCCAATATTACGTTTTATTTCTCTGTTTCATTTTGCCTATAACAAAACAACTTCTTCTCATGAAATCTATGCTAGTTTTGGGTGGGGTAGAATTACTTTTCTTACCAGTGGCTGGTATGGGGCTGTGTTTTAGATTTGTGCTGAACACAGGGTTGATAATACAGAGATGCTCTTGTTATTCCTGAGCAAGGTTTGCACAGAGCCAAGACCTTTTCTGCTGTTTGTCCTGCCACGCTGGTGAGGAGGCTGAGGGTGCATGGAAGGTTGGGAAGAGACACATCCAGGACAGATGACCTAGACTCACCAGGGGAATATTCCAGAGCACCATGCTTAGTCTATAAAGTGGAGGGAAGAAGGGAGATGAGGGGGACATTTGGAGTGATGACATTTGTCTTCCCAAGTAACTGCATGCGATTGGACCCTGATCTCCTGGAGATGGCTGAACATCTGCCTGCCCTTGGGAAGCAGTGAATTTATTCCTTGCTTTGCTTTGCTTGTATGTGAGGTTTTTGCTTTTCATATTAAACTGCCTTTGTCTCAGTCCATTAATTCTCTATCTTTTACCCTTCCAGTTCTCTCCCCAGTCCTTCTGGTGGGGAAAACAGCAAGTGGCTGCCTAGGGCCTGGTTGCTGGCTGGGACTAAACCATAACGTCCCAAATAATCTGCTTAAAACACATCCATTGCTACAAATGAAATAAAATGACAGAATCTTCCTCTGTTGATAAAGCAAAGCTAGCAGTATAATTTTTATTGTCCTGTTGGATGCAGGAAGATGGCTGCACTTGAAGTACAATGATTTGCGTCTACTTTCATTCAGATAAAAGCAATCCTTTTTCCTCTAAGTCTATGACAAATTTATATTATGAGTCACTTTCTGTAAGGTCACTGTAGGTGCATTACATCACAGGGAGAGGTACAACTCAGCATTGCATTTCTGTATTATATCACTGGAACAATTCTGCCAAGTTTTGTCAGAAGGATGAAGGGTCAGGTTCAAAATCTGTGAGCTCTTTGTAAAATTACAAAACAAAACCAGATGAGTATTCATTCAAGCACCTGGGAAAATGAAACCCTTCCTCTCAAGGCCAAAGGTAGTCAATACTTTTCTCTTTTCAATACTTTTCTTTTTTCTTTTTGTGCATATAATAAACAAAAATAAAAGAAACCCAAAGCATTTATATTAAGGTTAAAGACAGCACAAGCAGCCAGGAATTAACAAAATGTTATGTATAACAAATTAGCAAATTAACAAATGTTATGTTTGTTATGTACAAAACCCAAAATTAATTTTGACAATAAACCTTTTCCTTCACTTCTTTTTGTACTGACACAAGTATTCATTGAATAAATGTCCTATTGACACACTTATCTCTTGGTTTTATTTTTCTTGTGACTTGGATTTATTTATTTTAGTCAGTGAACAGTCAGACTCAGGAATTCACTTCCATGGGTCCATTTCGAGCCCCTCAATGGAAAAACTCAGTGGCTTCTTTGGACACAGCTCTTCTGCTCTCATTAGCAGAGCTTTACTACTAAAGTATCTAATTTATGATCAGCCCAGAGCCATCTTCTACATGGTCTGCTCAGACAATGGACAGATGATCTTTCTAAACCCACTCCATAAGTGGACTACACCCATCAAATGACCTCTGGACCACATCTTCAAGCATCTTTGCAATAAACCAGTGAACCATGAGAATCTTACTTTCAGATGTTTAAATGCTGTGCCAAAAATTATTTGTATTTTTTCCCCAGTAAACTGCTGTACATAACAATCTGTAACAATTTGCAGCAAAGAAATGCCCTTTTATTTTTCGTGCCAAAACGATGCTGATTTTATCTCTGTGCTTATTTTGAGAACTGGTTTAAATTCTCATTCAGCTCTTGATGCAGCCTAGCGCATCAGCAGAATGTGTCTTCCCTGTGATTTCTCCTCTTGATTCAGCTGTAAATTGCAGAGCACTCATTTGGTTTTGACCCATGAAAACAAATGGAGAAAAGTGGTCCTTTCTTCTGATTTCTTTCTTCTGATTTCTTTCAGCTGTGTCTAGAAGCTAGAAGATGGAAAATCTAGTTTCTTTGTTAGGTATGGAAGAATGACTAGTGAAAGCTGAAACACTATCAGCCTTTACGCCCTTTAGATTGGACATGTAGAATCAATTCTGAGGTTTGGTGTTTGTATTTCTTGGTTCATATTCCACTTGAGGATCTGGACCATAGTCTAAATTAACCAAATGTGATCATCTAATAGGCATAGCAAAAGAATAAAAAACTGAAATATCATTATTTCAAGTTTCCACTGAGCCATAACCCATATAACCTCTGACACTAGAAATGCAGTTGACAGCTTTCTATCAAAGAAGGTAATTTGTCCAAGTTAAAAACAAAGCTGCAGTTGGTTTCAGTGGTAAAGACCAAACCGTAGATGTTTAAATCTTAGAAGTGAAGTTCTGTTTCTGTTTGACCTCCTAGATGACCTAAGGTTATAGATGATTTGAAACAGATGATGCAGAAAGAAAAACAATGATACCACCAACAGTTAAAGATTGGGAATGAATTGAGGAGGGGTTTTTTTCCATATGTTCTTCAGGAGGTAAAGGCAAGGTTCTTGGACTCACTAATGAGAAAATCTGTTCTACTTGATGGACAGTTTAATTCTTCATTCATTACTTACCTTCATTTGGTAGGTCCTTGTTTGATAATTCTTTTTTCTGTGTAAATAAAATGAAATAATATGAGGCAAAAGAAATAAAGGGAGTTTTAAGAAAATTATTTCCTTAGAAGTTCTTCACTTACACCTTTTGCCATTTTGTAACTCTATTTATATTTTCTACATGATGCGTCATGAACTTGTGTATAGAAATGAGAAATAAGTCACTTTCGAATCTGGAAAAATATTTCACTCCTGAAAAATAACAGGTCTCTTCCAGAAAGTAAGAGCAAGAAAAGCAAGACTAAAAACTGAAAAATTATGCATGGTTTTGGTTAAAATATGTTAACAAAATACTGATTTAAAATCAGAAAAGCCAGGAGATGTTCATAGTTTCACTAAGTTTCAAAAAGTCAGAGAGTAGACATTTTGCTTGAAAGCTGTTCGACACTAGAATAAGACAGGTTCATCCCAGTATGGCTGCATCTGTTAGTACTCAGTAGAGGACCTAACAGGAAAATCATATGTCTTAAGTTATTTCTGATTTATTAGAAACATAGCTCTGCATCCATTCTGGCTGAAAACTTCCAATACAGAAGGACAAAGTCCATCAATACAAGATCTTTGATAAGGATTCTGTTTGTTAGATGATCAAAAGTTGAATATTCTGGTTTGAATTAATAAAAGGGATGTTTCTGCTATAAAAGCCTTCCTTTTATGCCGTTGCTCTTTTTCTGCAGGGTACTACTGTGACACGTTTCCTAGGATTTTTTCCCTGATCTATTTCCCTCTTTTCTAAATAAGCATGAAAAGCTATCAGGAAGATTGAAGAGGAGACATGTTCTATGAACCATATTCAGTATTGTATCTTTTCCACCATATCTATCCAAAACTTCTGAGTGTCTCAGAATGTGGATGAAACTAAGTTTATAAAATGAAAAGATATCATGTGTACAAAACATCAGAAAGCTGGTAGAATTGACAGAAGTGATTTTTCTTGTCACGTGAACCACTTTGCACATAATTCTGTGAGCATTTTCCAGTATTCTCAGGCTGCAGCCCATTGGCCCTTCAGCTCCGGGTAGAGATGGTTTGCCAACTGTTCCGCATACCTGTAATCACTACATCAGAATTAATAAAATTCTGCAGAAAAAAAATAGTGTCAGTAACCTTCCTTCTCCAAAATACACCCCATTCTATTGAAGAGCACGACTCCACAGTAATTTAAATAATTTTGGATAGCAGAGGACTGTTAAAGCTACTCAGGTCTTATGTCTTTTTGCTGTCTTGACATTGTCTTCATTCACACCAGAAGGCTACTTTTTTTTTAAAATGTATACAACCTGTTGAAGCAAAATTTTAAGAAAACTCTCAAATACCTAAAAATTTTGAAAAAAACTACTGAATTATGCACAACATTTCAGTGTGTAATTCTGACTTTGAAGATAATTTTATTTATTTGTTACATATTATCTTTATCTCTGTTTTCAGGTAACACAAGATTATGCAAATCTTACTGTTGTTGATTCTCATCTTGGTTATTCACTTGATCCCACATTTCTCCAACTCTCACCTCTCTTTGCCAATAACAAGTGACAGAATTAAAAATGTTGAAGCATGGTCTAAATTTTCAAGAATGGATAATGATTTAAGAATGCTGAAGCAGCTGGGAATCAAGCACATGAAATTTTATAGATGCAAGAGCTAGCTTTCAACCAGTGAACTGCTTAATGTTTTGGGGAAAATAAACTTAAAAACAACACAAGAACTGAATCATTCAAAGGATGCACTAGAAAATTCTGAAATACAACTGAGATTATCTTTTCAGTTCTTTATTCTGGTTCTGAACTGCTATGCAGTGCAAATTTACCATACTGACAGTAGTGGCAATATCAGGATATAGACAAAACAGCAATAGACCTCATCTTTGTGTTGAAAGTGCCAATAGCTAAAATCAGAGATCAGCATAGTTAGCAGCCCAGACCAATCCATTAAGAGACTAACTTTCTAAAGGATAGAATAGGATAGAAACAAACCCAAACCAAAAACAAACAAACAAACAAGAAGGCAGTGTTGTACCAGGTAAAAACAAAGCTTCTCTGATATCCCTTCCAGCTTTTAAATGCAAGCAAATTAGAGTAGCAGTCTTTTCAAAGCAGAGAATAGTCGTTTTGCAGAGTTTTAATTCACAATGGTAATATCTTTTTAAAGATTTTTATTTTTACAGCATGGAAAAAATATTTCCTGTCTATCTCCAGCAACAGGAAAGAATTGTGGCATTTTGTCAGTGCAGAAAATAAAGAAAGAGTAGAGCTACATCAGTCTTTGGGAGCCATGGAAAAAGTACTTCTGGACACTTGAAGGAATGTAAATTGATTTTTAAGGCATCCCCTGTTATTTTCTTAAATCGGTTTGGCATGAGGAAAGGCTGGGGTTGGGACTTTTCCCCTTTTCTAGACCCAATGAGATTGGCATCCCAAAGGTGAATGCAGGTAAAAATCCAGACTGATGGCATTTGTTTCAGAGCCTTCTGACCCTGGTAGAACTTGAGCAACAACCTCAGTTCCACTGAAAGGTCACCTCCACCCAAATTTAGGAGCACACTAGATTTCTTACATACCCTCAGCTAAGATGACTGTTATCAGATGGCTGAGTTATCTAATCATCCAGGACTTTCACTTTCAATGATGAAAAGAAATAAGTGTCTACAGTAATTCAGTCTTAGATAAGAACACAGATCAGAGTGAACAGCCTTCTGAAAATATCTGTCATTTCCTCTCTACATTGAACAGCAAAGTTCCTCAGTTAAGCAGTTAAAATTAGGAGAGGTAAATCTGGGCCCATTAGTCCCAGAGGCACTACAACCTTAAGAAGTGCCAAGGGTCTGCTTTAAATTTCTGCTAAAGGAGTACCACGGTTTTGCTATTCTGCTTGTACATGGTTAAATTGTTCTCTTAATGATCTTCTTTCTGGTTAATTTAAAATTCTATTCTTTCCTTACATTTCTCAGTTTATCCTTTATACTGGATACTAACCACATATGTTACTTGGAAATACAATACTATTAAAAAGTGATAGTACAGGATAGGATCTTCATTTTGTGGGACAAAGTGCTAAATAAAAGCAATCCATTTTACTAGCTGAGATAATCTGTAATTGTAACAGCCCTTGTTAATAGAGAGATGATTCTTTGACAGTTGGATCTAACATGTTCACAAAAAATTGACTCCTTTTTGAAAGTTGACCACTAGTGAAATAAAGTATCTGATTAAAAAAAATTGATAACTTAAATTCAGTTGTCCAGGTTTTTCATTATAATCTCAAAACTCAGTCCAGAGGGTTGTCTCCATATGGAAGAAGGAAAATTCACCATCTTAGAGAAAGTCTTAATGAGACTAATGACTGTTAGATTAGATTTTTCACACTAATCTGCTCTATCCTGTATTACGACACCCATTTTTAAATTACCATAACAGTTTCTGGGAGATGATAATCAACTGGGCAAGCGGTGAGAATACATTTAGGTTTTTCCAATTCACAGCATTGTTGTTGATAAAGAACCTCACCAAATAACTTGGTTTTCTCCACATGGAAGCAAGTGACATATTTTTGGTTCTCCAGTCAGACTGCATCAAATAATTCATATTTAAAACAAGGATTTTTTCACTCATACATTCTGCAGCCTACTACAAATAATAACCAATAAAAATATTTATAGTTCTCACAGAACTTTGTGGATGACGTGTTTGTTTAGGCACTTTTACAATTTAACCTCTGGATTGAAAAAAATTACTGAAATAATAGTGCTCTTTAACTGAAACAATACTGCTCTTTAATTTGACACTCTCCAAAATTATGATCATAGTCAAGAAATCACAAAAATTTTAAGTTTGGATGGCATCTCTGGATATAGTCTAGTCCAACTTCCAATTCAGGATAGGGCAGGTGCCCAGGACTGACTAATCTGGCCTCTATAATGGGAGCATCTGCATGAATGGCTAAAGAAGAGCAACTGATGTCCTTTCCCTGGACCGCTGTAAGGGCTTTGGCATGGTATCACACAACATCCTTGTCTCTAATAGGAGAGATGGATATGAAGGATGATATATTTGATGTATAAGGGACAAGCTGGATGGATGAACACAATGAGCTGCAATTAGTGACTCAATGTTCAAATACAAAACAGTATCAAGTGATGTATCTCCACATCAGGACCAGTACTGTTCAATATCTTTATTAATGATACAGACAGCGATCAATAAAATTTCTTCAGTAAGAAACTTGAGGATCAGCACCTGTTTTCCATTCTTTTTTCAGAAATATCTGGAGAATGAGATTGCAACATTATTTTACTTGCACTACAAATACTGCAAATCTATGTGCACCCGTGCACTTCCATTTACCTGCATAAACATAAAAGATTAATAAACAGGCTAACTTACGCTCATCTTGAACGGAACTGGTTTTCTGATCCTTACTGATTCTTTGCTTTCAGAACATATTACTGAGGCTTGTTAACAAAGCACATGCTTCACTCACCTCGTGCTAGCCTGCATAAAGATCAGTAATCTGCTATTGCCCTAGTGTTAATGAAGTCGACTGTATTACTTTATTGCTTGTTGTTATTACTTTAGATTTGCATAGCTTCCAAAATGTAGTCTCATCTCTTAATTTCAAAGGGTTGATTTGTGATTCATCTTATCTTTTTTTCTACTTAGAGTGGTAGAAAATTGGAAAATAATCTGTGTTCAGATTCAAGTTGGTAAAAAGACATGGTTGTCCATATGGTACCATTAAAGTACTTTAAATATAGGAGAAGTTTACCCAGGTCCATTCACATATGCTAAGAAATTCCTGCTTAGTGCTTTCTCTCAGTAAATCTGCTGAGTAAATAAAACCTTCATAGATTTTTTTATCTCTTCTCATTTGTCCTGTATTGTGGCTGTTTAATTAGAATCCTTGGACTGCATAATCCCTATTTGTAATGTTCAAAAATATCTGTTCCTAAAAAACACATATCCAATTTTTTTTCCAATAGTTATTATGCACTGTCCCTCTGAATTTAGTAGACATCATGAGGTAAATAATTACATCTACAATGCAATGCATCTTTAGGGCATTTTTCAAAGTATGCTCATAAACCCTGTCTGCTCAGTCATGAAAAACATCTAGTTGAGTAGTGAACAAAACAGCAAACAATTTTAAGCTGAATTTCCAGAATGTTCCCCACAAACCCTTTCTATTAATGAAGTTTTTCTAACACCTCAGCAGTGTCATTTGCCAACATAGATTCATGAGGCCATAGAAGGCACGTGGCCTCTTCCAGCTGCAACAAGGCTAAAGTGCATGGCCACAAAAAGAGCTAAGGATTTCCAATACTCAGTCTCTGAAGAGGTTTTATTTTGTTCCAATTTTTGTCAAGCCATTATATAAAAATAAAAGCATGTGACAGAATCAGAGTACATATAAAGTAGAGAATACTTTTCCTGCTAGCAAGTAAGCAGTCAAGGAGTTAGCTGAGCAGAATGATCCTACATCAAGTTAGAAAGAGTGGTCGGAGATACCTAGTGTTCCAGAGTCTAACATGAACTTAAAATTCTGGCTTTTTCAGCTTTGAACAAGAATTGCTTTTCATCTACAAGAAAATCGAGGAGACAGGATACCACCACTTTAATTTACACAATAGCAAGTGTGGCAATTTTAATTCCCAGAGAGGTTTGAAGAAATATTAAAGGTATATAATTTTATTTTGGATTCCTGACTCTGGTCCTTGGGGATAAATCTTTGATCACCAGCAAGTCCCACAGAGAAAAAAACATGTTTTCTACCAGGATCAGCAATGGTCCTGTTTTATTTACATCATCATTCAATTTCTGGATGTTGATAGCCCAAAACTGAGAAGGCCACTGTGATCTCTGAAATCTAGCAAATCTGTGATTACCAGGTTTACCTGAATTTTCATGTTTTATCTAAACTTTTTCTTGTACCTAATTCATTCATGCTTTACATCATAATCCGTACTTTACTCACCTCAGGCTTTAATCTTTAGATTTTGTTATAACCTTGCTTACTAGATTTGGAAAGCTGTCATCAACAGAAAGCAGCTTTCTGTTCCTTATGTAGCTACTCATAGACAAAAGTCAAGTCTCTCTTTTGCCTTTCCTATGGGCAACTCATCTCAGCACACACCAGAAAGATCTGAGCAGACTTTACATTAGGTATTTTGAGGTCATTCTTACACATTCTGCTGTGGAATCATGACCTGATTTTCCTCTACAAACTTCTGTTTCTAGAGTACAGATGTGCATTGTCAATGACTTTTTCAGTCTCTTGAGAGCACAGTATCAAACATAGTAAGATTTTAGAAGAAACAAACATTTTATTTTCTATTCCAGAATTATGAAATTTTTGATTCTAAACCCAAACAATTTCTACATAAATACTTTTTACTTCCAGTGTTTTCTTTTTTGGTTTCGTTTTTGTTTGGGAGTTTTTTTGTTTATTTTTGTTTGGTTTGTTGGTTGATTGGTTGGTTGTTTTGTTGTTTTTTTTCGTGAGGAGGAGGTGTTTTATTTACGAAACCTTTTTTCCTTTCTCAGAATTCCTGCCATCCCTCAAAGTTTTCAGTCTATTCAGATTGATTCAACAGCTATTAAAATAAGTTCAGATGAAAAACAAAAGTCACTACTTACACTATGACGCTAAGTTCCAGTGTTAGTTTTCAGTACAAAGAAAATTCATTTCATCTAAAATCTGTGTCTAAAAAAGTTAGATATTTAAGTCCGACTCAGTTATATATAATATATATAATAGTATATAAGAAGTATCTTCACTAAATGACTCAAAGCAACATAAAATAGGTGTCTAAGATGAGTTAGTTACCTGAGTCACCCTCTCTAAGTATATATTTTTTTCTTCACTGACTATAGAAAGGATTATTATCCTAGAATTAGAAGAACAGTTTTAGGTATTTCAGGAATTATTCAGGTGCTTATACAGAGAAGATGAAGATTATCTGAGCTATCCTCATGGAGCCAACAGAAACAATACAGAAGTGGAGGCCCACATCCACCTGCAGCACTCTGAGCACTCAAAGGTGAGTCTCCAGAGGTTTTGGGAGGCTAATTTGACCAGAACCATGAAGGCCATGAGCATACTGGATGTATTCAGATACAGGTTTGTGTGCCAAACCAGCCACTGAGCATAAATATGCATAGGTGTGCAAGTCAAAGCAACTTAATAGGAGATAAAAGCGAGGGCAGATTTCCTCAAGATCAGTGCTCCACAAACACAATTGTCCTCTGTCTGAGTGGTGATATTACACAGTGCTGTGCTCTGTAGATCTACTGGTCACTAAGACTGTGCTACATATTAGTTAAACTTGAAGCATATAGAACCAAGCATTAGAACTACAAAAGCTCTGCCTTATCTAGCTGATTTCTTGAGAAACCTACATTTCTTTTAATACACCCTTCCTGAATTAAATCATCAAAACAGTGAAGCAAGGATGAAAAAAGTTCTCTCATAGTTCAAATAAATTGTCTGATCACTGGAATAATGATTCATTTTTTTCCTTTTTCTCCTTCCTTTCTGCTCAAAAATAGTCATTAAGTAAGTCAAAGTAGAAGAGTTTTGCATTTCCTTCTGGCAACAAGAAGAATGAGATTAAATGGACATGTTTTGGTCTCTTCCCACTCAGGGAGGACCAGTTCTGGTTTAGGCACTTAAATCAGGGACCTGATGAATAAAAATCAGCTTTAACTCAAGATTATTGCTTGAAGCTATGCTAAAGCACATGGAGGACAGGAGGTGATTCAAGATAGCCAGCACAGCTTTACCAAGGACAAGTCTGACTGACCAACCCAGTGGCCTTCCTTCAGTGGAGTGACTACATAATTAGACAAAGCAAGAGCTACAGATATCATTTATCTGAACTTGTGTAAAGACTTTGACATAGTCTACAAAGCATCCTTCTCTCCAAATCAGAGAGAGATGGATGGACTGTTAGATGACTAACAAAGTGATTGGACAGTCACATCCAGAGGGTAGTGGTCAAAGACTCAGAATCTAAGTGCAGATTAGTGAAAAGTGTCCCTCAGGGGTCCATACTGGAACCAATATTATTTAAAATCTTAATTAGTGACATAGACAAAGGGATCAGGTGCACCCTCAGCAGACTTGCAGATGACACCAAGCTGAGTGGAGCAGAGACACTCCTGAAGGACAGGATGCCATCCCAAGGGACCTGGACAAGCTGGAGATGGGACTTTTTCAAAGGGTATGTTGTGTCAGGAAAATGGGAAATGGCTTCAAAATAAGAGAGAGAAGGTTTCATTTAGATATTTGGAAAATACTCTTTACTTTGAGGGTGGTGACACACTGGAACAGGTTGCCAAAAGAAGCTGTGGATGCCTCATCCCTGGAGGTGTTCAAGGCCAGATTGAATGGAGCGCTGAATAATCTGATCTAGTGAAGGTGTTCCTGCTCTAGGCAGAGGGATTGGGGTTGGAACTGGATGATCTTTAAAGTCCCTACCACAACTGAGGACATGGTTTGATGGATCACAGTGAATCTATTGCACTGAGGTATCCAACCCCATGTGCATTATTAGCCCATCTCAAACGTGTTTAAAGTGCATTCGATTAAACTTCTTTCTCTGAAACTTAAAATAATACATTCCTCTCACATCTATGATGAATTAAGAGCATGTAGGTGGCAGCATACAGCAGATGGTTGACAATGGAAGTGTCTGCAGAGATTACCTGCTACCAGCCTTGAAGGAATTCAGTTCAGAATTAAGACACCCAAATGTAGGTGTTTACACATAAATGTCTGTAGGTCTGCTGTTTCTCAAATTTGCCTTACATTCAATGGACTATTGACAGAATCAATCTAAATTAGAAGTTACTCAGCTCACCATAAAATAGGTATCTGGTGGTATAATCTGGAGTTGAATTTTGAACACTGTTACTAAATATCAACAGTTGAGGTGATTATTTGTGCATTCTGACTGCAGAGAGATCCTAGACCAATAAATTAGCTCAGAAGCCTAATCCTTACATGGCTGGAATTAGACAAGATCAATCTCACTTGTTTTATTGCAAGCTTTTTCCTTTGTCTCACTCTCATATTCATCCATTGGCCATTATTTCTGCAAATTTCTCTGCTACATTGTGAGTAAATTGCTAACATTGTTAGCAGTGGTTGCAAAAAAATGGGGACATATCCTGATTGTTTTGATATATTTTCTCAAGTTTCTGCTGACCATTTTCAAAAGGAAAGAGGTAAACAGGTCTTGGCTTCTCAATGGAAGAATAATCTGATAAAGTGCTGTTTTCCTAATGTATATTTTTGGTTGCTCAGGACAGTCAGACTAGGGGAAAAAAAAAAGTATTTGAAAGCAAAATGACTTGTAATGATGAATCACAGCTGAGAAAGGGGATACACCAAATCAGCTTCTTGGCTGTATTGATTTCAGTGTACAGACAGCTCAATCTCTGATGTAATGGGAAGCACTGTCCATGGCACTTCCCTAAGGACTAAGAGGCTTTATGCTATTACATGAATGTCTCGTAAATGAGGATGAAGATTAATTTTCAGAACTCTGAAACAAACAAGTAAGTTTTGCTCTCTAACACTCAGTTGGATCTGTTACATAGTAACTCCCACTACTTTATTATCCAAATTGCAGCAAATTGTCCCTGACTTTTTGAGAGTTGGCCTTATCTCATGTAACCCACAGATAAACTATTTTATTTTGTATCGTTTTTTAAATTAAAAGAGCAAATTATACAAATTAAAGTCCCCCCAAAGCGTTCTATTGAAATATGCACCTAGACATGCTGAGTTGGGAAAAATATGAACTCCTGATCCTTTTCTCAAAATCTGACATAGAGACCTGAAGTCAACAAATTTTGTTTTCAAGAGATACAGAGTTTAGAACTATGTCTTTACTATTGGAAAGTCATTGATTAAATTAAATACAGTACACTTTCAGATCTAGTCAAATCAAGCACAATGCTTTTCCACAAAGAAATTCTAGGAGTCCACTGTTTCCTTAATAATGTTAGTGTTCTAATATATACGTACCATGTATAGCACCTTCATGCTGAAATTCACAATATCCATTTCCTGTCTTTGTCTTTCTTCTTCTTTGTATATAGTTTATGGAGTGGAATATAATAATATGAGCTGTTGAGAGCACTGAACCTCCAAATAAAATGTTTCAAGCAACATGATTCTTATTGGCTCAGCACTACTAAACTCTGACTTGGATATCCCATACAAATGCAGGCTGTTCAAGTATAGGTTCACGTTTGATATTGTTAATGGAAATATATTTTTATGTATGCACAAATATGTAACAATGGCACACAGACCAAAAGCCACATGCTACTCAGATTGCCTTTATCCGAGTCAAAATCATTGTGTTATCCTGAAACTTAACCATTTTTCTTTTGACTGAAACATGGCATTTTTCCTTTTTGTTGAATGTTTTTGATAGGTGTCTTGTTAGAGAGACTGACAAGGCAGACTCACACAGAGTAAATTAAAAACAAAGAGCATTTTTCATTTTGACATAGATATTTTTAAAATGAGATACCAACATAGCTATGTTACTCTTAATCTTTCATTAATAGCATGAGTTGTCTGATGCTTCTATCACTCCACAGGAACCATGATACACTTTCAGAATTGCATACACCTTCATATAATTATGTTACTGAATCATTCTTTTAAGACAGAAGTCCAATCTTCATAGCCATCTTCGTGTTTAAACAGGTTCGGAAATTAAAATGAATGCTCTTTGGAGAACAGCTGAAGAATATACTAGGAAATCCCAGGTGAGCTTCTGATCATGCATGAGATACTGCATGACTGACAGGCTTGTTCTTTCTTCATGTATGATGCACATAAAAGATCATGTTGGGTGACTTCAAACAGTAGGTAAAATTGTTCAGGAGAAACAGATCTTTAGGAGTTTCTGTAGTGCCTGTCTATGGCGCTATAATAAGACCGCATGTTTGGTATGGGCATGGAATTTATATTTTGATTAAAAATCTACCCTATAAAAAATATATAATAAAGAAAATAAATCTTAGTACTGTTATGGACTAGTCAACACCTGACAGTTGCCATTTAAACCTTAAACTGTGCCCACAACTGTCGCTTTGGACACATATCACACAGGATGGAGAGATACTGTTTGACTACTGTTTAAAAATTATCTAACAAAATTCATATTGAAATATAGCATGGAAGACCAGATATTTACAGCAGCATGAGCCCTTTTCTCCCCACATTCAGTGTGTTATGCACTTGTACTCAAAGAGTCAAAAGTGCTTGCGAGGAAGTTGCCTCTTACATAAAATTTCTTAGAAAATTTAAGATAGTTACAGAAAAAGAAGGGATTCTATAGTGATTTTACATTAGTGTCACCTTCATTTGAATTCCACAGCAATCCAGTATTACTACTTAGATTGTTTAATCTCGTAGGACCTTTGTCTTCTGCACCATCACAGATTTGGACTGAATGAAAGAACTTTGGGAGAAAAGACCTTGCTAAGTATCTTTATCCTGACAAAATTAATAACACTACTACAATATTTTGGCCTTGACTATTCACTTACTTTTAACTTTACTTTAAACATTTAAACTATCTTCTTTGCAACTCAGATACCTAAAACCTTGATTTT
The DNA here is from genome assembly GCF_052056855.1 of Sturnus vulgaris. Classification (NCBI taxonomy): domain Eukaryota; kingdom Metazoa; phylum Chordata; class Aves; order Passeriformes; family Sturnidae; genus Sturnus; species Sturnus vulgaris. The sequence continues at coordinate 95,790,682 of NC_142245.1, read as the reverse complement.
CAGTCCTTGCAGTAAAACACAGATAATAATTATAATACTTTTTCTAAAATGCTGTTAAATATTCAACTTTTCCATCTCAGAAAACCTCCAATTTCTAATAGGAGAAACCAGTGTTGTAAATTTTCCAAGAAATAACTTCCACATGGGCTATGCTGAACTTCGAAATGTTTGCCTTTCATTTCATGATATTAATGATGAACTTGCAATACTTCAGCTTCCAAAAATGGCTTGACTTGAGCACAGGACTTTGCAAGAGGATGAGCTAAGATTGTGGTAGAGAAAGGGAGAAAGAACAAGTGTGGAAAGATGGCTACAGGTTAATTAGAGGACACTGAGAAGTTATATCTACATCCTAAGAAGTTATAATGGTACAGGAATTTTAAGGTAAAATACAGCTGCTGCTCCCTGTCTGGAATGCAGCTGGCATGCTCAAAACCTATTCCACAGTGATTCCCATACACACACACCTGCTAAGGGGCTGGAATGGAGGGTGAAGCACAGTGGAGACACTGTGGCCAGGCTCTGTTGAAATCCTTGAAGGGAAAGGAACCTGATGGGATTTAGCAGCTGATAAACCACAGAACACCTGTCAGCCAGGGCAGAGAGCAGAGCAGATGTCCTGCTGCTGAGTCAACAACTGTGGTGAAATCTCTCTCCTCAGATGAACTTGGTTCACTCTACCCTAATTTTAATATTAACACGCAGCTCCATCCCAAAATTACTCATCTCCATGGTACAACCACCCCTCACTGGGCGTATGCTCAAAATTCTTTTTGACTGTATCTTTAAAAGCAAAGTGAGAAAATTTTACACCAATCAGTAACAAAGATGTATGACTAGGGTCACTCAAGCTCCACCTAAAAGTAGAGAAATAGCATAAATCAAGTTGAGAATGGGGGGAAAGTTAGAGAAGACTCAATTTTAACTGCTGGTTCAGTTGATGTCTTCTCCCCTGTAGGGATGCCTGTTGGGTAAGAATCACACTCTGTGCATACTGAACATATTGGGGATTAGAGCTTGTCCATGTATTGCTTTGAACATATTTTTGCAGTCACATACTATGACAAGCAATCCTTGAACTTTAAGCTGTCACAATTTTATATTAATAAGGAGTGATAATCCATAAACTGTTGGTTTATGGAATGAGACTTTCACATGGGTCGGCAGTCCCCAGTAGGAGGGAACATACTGGAGTAAAGAGGAACATCTGCTGAGGGGTCTCCCTTGTGCTGCTGGTGCATTTCCCTGAATAAGTCAATCCTGCCCTCCCATCCAGCAGGACTGTTCAGTGAAGGGTCCCTATAATGGGATACTGACAGACTGGTCAGGCACAGCTTTCCTGAGGTACCAACAGACATTTTAAACACTAAGGCTCAAGGAAATCTCCCGTTTTTACATTACAAACAAGCATGACCAGGAATTTCTTTTTGGAACTCCAGATTTAGATACTTGTTGCCTTTTCCCAGCCTGGAAATGAAACTCAAGATAATTTTTGTAAGGAGGTAATATAAAAGAGGATCTTTAATGAAGGCCTTCAGAAGCAGTTATGGAAAGATGTCCACAAAAGCCCATCCTCCCCCAGGGGTGAGTACATTTTTATACGTTTTAGGAAATTAGCATAATTGATAAAAGCACCAATTAGGAGGACACGTGGTGATGAAATTCCACACCCCCCCAGTCAAACCCCTTCTCTGGAGTCTCCCCTTCAGCACTAGCTGTACTTTACCTATAAGAACGTTTCTCAAAGACCTGTTCTCAGCCTTGGTTGCCAGGAAGAACCAAGATAGCCCTGGGGCCTGTACCTCCCAGGGCTTGGAGTGCTGGAATTTGTTTTGTCTTTCTGCTTAGGTAGAAGCTAAAGGAACTAATGAGATATGGCAGTAGCACACAGAATATCAGATAAAGGTGAGAACACAGCAGTATCATTATGAGTGGCCAGCGGGGAGTGGTATGGTATGGAAAGAGAGCAAGACCTGGAAGAGGGATTGGATGGGTGAGGCCAATGCAGGCAGATCCAGTTCAGCAAACGATAGAGAGAAGTAGCTAAACCATGCTATTATGTTTTTGTCAGGGCACAATGTTTTTGTGCACAGATTTGAGAGCTGACTGAACAGGAGAGGGTGTGACCATCCCAGCATCAAATCCCATGATTTCCTCAGATGTCTTGGACTCACTAGAAAGGCTGAAAGTTCCCGCTTGTCCCAGGCATCTTTCAAAAGGTGTGTGAGCACCTCTGTGAGTATCATTTGTTTCCTGTTTGTGCATCCTCAGATTGCCTGCTGTCATGACGGCTACAAAGACCAACTCTACATATGAGTGAGTATTCTGAGGTCCAGACATCCAGGCATTATGTTCTCTGAGTCCAACTTCAGGCACCTTTTAATTTCTGATAACAAGCTCCCTTATTGGGGTGCACACCTAACAGTCCGACCATCTGACTCTGTATTTTTCCGTTTATATGTGGACATCAGGACTGTCATTCTCGAAAGAAATATTATCCATTAATAAGGAGTCAACAAAGGCCTTGCTTTTGAAATATCTTGCTAACTGAATATCATACCATGCATCAGAAGCATTCTCTTGAATCTGGTGACAATTTGTGTAGGGAAATATCTTTTCTAAATTATCACACTGCACTCGTCTAGACTGTGCAGAAATACCCAGAACATAGCCAGAGTGTGTGCCTACTCATCTAGGGAGATGCTCATTTGCTACTAACGAAAAAGATTTAAAAAGACCATAAAGTAAGATTCTCATTTGCTAAAATTAGGGCCTGGCTTCTTAAGAACAAAGCTAAGAAATCATAAGAAATGGTTAGATTATTTAAGTTCTGCTTGAAAGTGGTATGTTCAAAGTTTTGTCTACAAGTCATCTGAGATAAATGAATGAAATTACATCTATTGTTTAATCAGACTAAACAACCTCGATAAAACCAGCTGCACTAACAAAAGGTACTGTATACACCTACAACATATCTGCACCAATTTCTACGTATGAAAATAGAAACATGTGGGCAGCAATACATAATTAATTCTGTAGTCACTTCTCAACTTTCAGTACTAATCTACAAAGATCTGTGAACATTATTTGACCACCTTGTGTGTTAAAATGTACAATAACATTCTGCATTTTAGACCTTTTCTCCAAGCCTCATAAACCTATAGAATCCTGATGCATATCATTAGTTTGATAAACTGAGGAAAGGATGGAGAACCATTCTTTCCAGAGATTCACTGTCTCAAGAATAATGATGCTCTGTCAATCAGCACTGCATTCCATTTGTTTTTAACATTGTATTTTTTGTTTTAATCATGTGCCAAAGAGGATAAAAATACTCAAAAATAGTGCAGAATTAAAAAAAAAAAAAAAGAACAAATTACAGAATGGATGACATTGCAAAAGATCTGTGGATATGGTCTAGTCCAACACCTAGCTCAAAGTAGTGCAAGTAATTCAAGACTATGTCAAATTTTATTTTTAATATCTCCAAGGATTAAGCCTCCATAACCTTTCTGGGCAACCTGGTGCAGTATTTGACACTCACTATAAAAAGTTCTTTTCTTATATTTAAACATCTTTTTTCTGTGTTTCAAATTGTGCCCATTGCTTCTTGTCCTGCCAGCAGGTGCCAATGAGAACAGTGTACTTCCCCTTTTCTCCATTTCCTCACCCCTGAGCCTTCCTTTCCCCAAGCTGAGGAGTTCTAGTTCTCTTACACTCTTCTGTCCATCTGACATATACTCCAAGCCCTAAATCATCTTTATGGCCCTTTGCTGGACTCTCTCCAGTATGTCTGTGTTCTCTCTTGCATTAGGGTACCACAAGTGGACACAGTACTCCAGTATGGCCTCATACTGGAGTACTGCCAGGCCAATGTCTCCAGCTTGCTGAGGGCAGCACAACCAGCTGGAGGAACCAACCACTCTTCTCAGTTTTGTGTTGCTTGTGGACTTGCTGAGTGCAGTCTGCTACACCATTTAAATCATAAATGTCAAACAGAAGTGGGCCCAGTATCAGTCTGTAGGGTATACTGCTAGTGACTGATGTCCAGCCTAACTTTGTGTTGCTGGCCACAAGCCCTTTGAGTCCAGTAATAGTTTTCAGTCACCCTCATTGCCCATTTCTTTAGCCTATATCTCATTAATTTTTCTGTTAGGATATGATGGATATAGTATCAACATCCTCATAAAGTCAAGATAGGCAACAGTCACTGCCCTCCCCTTACCTACTGACCCAGTCATTTGACTCTGGAAGATTTTGAGGTTGGAAAGGTATTATTTCCCCTTTGAAAATCTACATTGACTACTCCAAATCATATTTCTGTCCTTCATATGTTTGGGAATGGTTTCCAGGAGTGTTTACTCCATTACTTTCTGAGGCACTAAGAGGAAACTGCCTGTTCTGTAATTCTGTGGATACTCGCTCTTGCCCTTCTTGTAGATAGGAGTATTATTGGCTGTCCTTTAGTTGTCATGAGCCTCCCCCAGTTACCATGACCCTTTAAAGATAATTAGAAGTGGCCTACATGGGCATTAGCCAGTTCTCTTGACATTTGTAGGAATATGCCATTGGGTCCTCTGGACTTGTCCATTTCCCATTTTTTGGAAAGCTAGGATGAGACATAGCCTGGACAGCTGACCACAACTGACCAAAGGGATATCCCACACATGTGGCATCAGGCTCAATATATAAAGAGGAGGAAAGGGGGTACATTTGGAGTGATGATATTACCCGAGTCATTATTATGCATGATGAAGCCTGGCTTTCCTGGGGATTGCTGAACACTCACTGGCTGATAGGAAGTGATGAATTATTTCTTCGTTTTGCTTAACCTGTGTGTGCAGCTTTTGCTTTCTCTATTAAACTGTCTTTAGCTCAATGAGTTTTCTAGCTTTTACTCTTCCCATCTCATGGGTGCACGACTGAGCAATCAGCTGTGTAGTGCCTGGTTGCCAACTGGGGTTAAACCAAGATTGTGTTACTGCAATTATGTATCTTTTCCTTTGACCATTTGGAGGTAGAATTTCTAGCGATTTCTTCCCACAAAGGCTATAAATACTATGCCTCAAGCCCCCTGAAGAAAAATGAGAAATTAAAAAACACTGTGTGTTTACTCAGTACTTAATATCTCATTTGAAAAAAGCTTTCTTATGTTTGAATTGGCAAAATAACTAATCTCTATATATTCTGTTAGAATATTTCCTAATTTTGGTTTGTAGTCTGATGGAGAAGTCCAGCTGCTGGAAAGTTTTCTCTCTTGCCCCAGTCATGATGTTACCACCATCATCACCACTTTATTGATGTACTTATCACCTTACACCTCTACCCATTTTTTTCCAGCAAATGCAGCAGGGTATCCTTGCAGAGGAAGCTGAGGGGCTTGACTAAATTCTTAAGATGACAGGGAAAAGAAATTGCTCTTTCCTTCACATTTTCTCAATTTTAGTCTTGATCTTGTCACAGACAATAGAAACAACTGGCAGAATTTCCAAAAAAAGGCAGAAACTAATAAACCCAACTCAGAAACTCTGCTGAAATCAGCTCCAAGTGGGTAAAAGGTAGTTCTGGCAAGGGGAGATCTGCATCCACCGACTCAGGGGCCCCTGACACAAGAAACCCACTGACCCAAAAGAAGAGAAACACTGAGCACAGGGACTAATTAGCATGAGAGGCGAGAGAATCATTAACCAACAGAAGACAGAATACTAATTAATAAGAGAACTAAGTAACTTGTAGCCAATGAACACTAATTCCTTTGATAAAATGTATAAATAGTAAGAATGTTTGATAGTTGGTATATTTGATTTGAGGAATTCCACCAGCACCCAGCCTTGTACAACTCTGAAATAAATAATCAATGTCTCAGTAAGTGTGAATTATTGGCTAGTTGCACACCAGGTAACAAACCCAGTTTTTGCAGACAACACATAAACTGAGATCTCTTGCCAGAGGTTTACAATCTGAATAAAAATTTGACCATGAGAACCTATTGGAATGTTAAAAATGCCTCAAATCCTTACATAACTTGCTTGCAACTGGGGGTTAGCAGTTACCTTTACTTGCCAGCAGATGCTGGCAGAACACTTTTTCCCTGGGGAGGTTTCTCTCCATCTGCAATTTTAAATAACTTTGGATTCCTCTTTTGATCCATTTATCAACAAAGGCCAAAAGCAAACTTTTTGCTTAATGTTTCAAACCAGCATCCTAGCAGGCAAAACGGACACTATCACTGAGTAGTAGGTATGTGTGTTTACATACCCTTACTGGATTTTTTACACTAAAATTCGTTTCTTTTGTCCAGTCATTGGCACAACTGCTGGAAGAATGGGTAAGGTTCTTACATCTGCTCAGTCTTATGGGTTGTCAATCAGAATATTCTACTTGGAAACTGAAGTAAGATGTTAAAAATGCTGTGAAGAACAGAAAATGAGTTATTCAAATTCTAAAGGTATGCACATACCTCTAAATCCTTAAGTTGTAACCTTTAGCCTAGGAAGTCTTGTGTCAGGCTCATAAGTAACACACGAATGGATCTCTTTCTCTCCTCACTGAGTATCTTCCTGAAGGACAAACACTAGCCCTGTGAGTTCTGTGTTGGACTCTGGGCTGGGGATACATGCTAAATGTGTCTTTTTTTCCTACTGTGGAGCTAAAGACAGCCAGCCCTAGAGGATGGCTCAGCTGTGTCAAGATAGAACAAGCAAGGAAACTACTATAGAAGTGTTCTTCCTTATACCTTTTACCTGTCCACTGCTTCCTCATTTAGAGGCACTGTAAATTCCCAATAAACATCAAGGTAAATTTACAGCCCTGGCATCTGCTAAATCATTTATACATGTACACTACAATGTCAGCTATGCTGTGATTGTGATGATTGATTCTGTGCTTATAACATTGAAGCTGACAGATCATACAGTTGAATAGATTGGAAAGATATTGTGCCCTTAACAGTCTGGCTTCTGTGATAAAATAATACATTAGATAAATGACATATTATGTTTTGCATTGATGTCTCAGGACAGTTTTATATTTTTAGCATTACCATTAGGTAAGTAGCCTTCATAGTATGCCATTATTTACACTCATGCAGAATCTTCGAGGGTAGTATCCAAGAGCAGATGTCAGACATTCTAGCCTTGCAACAAAAGCCTCCAGCATATGATAAACATATAAAAGGAAATTTTCTTAAGAAGGCTGTCAGGTCCCTGCCTTTCTGGAGCCTATGAGCACATGACACACATTGGAGTCAATGAAAATCTTTCCATTAACTTCAGTGAGCTTTGTATTCATACTTCCAGTTTCTGTAATAGTCCTGATCAGCCACTATACAAACATTAATGAGATGAACTGAACAACCCTTTTAGAAGCTGCAAAGAGAGAAGATATGGTTTCATCCATCCACTTCTGACAAGGGTGAAGTGCCATGATGGAGGAATGTAAGGAGATACCACACAGTGTCTCAACACGGAAATGAAATTGCTCATTACACTCTTTAAAAATCCTAAAGGATTTAAATGGATGAGTTTCTATTGGCTCTCTAATAATTCCTCTCAAGGATAAATACATAAGAGGAATTAGAATAGCGATAATGACTGAGGTTGATATACATTTGCTGAAATTTCTCTCCTGTCAGGACCATGCCTGACATATAGGCTTTTAAACATTTTAGTACCACTCCTAAAGTGGAAAATCACAAATAAATACTTGGAAGTAAGTAAAGTGATCATAGATGATCACTCTGAATTCTGAAAAAAACCCTATTTTCTCACAATGCTAACTCGTTACTACAGAAAATTCTAGATAATAAAGAAATAAAAACGAGTTCAAAATTTTGGGGCATTTTTGGAAGAAATGTTCTTCTAACAGTATTGAAAATAATGCTATGGATACTGAGCCTTATGATGTTTCTATAAAAAATGTTCATGCTTAGGAATACTATTTCCTAAGCACTCACTTTTGGCTTCTGTCACAGAGTGGGCTTAGAAAAACTGGATGTCTTGATTTTCAGTGCAAACTCTGAACTGTCTGCACCTGGGCCAAACAGCACATCTTAAATGATGTGATTTCTCAAACAGTGAGGTAGAAAATAAAGAAGATAGAACAAAGCCATTTAAAGACATAAACAGAACAGTTGTGCATTAGGTGGAGGTGTCTAACTGACATACATATTTCATGTTAGTCTTTTGCAACAGAAAACATCATGAAAACACAGCAAAAAACCAACATACTGAAAGCAATAAAACTTGAATCGAATTAACATTAGGTTTAAGGTAAATAGTCCCATATGTCTATACTTGGTAGGGTTTTGTCCATTAGGTTGTCATTTGCCAAGATCTTATGTCTTGAAATATATATATTGTTTATATCTTGGAAAACTTACAAATTGCTGTGTCCCTCCTTCAAGCACGAAAGCTTCTGTGGGAGAAGTTTCTCACTGTTCTCATGTTAAAACTTCCTGTGTAAAAATAGAAAAAGGTCATGGTACCTATTAATTTTGTGAACCCTCAAATCATTTTCTAACATGAAAAGAGAGGACGCTTCAGAAAACAAAAACCTCAGACTATTATAATATGAAGTATTGGTTATATCATGTTTATTTATTATTGTTTTCATGTTTGTTTATCTGTACACTTCCAAACTGATTTTCTTCCAATATGTAGTATTTTTTTTAATATACAAACAATAAAGTATTGGAACAATCCCTGTCAAAATTGTGAGAAAGTGAAAAAACACGTTTCATTTGCAAGTATGATTAAAAAAACTTTATTTTAACTCAAGAATGACTGGATGAAATTCTGATATAATTACACTGAATACCAGACTGAATTTATTCCATAATCTTCTTGGAATACTATAGATACCATGCAGGAAAATTAATTTGAAAATTTTAAACATACAGAGGTTGACATGCCCTGTTGAAAGAATTAATAAAGTCACATGCAAAATGTAAGAGAACTGTTTGAGTATCAATTCCTTCAGACCTTGACAACTAGAAAGAAAAGAAATTCCTACTAAGTGGAAAACTGCTAGCTTTGAAGTAGACAGAATTGCACTGTATCTGCATTGCAAGCCCATAAGTGAAATATTTTCACAAGAAGTTAGTATCAGCACTGAAATATATATTTTTCAAAGAAATTTAATTACGCAACATAGTATTTTTCTCCAGAATAATTTATTGCCCATCTTAATATGCTTATGACCATAATTAAAAACATAATAGTTTGATAATGATGTTAGCATTTCATTCAATCTTTTATCTCTTTATGTGTTAATCTTTCCTTGTTTTGTGACTTAGCATCAAGGGTTTTGCCATCATTTCAAAGGATAATTTTCTTTTGCTCTTCTACTGAGCCTCCGAATAAAGCATCCTTTATGTTACTGATACCAAGTCAGGTATCTCTTTGGAATGCTCTCTTTACAGACCTAATCAGAGCTTCTGGTGGTCATTTCATTACTTATTTCACTCAGAACAGCAAGAGCAAAAGGATATACTGGAGCTCAAATCTACTTTAACAATTAAATGCTACAACCTTTTGGTCATCTGTGTATGGATGATAGCTAAGCCAGCATAATCATATCATAGGACTGTCTCTTCTCTATTCCACAACTTCTTGTTCATCTGTCTATGACACATAGCAAAGCCTGACAAGAAACCCTGTCTTAATTCAAGACAGAAATTCTTCTTTGGGAATGACCTTCCTATTAAAAATTGGAAATAGCAGCACCACATCAATGCAATCAGTGCAACAGTAAAATAAAAATGGTGTTTTGCTCATATAAAACATATTGTTATTTGGGAATTTTATAGGAAGTTAAGTTTTGGAAATAAGTAATTTGTCCTATGTGTCCTGCTGTGACTGCTATTTGGACAACTTTGTTTCCATATGCATCTTGCAGGAAGAGAAAAGACTGTGGCGTTTTGACTTTGGCCAGCAGAGACCCCCACCCAGCTGCTCGCTCATTCTCCCTCCTCAACAGGATGAGAGGAAAAAATAAGGTGGAAAACTCATGGATCAAAGGAAGGACATTTAACAATTAACATCACATGTTGTATTGCGTTATTTTATTGTTATTAGATGGTTTGTTCCATTGTTTGTACCGCCCCCCCCCCCCCCGTTATAATTCAGTTGCCCTAATTCCCGCCTTCCCTTGATCAATCAACCCAAGTCCCAACCCACCTTCCAGAACCTTCCCTGTCCCTCACTCTAGTCCCTGCCCCGGAGATTGTCAATCCCTCCTAGCCCCTCCTATCCCTCTAGTATCTTCTGTATCAGTCATCCCCTTCTTAGCATATGATTTGATGTTACCTGTATTTCCCCGCCTATGTTTCCCCCTATTCGCTGTGTGTATAATCAGCCCCGCCTTATGTTACACCCCCAACCTGTAGCGATTGGTTCTGTATTGTACCCTCCCTTGGGGGAGGGCCCCTATTTAAGTTGCTGCACAGCTGTGTTCCCTGCCTTTTGTGGTTCCCTTCCCTCGGTCCCAGTTATCATTCCTCCCTCAATAAATCCTGCTTCCCCGGAACCTCAGGAGGACTCTGTCTTGATCCTTTGCTCCTCCCCGGACGCATGTACGGCCGTTAGGGTCCAGAGCCCTTCCCATATTCCGGCTTCTCCCGGATCCTGGAAGTGGGCCACTCTCGGCGCTGGTCTCGCCTTCAGGAGCTAGCTGGGCGAGTCAGAGCAGGGTGGAGAAGGCGGGCCGCGTCAATCACATGCGAAAGAGCCTCAGCTTAGGCATAATAATTCAATTTACTGCAAATTCAAAATATAGTGGGATGGTGAAAAACAAAGACCTCACTCTCCCTTTTCCCAGGCTCAGTTTCACTACTTCATTCCTTATTCCTTTATGTCCTTCTCTCAACCCCAAGTGACACAGGGGAATGGAGAATGGGCACTGTGATCGGTCCATATGAACTCCTCTCTGTTGCTCCTTTCCTCTCCCGTTTTTCCTCTCTGCCAGTCTTTCAGGTCATAGACATGCTCCAGCATGGTGTCCCCACTGGCTGCAGCTCCTTTAAGGAGCCTGCTCCAGCTCCAGCACGGAGCAGTATATATCCATGGCTACCGCTTCCTTCAGAACCCATCCATGTGCTCCCTGTGGTGTCCTCCATGGACAGACAGCAGGGTCCCCTCCATGGGCTGCAGGGAACCACCTGTGTCACTGCAGGCTCCCCCTTGGGTTGTGCGGGAATCTCTGCTCCGGGGCCTGGAGCAGCTCCTCCACCTCCCTCAGGTCCCAGCTTGGTGTTCACAAGGTTGTTTGTCTCACCTGTTTTATCCTCACTGTTATAAATGAGAGACAAAAGTCTCGATATTCAGCAAAATTTTAGATTGCTTTATTTGATATAGAAAGAGCAAGCAGCGTGCTGGGGAACGCGAGGGGTCACCGCCCACTCCACGCTCCACTGAACCTTGGTTTGCAGCATCTTCTTATACTGTGGTTTCTCGTTGTTCACAAATTCACAAAGCCTTTGGTGATAATTAGTCACAGATAGTCATCCGGTCCTTGTAGATGACCACCAGGGAAGTTCTGGAGGTCTGGTCTTTGTAGATAACCACCAGAGAAGTTCTGGGAGTCTGGTTTTTGGGATAGGCAGTATTGATTAGACAAAGGTAGGAAGGGCTTTTTGGGAAGTCTGATTTCACAAGCTGGTAGCCGATACAACTTATTTGAAAAACATAACATAATATAACATAATGTAATGTAACATAATACAACATAATATAACAAGGTGATTTTAAACAGAATTATTTAATCATATAATTTCCTTTATCTAGTGTCCATGCTTCACTTTAGAGCTTAGTATTCTGGTTTATACAAACCCTAATGCTTTTGTGATTAACACGAATCTTTTATCAATTGTCACACTCACCACCTTCTGCGCACCGTTTCTGCCCTTCTTTCCATGTGCAGTCCCCGCAGTGCCCCCACCCCTGCCCTGGGCTCAGCTGCGCCCTGCAGCGGGCAGTTCGATCCGGCTGGAACCGGCTGGAACCAGCTGGGGAAGCCCTTGCCATGGCTCAGCCGTGCCCTGTGGCGGGCAGTTGGAACCGGCTGGAACCGGCTGGAACCGGCTGGGGCAGCCCTGGCCTCCCCTCACAGAGCTGCTGCTGCCGGGGCCTCGGTGTGGGAGCTCTGTGGAGCGTCTCTGGAGAACATGGAACCAGCAGCTCTGAGCACAGACAGCCTCTTCAAACTGGCAAAATCCACTTCATTGATGAGTAGAGATTCTTTAAAGTATGCCTTTGAGGGTTACATATCTTCTAGACACCTTAATGATTTGCTGTCACTATGGATACAGCCTGCCTACCACTCAGTGTAGATACAGTGTGCTCAGAGGCTCTGAGCAAAAATGAGGATGATTTTTTTTTAAGTGCATTGCGCACTGTATGATGGGGCCTGGCACTCAGGAAGGATGCTGTCAGGAGACTGCCATGGCTTGTCCAGCCCTAGGACTGTTCCCCTGATTGCTCCATTGGCATGGACATGCTGGTCCATGCTGGTCCACGGCATTACCAGGGAAGATGCAGAGTGTACCAAGCATGACTACAAGGCTCTTGGGCCAATGGTCAAGGGTGTGATGGCCCAGGGTTCTCTCTCTGTAATCCTCCTGGGTGAAAGGGAAGAACACAAAGATGACTGAAAAGATCCTGTGGGTAAACAACTGTTTGCAGACCTGGTATCATCATCAGGAATTGAGCTTTCATTACTATTTTTGAGGATTTGAGGACTCCTAGGAAGTTAGAGATCCAAATCATCTTTGCCAGCTGGCTGGCCAACCTGCTGAGGAGAGCTTTCAGCTACGAAAGATGGGAGAAAGGAGGTGATAATAAACCATCAGATGAGGAAATGAGATATGGGTGGCAAGCAAAGGATGCAGGGTGATGTGGTCAGGAGAAATATGGCAATCAAATCAAAATAATCAGAGTAATCACAATGAAGACTCTATGATGCCATAAAGAGGGAATAATGAGAAGGCTGCATTATGGGAGAAGATGTCACACTTCTGGGAAATCGGCTCAACTATGGGCTGTACACCAATTCATGTGGCAAGCAGGAGGAACTAGAGGACCATGTGCAGTTTCTAGGCCTCTACAAAGCCCATTAAAAGAAAACACTCATTCTGATGATTCATATGTACTTTATAACTTTGTCTCATCCACAATACTGTTGTTTTGAAGATACATCAATGAAGTGGTGCTAAACTGAACTGTTATAACTTCTTAGACTCTGATCTAGCTTCTTTTGTTCTCTGATGTTTTGAATGACTTCTCTGTGGCTACAGCTAAGGATGAGCTGTACGAGTGTTGTTAAGTTGGGTGGAAAAAAGAGATAGTGGGAAATAACAGATGTCCTTAGAGATAGCATCCTTTTAAAGTTAGGAGGACTATAATAGAAAAGGTTTAAGCCACAAGAATCTTTCTTCAGGTTTCAGCTAGAATCCTTAATCAAAGTGACCTCATCCCATTGACACTATCAAATACGTCTAAAGTTCACTTTTAAAGACAGACATCACATCTATTAAAAATAGGGCTTTTGCAGATTAGTCTAGATTTTGAGACAGCTCTTTTTAAATGAAGTTCACTCTTTATCAGTGTATTGGATCTGACTGAGCTGGAGCTCATTTTCACCAGAGCAGTCCTCACAGTACTGTGCTTTGTACTGGTATCTAAAAAGGTGCTGATTACACACCAGTGTTTTGGCTACTGCTGAGCAGTGCTGGCACAGAATCAGTACTGTTTCTCCAGGTGGGCAAGATCTTGGGAGTGGAAGCAACCAGGACAGCAGATTCAAACTGTCCAAAGGGACATTTCATACCATATGATGTCTACTCAGATGCAAAAGCATTCATTATTACAACACTTGTCTTCCAGAGCAACTGCTACGTGTACTCAAAGTCTGCTTCCCATGAAGTGGCTGATGGGAAGTAGAAAATAAAGCTTTTCTTCTCCTTTGCTTCTGTGCCCAGCCATTGCTTTTGAGTTTATTAAACTGCCTTTATCTTTATCCATGAGTTTTTTCCATCTTATTGCTTGGCACCATGGATAAAACTTGAGATCCATCCTCTGACACCTCCTTTCAGATACTGACAGACAAGGTCCCCTCTCAGCTGTCTCATCTCAAGTTTGAGCAGGCCCAGCCATTCTTTGTAAGAGAGATGCTCCAGTCCTTTAATGCTCTCCACAGGCCTCCACTGGACCTGCTCCAGGGGCTTCTTGACCTTCTTGTACTGAGGAGCAGAACTGGATACTCCAGATGTAGCCTTACTAAGGCTGGGTAGAGGGGCAGGATCACCTCCCTTGAGCTGCTAGAAAAACTACAAGGAAAATTTTTATGAACATCTCTATAGCCTAAACTGTCCCTAATGTGTTTATTTCCATTCCAACAAAGAGCTAAGAGGGATTTAGTGTCTTATTCTGGAGACATACTAAGAATGCAATTTCTCTGTTTTTTTCCTGATTACTGCAGACATGTGCATACATATCCCTTGTGAAGTGTGGACTCTCTTCTTCAGTTTGAATGTTCCTCAGTTTGAATGTGTGTCATAAGGACACACACACCTTAGAGTGACTCAGGCAGTTCTCTAAGACTTGTCATTTTGCAAGAGGAAAGGACACTCTTCATATCTCCTGTGGACATTTTCTACCTTGAAGGATTGAAGAATCGCCCATGATTTCAAATTTATAAAAAAAAAAAAAAAAAAAAAAGATTTAATCCAAGAAATAAAGACATAACATTGATACCAGGTGGCTAGGACAATCTTCTGGAAATGAGGAGGGTTGTTTATCGAACTGGTAACTATCCAATATAAAATGTAGATGATGAACAAGGAGCAGAATTACAATGGACTTTCCTTCTCAGCAGAGATGTCTGGTCATTAAGCTATGAAAGCACAGTCCATCCTCTGGTCTCTCTCACTCTCTTAATCTTGAACCATTTCTAGAATGGAAATACAGATTCTGTAAGGATGCAGAATGCCTCGTCAACACCACCCAAAGCAGCCTTAAAATAACATTGTCATGGAAATGTAATCTTATAATCTACTGGACCACACAATTTCCCTTGAATAGCACACAATTGAATGGCATACAATTCAGGTTCTCTTCTTGATGGAAGCTGTACCTATGTGTCACTGTACAGAAGGGAAGAAGGATTGGATTGAGCTTGGTTAAGCTTGGCACAAAATTGTGCTCAAGTTTGAAAAGACTTCTGTTCATACAGAGCACCTTGCACAAGCTCATCATCACCTAAACCACACAATGGTACACAAGTAAAGGTTTATGCTCAGAGTTCTCTAAATTCATCTGAATGTTTTAAGCATGTACAAAATGGGAAAACTGCAGGGAAAGGAAGACTGCATGTTAATTAAGCATTTAAGCTGTTAAATTTTGTCTTCTTAAATGAAGAAATATTTGAATGCATGAAAATATTTGAAAATAACTAAAATTTTAAAAAATATTATTTTAATTACTTCAACTCATCTGTATTTAAAAAAGCACAAGTATTTATTGAAACAAGTGTGGAGGAAATATTTTAAATAACCATTTTTATGCTTATATTTTTAAAGAAAAGTCTCAGGCCTAGGGCAATGTTGAAGGTTGCAAGGAATTCTTTAAAAAGCTTTGAAAGGAAAAGAGCATTTTTATCTTATGAGGGCTACAAATACTCTCAAATCCAGAGTTTGTAGGTAAGGGACAATTAAAGAGACCCCAACTATAATTAAATTTCATCATGCTCAGAGGCAAAAAGACATAAAGAAACACCCACTGAGCTTTAGGGGTATAAGGTAAGTATTAAAACAGAACACAGATCTCCCCAAGATTAATTCTATTGGTTCTACCTAAACATTCAGAAAGATCTAATAAAAATGAATAATTTACTCACAGATACCTAAAAAGAACTACAGAAAAAATAACTCTACTTTGGTTTCAAAGTCACACAATCAAAACCTTGAAAATAGCTACATTAAGGTTTCCTGAGTTCTCTCAGTTTAATTCTTTATGCTTATTATATGATCATTATTTTCCTAAATTTATTCAATTGTAAGCAAAGCAATGATATATGCAACTGTTTTAAGTACGAATTAACAGATATTTTTACTAGCATTTATTTGTTTATTGACACTGAAATTTTGGGTGAAATGGCAGTCTTGAGAAGATTTTCTTTTCAGCACTTATCAGTATGCTAGGACTTTATTCATATATTAAATAAGTCATTCTTAAACTATTGTTTAGGGTAATTTTTAGGGAAGGCAGGTGAAGAAACACTAAAAATGAAAATAATTTTTAACAAAAAAAAGAAAATGAAATGTTAAAAATGTCTTGTAATATTTCATAAGTTCTACAAGCAGCTTTGTATTTAGTTCAACACAACAGTAAGTCATTTTATTATATGTAGCATATATTGGTAACATAAATTAAGATCTCAGAATCTAAAGCTCTAGTTCTCAATTATTCAAAAACAATGAGTTTTTTGAACTGTCAGATAATAAATCCAAAATTGGTTTAGTTAGACAATCTAGGGTAATGAAGGAAGTTATTTAAAACTCGGTGTTTTATCATGGCATATAATTTATTTTTATAATGCCATAGTGAAGTGAAAGGTAGCATTTCATCTTGACATTTTATCTAGTAAGTATTTTCACAAAGTTCACACAGAAAAAGAAAAGAAATTCATAACCACATCTTTTTTTGTCCAGTAATTCTGAGATTAGTGCTACTTATTTTTAATAAGCAAGCAAAAGAATGTAAGTATTTTTAGTAAGCATCAATTCTGTATTCTGAAGTCTCTTGGGCATGTTATGTTATTTAATAACTCACTCATGAGTAGAAAATACAAGGAAGCATCTGTGAAAAGATAAAAAACGTAACTCTGATACAGAAAACAACACAATTTTAATTGAGTTCGGCAACTGAGTACTGAATTTTTATTCTAAAGGTGAGCGGTAACCTTGTTTAAATAGTGAATTGGGGAAGCAAAGTCTATTTAATGCATGTGAGAAGTTTTGACTTCAGATCATGAAATATTTTAAAACAATCTTATTACAAGGAAAAAGAGATTTGTGTATTTTGTAATGAGGATATATACACATCTATGATAAGGATGCAAATATAAGATAACCCCTGCTTCACACCGTTTTTTTGTTAAATAGACTCCAACTGGGAGGGAACCTCATGATGCACTTCAGAAGGAACTTACCATAGACCAAACAACAGACAAGTCCTGTGGCTGAGAAGAGAAATGAGGCTTAGCACTGCACTCACTGGAGTAGCACTGGCAAACTCCTGACACTGATGCCATGTTTGGTAGCAGCAAAGATGTCTGCTAGGACCAAAAATGCTTAAAGTGCATTTAAAATAAATTTTTCATTAGACATGAAAACTCTTTACTGTTACACATTTCCGGATCCTAGTGAGAAGACTCTGAAAAGCTAATTTATTTGCATTTGCAAGGCCAATAAAGTTGGTATAACAGTGAAGGCCAACAATAATTCTAGCTAGTTCCTTATCTTTTTGAGATATTTTCCTAAATTTGGAGTTACAGTTATAGTTGGACTGAAGATCTAGTTTTATTTTTGGATTCAGAACACAGATACCAGAGAACATGAGAAAATAACATTAAATGAATTAGGGAAGGGAATTCAGCCTCTTAGCAAGGCTAAAGCTGGATTAGAAATAGATTTAGCATCTCAGAAGAGAAGCCTGAAAATCTAGGTTAATTTCTGGATTCTCCAGTGCCTAGAGAGCTAATCCAGGGGTATATAAACAGACAATGGCTTTTGCTTACTTTGGAGGCAGATGTGAACTGCTAGTTTAAGAAAAGCTGTAAGATCACGCCGGGAGGGATGGAGGAGCATAGTGTTACTGGCAGCACTTGAAAAGCACAAAGGGCTGTGAAAGACTTGGTGCTAGAGCAGCAAATTTGGTTTGGTTAATTGTACTGAGTTCTGTATTCAGTTATCAAAAGGATAAAATTTAGCTCTGAGAATATGAGCAGAATTCACCAGCATGTGAAGGGTTTAGCAGCAATGCTACATATGACAAGTATGAATTAAATATATCTGAAGAAAGCTTTGATTTAACATTGAGAACATGAGGAAGTGAAAAAGATCTTTTTTTTCAGGTGCCTGCAGTTCTGCACTCTAGAATCCACAATATCAGAAGCTTGAAATGGGTCATATACACAATATAGTATAGTGCACAACTGTAGAGTACAAGTAAAATTTCTATTTTGTGTGGCAGTTTAACTTTGAAAGCAGGAATTAAATTTTTCTGTTTGTTATGTGTGATTTACAGGCCTAGGATGATATGTTTAGCAGAGTCAAAGAGGTCAGAATGAGATGGACTTGGCCAACAAGTATATTGTTTGGTTTATATTTCATTTCAGTGCAGAGATTCAGACCAAGACATATTGAAAATGTAGGTGACGTGTAACCCCTAAGGCTCACAGAGTCAGGGACAGAAAGGGTTAAATTGCTAAGACTATTTTTGGAAGAAGCACAAAGGCAGAAAACAAGATCTGAAAACTGTAGAAACTAATTTCTTTTAGTTGATCTCCTGTCTTTAAAAATCCTAACTGCAATAAATAACCTTTTACCAACAATCAATGCCCATATCAGTATTAGACAGGCTTTCCAAGGCCATTTCTCATCTTGTTTTAGAAGATCCTGAACTATATTGTTAGCAGTTTAGCTCTAGAACACTTGCTTTATAAGTACCATGAAACAATCAGAAAGATAGCTTTAAGTAAGATATACAACCTAAATAGGTGAGACTTGTAGTTCCAGTATAAACATATATTTTGAGTATCATATCTTCTAGTTCCTGAGACATTCACCCTTACTCTAGCTTTAAACACACTTTTCTTTAAAAACCAGCTGTTTTAGGCTATACAGACTGGTCTAATTAACTTTTTTCAGCTGATGATGAACTGTCATACTCCCTTACAATCATACACTTATTCTAAATTTATGTGAACCACATTTGAACAAGAAATAAAACTATTTATCCAGGCCACTTGTGGGATCACCCTAATTCTGCAAGAATTAAACTAACAAAATTCCCCAAAATTTTCAGCACCTCTTGGACCCATAAATTCCTTTACAGAACTTCTTGGTCCTGTGTGCTTTGCTCAGTTTCACAATAGGTTTAATTCCTTTCTCTGATCCTCTCACCTATTTCTATTCCTAAACCTCATTAGAACATTAAATTCTCCTACACAATCATCATAAAGACTCAAAAGAAGTAATTCACAACATTCACCCTCATTCTTCCTCTTCAAATTGCATCTTAAAATACTTCAGTCCTTGCTGTTCTTAGTACTACCCCATGCCATAAAACTAGCCCTAGACCTTTTACAGAGAACTATGCTGCCTAACTATGTTGCAGAACTAAACTTCTCATTCAGACCAAACTCAGCTATAATTTGTCTGGTCCTACAAATTTCTCAGAAGAGATCCCAACTCTGTAGTCATTATTACTATAATCCTTATTTTTAAACTTTTTAACATTAGTGTTTTCCATAGGAAGAAATCTTTAAAGACTACCTTTTAGGAGATAGCTCTGTGGCTACCCCAGCCTGCTACTGTGCCGTTAAGACAAAGCAAAAGATGGTGGTTATGGCAAAATTCATTATATTGTCAAGGAAAGCTACTTGGCAAACTGGGACTTGAGCTGTAACTGGCAAGGTGTTGTATCTTACAGTTAATTCCTAGGTTATTGTAGGCTGATGAAAAGTCTTAAGAATAAGATTTGACTTTGGTGTTCATAGTACTGTTGGGGAGTGGAGATCACAAAAATTCTGGGATATAGCAACAGTGCCTTCACCTGCTCTCTTGGCACCTCAAATGTCGTCCCCCCCTCCCCAGCCAGTTTTGAGATTAAATTTAAGAAGAGGAGTGATTTATTTCTTAAGGTTATTGCTGGATCTTTGTAAACGTGCAAAAATTTGATGAAGGCTGGGTCTGAAATGCCTTTATCCTTTTTATTCTTAACCTGGTATCAAGGCATGTATCTACCTTTAACCAAAAACAAAAATGAAGTGCTTCAAGTCATCTTAAGTCTGCATGGCTTGCAAGATGTCTTCAGTATCAAGTTCTTCAGTATCTCTGGTGCTCACATTAATTGCATCACTGTTCCTAATCTTCGGTCTCACTTTGCATCTATTAGTCAAAACTGCCAGAGAATAAGCTTGACTCCCCCACTCTGCTGGGCACCAGCTTTTATTCCAAGACTATGAGCCTTTTTTCCAATACTGTATTATTAACTATTTGGTCCCACTTTGTAACACTTCATAATGTGGTGGGCACTATTATCTTACCTAAGGATTTAGGGAAGAATTAATTCTCCTGGCTAAGTGTCTATGCTTCTGCAAAAGGTGTGAGATTCTCAAATAAGACACCTAAAAAAACCTAACTTTCCTGAGCTCTTAAGGGCCAAAAAAGCAAAACTTGAAATGACACAGGTGGGTGGGTTCAATGTAGTAATTTCCAGTCTATAATTCTCATCTATTGAATTCTCAGTGTTATTGATTTATTGAAAAATAATGTTTACGGTTTTAGTAAAGGTTCTACTTAAAAACATAACAGATATAAACTCAAAATGAGATGTGCTGGATGTGATACATGCAAATGTTTTAGAGCTGTTTACCTATCTACCAGAAGTATCCTTTGGTATGGTAAAGATGGGTTTGGTATGGTAAAGATGGGTTTGGGGTGAATGTAAGGGTCTGATAAGAACCAGGGACAAAGGCCTGAACTGGAATTCAGCTCCTCAGCCATCTGAGGCCTCAAACACAGCTTCCTGCAACTCTTTCACAAATCCTTCTGCAGCAATCTGCTCCCAGGTTACACAGCTGCACTGTATTAAAGCTGGCCTTGACCATGGGTGTCATCTTGGAGAGGGGAAAGGAATGAAGAGACTGTTGTTGGCACTCAGGGCCCCGACAACCAGAGTAGACAGGGAACACCCATCCAATTTTTTAGCAATAAACTCTTACCATGAGAGCTGAATGAATGGAACGAATGCTAACAGAAAAGAGGCACCTAAGAAGGCAGATCAGCCTCACAAGTAATTTCTCATTTGTTATTTGCTATCAACATTGTTGCAGTCCATGCAAAAGAGAAACCTTCAGGTTAGCCTGCTCATATTTCATCTGAGATAGACATCAAAAAGTTTCAACACACACAAAAGATAATTGTGGCACGGTCAATACATAGTCAGATCTCCTGTCACACTTTGTAACTAACATGGTTGATCTAAACTATTCCAGATCTAACTCTTCAATGTTCTTTAACACCCACCTTTTGATATTCCTTTATGCTGCAGGCTATTTATATCCAGAAGTTCTGCAGCCACCTGTGTAGAAGTGTCCAAAAAGTATGCATGTCCTTAATCATAAAACAAATGTCTGAAAACTTCTGAGGCAGGTGCTTATCTTTTCTCTAATCCTGAGGACAGAATCTTCATGTCTGTTACTGTGCCTCATTCCTGAAAATCAGGTGCTAGTTAAAGCAACAGCTTCCTAACCGTAATAGATCTATGCCCTATGTATTATAGCCATCCTTTACAATATGCCACAGAATTCCATGAAGATCAACAATCTCTCTTAAAGAAGTAAAGCACAGTGTTGGAGACACTTGATGTTCAGAGTAAGACCTAGCTTCCACTTCTAGTCAATGCTAGATCACATTTGACATGTGACCTTACATTCCCTACAAGAATTCCTGCAGCAGATCTGGGATTTTCCAAACCATCTTCCACAAACTGGATAGTTGGACAGCCTAAAGGTGTCTGGATCACATTAAGCCACTGAAAAGCTCTACAAATGCTTCCCAGTTACCCTCAGGCTGATTTTATTGGGAGACAACCATTCCCTGAGAGTTTCAACATCATTGCATTTACCCTGTGTGCTGGTTTCCTTTTTTTTTTGTGGTCTGCTGATCAGAGCAACCACTCTTAATCCTTTTCCTTAGTTCTGGAGCTTCTTGTTTTTAATGTTCCTCCTGTAGCAATTGCTCTTACTGTGCCCTAAGTTCTTGCAAGTGCTCACAGGTTCTCAAAGCTTCTACTGGATCTGCTGCTGCCACCTTTAACTGCACCTGTAGGTACATTAGCTGCAACTGTTGCTGGTGATGTGCTGCTACCTCCTGATTTTCTCACCAAGGAACTCTGAATCTGCATTTTCTATTGGCAACAGCCTTGATGCAGACATTCCTTCTCTCAGGTGGTCTGCCTTTGCCTACGGTCATCACAGGATCACTGGTATCACTCCACTGAACAATTCTTGATGAGTGTTTCAACACAAAGCAAATGCAGCAAGGCTACCCAAACAATAAAGTCCTTCTTCCTTGAGTAGACATCGTTTTTTCACTTATTACAGAAGAATCAGGACACACATAATGGCAGTCTCACACTTTTGAAATCCACAAATACTTGAAAAATTGGTATGCAAGCTCTTCTACTCCTTCACTGAGGTAGGAATTGACAAGCATGTGCGTATCATTTTATTAACGAATACAAACAGTCAATTTGCTAGATTCAAAGCAAAACCACATGAACTCCATTTGAGGGAACTAACAAAATTAGTTCTTGTGAGTCATCACTGTATTGCTGGTAAAGTGAAAGTATTCAGAACAGGAAGAATAGATTATTTAAACTTGAACCCTGCAAAGCTTGCATGGCTAAGATAAAACCAGGAACCAGTAGGCATAATATGGATTTTATTTTCTAGCAAGTATTGATAGGTGGTTTATAAGGCTACCAGAGCTGAAGAACAAAGCATAGTCATCTACAAGAATATAATGAAGGTCAGAGATCATAATTCTTAAGGGTCTTCAATCTAGAGTAGTTTTGCTTCCAATTAAGGTTTCTCAACAGCAACAGCTGAATTTTTTTAAAGAGGGATTTTCAAGATCTCCAGGGATGCCTGTAGGTCTGGAGCTATGACTTATTTCTGAAGCAAGTATGATCATATCATATAAGAAATATAGTTGGTTTTCAACAACTCAAAATACATTGTAGTGCATGTCATGGCATCCTGGATTATTTAGCAAATGGTTTTGTCTGGAAATGGGCTTGGGTTTGTGACTGTAAAGATCTGGCACAAGTACTGTACAATTAAATATTTGGTTGAGTAGGGTGAAAGCTGGATTTAAGAAGCATGGGATTTTGGTCTTTTTTGATGCTCAGTGTGGGCAGCGGCCACAGGTGTCAGGGCTTCCACATGAAAGAACTGCCCTTGTCTATTGGTTGCTCTTTCCAAAGGAAAAGGAAGGACTCACCACCTGTGATCACCTCATGGTGAAAATAGATCTTCATCATCTGTCAAAAGTCCCTTGGTCCCCCAAGAAAGACAGACACCAGAAGAGAGCAGAGACTAAGGAACTACCTGGTGCAAGGAAGCAGGAGTTTAAAAGGAAACCCACAGACACTCCTGAGGAGACCCTTTGAAAGAGGAAGAGAGAAGGAAAATGATAGGAAATTAAATCAGAAAAAGAATCAAAATCATTGCAGTCTTCAGCTAACAGACTCCAATAAACTGTAAGCATCAAAAACTTCCTTTGAAACCCAGAAAAAAGATCTACTGCTCCTGCCACTGTCACATATGTCTATTGCAGTCTGCACCAAAGTCAACCAAGATGGCCCAAAAAGAGACACACAACTGAGACTGACAAGTTTCCTCCCATGGATAACACTGCCAGGAACAAGAAGAACCATAAGAATCCTTCGCTCACCACGCAGAGGAAAGTGAAAAGAAATCACATAGAACTGTCAAAGGGTGTCAAAGGATCTGCAGGAGATATTACAAACCATTTCCCAGTACTTTCTTTACCAAATGGTACCTTCAAGTCAAGGAGGCCTCTCATCAATTCTGAAAAACTTCATTCAAAGAAACACTATTTAGAAAAGACCAAGAGGCTGAAGCACAAAGCTGATGCAATGACCAGCAAGGCTGGAAATGCCTTTCAGTACCCAGCAGAGACTGTCCTTTTATTCACCAAATATAGGATTGCCTTGAAACTGGTAGTGCTGGAATCAAAATCAGTATACAGCATATTTAGTGACACCATAGTTCTCATCGAATTCATTATGGCAAACTATTTGCAGACTCCTCAGTACCTTCACATGGAAAAATCTTTGCCATGTTATGAATGTGCTGCCAGCCCACTTTTCAAATGTTTAGTTACATTATTCCAAGCTCCTGAATGACTGCTTCAAGAATAATTCCATAGTAAAACAAATACTTTCTCCAGATGTTGCAAGAACAGACTTGCCTTATCCTCTCTATCCAATCCCCTCTCCTGCTGATTTTGTGAGTTCTGAGTTGCGATCAAATATCAACTACAGCATTGGAAAGAATGGCATTGTCTAGAATGTCTTCACTTCTGAATATATTTAAGCTCTTACCATTTTGATCATCTTGTATCAGGGTGTTTTTCAAATAACCACAAGCTAAGAAACAGTTCCTATCATCTCTTTTGAATCTAAGGCCTCCAAACCTCTCATTGGAAAGTGCAAGCATTCCCTATTTACTACTCTACCAATCGCACTCTTGATTTCATAAGCCTTTACCACACACCATCAATCATAACTTGCATGCTGAAAGTCCTAAAACATTTAGCTGTTCCTTGTATAGAAGCTATTTCAAGTATCTGATCACTTCTGTCAAACTTCTCAGAGCCTCATCCAGTGCTAAACTATTTCTGTAGTGGGTAGAGAGGTGGGAACATAGCTGCAGACAAAACACCATACTCTGTGGAAAGGGAAGGAGTGGCTTCCACCATATTTGTCTGTTCTTTTTGAAATAGTTTTTAATGATGACTTGATTTTGAGCAACAGGATGACATTTTAACCAGAACAACAGATTTTAATTAAGAGACAACATTCAGAATAGTAATAAATTTAATCCCCTTTTTCTGTAAAATCTATATTATTTTCCCCATATATTTTGTTGAACATCAGATCTATCTGTACCGAGTTTCACCTGCCATTGCAGTGATCATGCAGTCTTACATGGCTCTTTCCTACTTTTTTCACAATCAGGCTTTCCCCAATACCTTAATATCAGTAAACATTGTCACGTTTCCCAAGAAATGGCTCATTTACGAATACACTGGAAATAATCAATCTTAGCACAGATTCCTGAAGGTCTTTTGTTGTGCTTGCTGCAGTGAGGGGTGCAACAACTCCCTCGGGTCCTGGAGTCTTGGACCTCAGGCAGCCACTGATGACCAACAGAAAAACATGACAACAGAGCGGGTCTTGGTTTAGCAAAACTCCGAATCCTTTATTGAGCCAGAGAGCAAAATGAGAATGAAGGTAGAGTCATGGGTTTCATATGCCAGGGTAGGGGTGGAGTTTAGGGTCAGGGTGGGTCAGGGATGGGTTGAGGAGGACAACCAATGGGAAGAACTAAGGCGGGAACACTGCAGTAGAATTTAAACCAATGAGGGTACAGGAAAGGAAGAACATTCTGGGGCCATTCCTTATCTGGCAAAATGGGGTGGAGTGTCTTTTCCCGGGCTTGTGGGGGCACACCCCACAGGGTGGGGGGGCGGAATCTTCTTTTAAGTTATGCCCCTGACCTGATGCTGTCTGTCTAGGTAGAATCCCCACCTCCTGGGGAGGGGCACTCCACAGTCTTTATTGGTAATTTTACAGAATCACAGAATTAACTAGATTGGAAAAGACCTTGGAGATTATCAAGTCCAATGTATGACCTAACACCACCTTATCAACTAAACCATGGCACTAAATGCCATTATCCCATATTTTTTTAAATACCTCCAGGGATGACAACTTCACCACCTTCTTGGGCAACCCATTCCAATGTCCAACCACTCTTTCTGTAAATAATTTTTTATTCTCATGTATAGCCTAAACTTGCCCTGGCACAGCTTAAGACTGTCTTGTCATCCTATCACTGGTTGTCTGGGAGAAGAGACAGACTCCCACCCGACTACAGCTTCCTTTCAGGGAGTTGTAGAGAGTGAAAATTTACTGTTTAATCCAATGTATTGCACTGTGACATTTTACTGCTTACTCCACTTTCCATTTTCTGTCATCTACACATCTACATGTGTAACAGCTTTTGGTCTTATTCAGTGGATGCTTTATTTATGTAGGAGGCTTTTGAGATTTCCCTGATGTGTACTTATTTCTGAAACAAAAGCACAAGAGGTATTATGTAATTGTAAGGTATGATTTTCCTCTGCAAATTTTGTGTGAATAACATTGCAACACAAAACCCACCTGAACTAAAACTATCTAGACCATAGGAAAGCTAACAACAATGGAAAAAGATCCATCTGCAGCACAGCTAAGAGTAAGGAATTCTGATGCACTGAAAAAGAAATGAATCATAGCAATGAAACGGCCTTTTAACTAGACATGGATTGTTAAATTATTAATAGTGCAGAAAAGGAACATTTATTCAATTAATACTTTTCTTCTGTCTTTAAAAGAAAGCCAGATAAGATACATGGGTCATATTGGAATAAAAGAAAGATTCTTGATTTACTAGCAACTGAGAAAGATATTAGACAACATAACAACCAAGCAAGCATCTTACAGGTGCATAAGATGTTTCCAGTAACACTTAATTGTTCGCTGAGGAAATATCTACTGTCCTAATTTGAATTTTATTTATTTATTACAGTGACAATAAAACCATAGAAGACAGAAAACACTGATTTTTTTTTTTTTGTCACCATTCCGGATGAGGAAGTGGCGTGTTAATTGATTAGTCTGATTCTAGTCAGAAGTAAATTAATCAAAAATATTTCATAATCAATAAATAAAGAATTAAAGGACAGAATTCTAGTTAATCTCAGTCAAAAAATATATTTTTAAATACATATTTACAAACAAGATGGGATGGATTTATTTAGATTATATACATAATAGTGATAATTTAAAGAATATATAGATTTTAGATAATATTTTAGATAGTATATTTTATTTACAGAAGTCTGTTAACCAAATAGATACTGTATCACTAAGGAATTAAATGTGTGATATTAACATAATACTTCAATGCCATCCTGTAGCAAAATGACTGAATGAATTTGCACTTGAGTTTACTAACAAGAGATACACAACTGGAAATCCAGATACAGCAGTGGTAAGACTGTTATTGTCACACTGTGACCTCTTGAACTTTCCTTTTACAAAAGGTGGTAGGGGAAAACATGGAAGTCCCACAAAAGAGAGAACATAAAAATAATTTAAAGAGTTGTAGAAAGTGTGAGAGGAAACATTCTACACAAATTGGAACATGAGTCAGGTGCTCTTACCGTGAATAAAATGAGAATCTGTGAAAATAGGTGAACACAGTAACTTATCTCTGTAATCTTCCATTAACCCATGATTAATCCACTGATGTCTGAATAGTTAATTGGGCTGGTTTCATTAAGAACTTTTCTGGAGTCATAAAGTATATGGATATTTCATCAACTGAGAGAATTAGAATCCAGGTTAATGTGGTTTTACTGAGTTAAGTATCAGCTGAGTTTGATTTTCTCTATGTACTCCTTTGGGTAAGATAAGAAGGAATCATTCAACTTCACTCTCATAACAACAAAAAAGTACCTGTTTTCCGTATTATCTGGAGCAACTAATCAAAGCATCCATTTGTTCCAGACACTTATATTATCAATCTTGGAATAATGTTTCTTTTCCAAAGTACACTGTATAAAACTGCTTGCCATTCTTGTGGGATGTACCAGTGACGGGGTCATCTCACCTTGAATATAGATTAAGATGAATACAATGAAAATACTGATTTTTTTTCCCACGAATACAAGACCCCAGAACTTTTTCTGATTTTTCTACATACCTTTCTGCTATACGTATCTACTTGCCTACACAAGGACTTGTTTGTTCAATACATTGAGTTTTACCTTGTCTGCAGAACAATAAAAAGACCCCAAACAAATAAACAGTGGCAATATTTAGTGTTCTCCTACTAAGAAATACCCTAAATGGATCATGGTCATTTATTTTTTTTCTTTTACCCAGTTTCTTAGACTGAGAACTTCCTACTGCATGAAGAGAGCTAGTAAGTAGTTTCCAAACATGGCAGTATTTCATTCAAGAAACACTTCTCTGTTAAAGTGCTGCAGAAATATTTTGCTTTCTATCAACCTCTGATAAATCACAAATGCTGCTTCCTAGCAGGCTGCACTACACAGATAGCTTCAGAGTCTGGCAGCTGGGCACTTAACAGATGGAACAGCCAATCTCAAGTTTCTTGGCACAGTCAGGAGTTGTAGAACATCATGCAGCCAAGAACACAGCAGCCTTGTGAAATCTATATTCAAGCTTTAAAGAACCTGGAAATATCTTCAAGGCATTCCACATGTTGTGCTAGTCCTAATTCTGGGGAATTCCCAAAAATGCTCCCACTTCTGAATGAGATGTGTGCACTGTTTAATTTTGGAAAAATCATAGGCTATTCTGATTCCCTGAAATTATTTTAATATTTATTTTCCACTGTCAGTATCTTTGAAGGTTTTTTATTTGTTTGTGAAATTGTCTCAGATTAAAACTAAAATATTTTGAAATGTTGGACTTTTTCTGACAATGGAAGTTCCATACTTTATCTATCTTCTAATTATTATTACTGTGATCATGATCCTTTTCCTTTGAGTATTATTCTCTTGCTCTTCTAATGTGTGAGGAATGGACCAAGAAAAGGTGATAAATAGCTCCATCTGAAACAAGATGTTTTCTCGTACTGTTAATCTCATGTTTGGAAATGGGATAATTGCAGAGCTCACAGTTGCACTGGGCAACACTGCTCAGGGAACATTTTCTTCTTTACTATATTATCATGGAGGCATTACCAAAGTCTCTCATTGGCCCAGCTTTGGCCAGCAGCATGTCCATCTTCAAAGCCATCAAGGATTAGCTCTGCCAAACATCATGGAAGCTTCTGGAAGCTTCTCACAGAAGTGAGAAGTGGCCCCCCCCACCACTACCAAAAACCAGGCCATGCAAAACCTAAACAGTATGTTATAGCATTTTTACAATAATGTAATGTAAGACAAAGTAATTTTCTGTCTTAGGAGAAAGACCAGATTGTAATGGTCATATATAATTATTTTTTAATATTTTCTTTTTATTTGGACTAAAACTAAAGATATTGATAACTTTGGCCCATTGCCATACAAGATCTAAAAGATCTTGCATTTATAAAAATGGTCGACTCGAGGGAAAAAGGAAAAAAACCTTTTTATTAAGTTGCATAACTAAGTTGAGTTCACTGTGGTTCTACTCAACTTGCATTGATTCTTTGCTGCCTACAGTGGAAGCTGTGTACAGCTGCCTGACCATAAAGACATAGAACTATTTTTTTAAACTGATTTCAAGTCTTGAGGCTGCTTTTTGAAGCTGCTGCAGTTCCCAGTTTCTAATGCTTATTTTATTCGCATTTAGGACATGATGCAAAGAAACCTCATGTCAGTTCTACGAACTGGTAAAAGTCCCCAGAGCTTTTGTCTCTACACCTTGCAGCACAAGTAGGACCCACAGGTTGTGACTATAGCAGAAAACAAATGTGAAAACTGCCAGGGAGGTTTCCTGGCACTGGAACCCAGCCATCAATACTGTTAAATTGTTAGGGCAGTCCCTGGAATGTGGTTAGTCTGTGACAACTTTCCTGATCGATCCCTGTGTACTGTTGGGAAGCGAGGCTGCCCAGGAAGTGCTTCTAATGAGGACTTTGCGTAAGGCTGTCCTCTTGCAGGCAGTAAGAAGGATAGACAGAATGGATGTGGCCTATCCTGTGCCAGCTGGCTTAAGTGCCACAGACTTTATCAGTACTTGTGAGCGCATTATATTTATTCCTGCAGATGTATCCTGTGTATCCAGCTTCCTGCAGCTGAGCTGAACCAGGATGTTTTCTCTCCTCTAAAGGACAGCAAATTTGCATACAAGAAGAGACTACATTCACAACCCTCAGCTTGTGGATGTACAATACAGTATATTGAAAATATAGTCTGCACTTTAATATCTTTGCATCACTTCTAGTGTAGAATCAAGACAAGATACAAGCTGGACTCTGAAATCTAGAGACAGCTCTTAATAGTCTTCTGTTACTGTTGAATAAACTTTCTGCCTTTACTGTGAAGACAGCTTAATCCCATTATGAAGCTGGTCACCGGGAGGCTGACTGGGTACAGTTTGGGATGGTGGTGATGGTTTCAGGAAGAAGAAAACCTCTGGTCAACAGTAGACATGTGTAGGGGGCTCAGTGCTCCACTGTAGTTGTAGAACTGTTTATGTCCTGAAAAACAGCTGCCTGGAAGGGGTTTAACCCCCACTTCCTTCCTCAGCAGCTTTTGTAGGCATGTGATTTTCCAAGGGTGTGCTTGCCTACAAGAGGTCTCTGGAATATAGTCTGGCCAACAGGCCTCCTCCTTTACATCTGATCTGTAAGAATTCATCCAGTTCTCCACTGGATAGTCATGAGGCCTTCTTACTAAACCAGCAGCGTGCCTGCCTACTGATGACCTGCAGAAGGAAACAAGTACCTCAGCTTTTTATAGTTCTCAGTGTTTGTGCTAAGCATTCATATGCTGATGGTGAGTCATATGGGATATCCTTATGTTGCCTGAGATGGCATTTGTTTTTCAGCATAAATTTTTTAAGAAGTGGTGCAAAGACAATGTGAGATAAAAATTCTCAGATTTAGAGTACACTATCAAAACATGTCATCATTTATCAGCCATGGCTCTAAAAAACACATGTGATCCACTTGTCTCTTCGAGCTGAGAACCATGGCTGTGATGAAGGACAAAGCTACTCTGCTTCTAAAATTACTAAGTTCTTACGTACACTGAAGCTATCCTCTTTTCTTTGGCACAGAAAGACCAGAGTAGGCCAGAAAATGTAATGCATTCTATCAGCTAATGAGACATCAGCTAGGGCTTTTACTTGTAATCTTAATTTGATGTAGAAAGAGTTTCTGCAGCGAACTGCAGAGTTCTGCAGAGTTTAGCTGCAGCTAACTCTAAGTGAACAGATAAGAGTCCACAGTGAACCCACATGTAGCAGGCTCAGAGCTGCACAGTAGCTACAGAAGGTAGTTTCATAAAATGGCATTAACCCCTAACCCTCACTTACCTGCTTAAAAGGGGGTCTGGTCTATGTTAGTGTATTCCTGTAGGCAACAGTCTACAGTTGGAGAGATTTGACTTGCTTCACTGGGGCATTTATCTTTACTGTCTAAAAGAAAGTACCTCGGAAAACCTAAATACAGAATAATTGATAGGGATGGTCTCTGGAGATTTCAGGGGGTACCCTGAATACCATGAAAAGCATCTAAAAAGTGAGACTATCCTCTAAAGACTTACATTTCCTCCTGCTGGTTCAGTAGGATTCCCAAATGAACTTTGTGTTGATGCAGCACTGTTTCCCTGATGCAGCACTGCAAAGCTGATTGGACATAACTTTAAAACTGGCTCTATAACTGATGCATTTGCCAACTCAGAGCTGTCTTTAGCCTTGAATTTACAGGCAGAGAAAAGTTCTAGCCAAAAATCTAGTTGGGAATTTTTGTTGTGGTTTCTTTTTCCAACTTACGACCAAACATCAGGCCAGCCCTGGCTGCAGCTCTGATGAAACATTTGGGAACTGTATCAAAGTTCTTCAGTTTTGGTTGCAGTGATGATTAATGGGATTTTAATCTTGTTGGCATTTGCATCAGGTAGGAAGTGGGGAAAGCCCTTAAAATGCTCAATTGGCTTTAATACCCCTAACATCTGTTGAAGTTTTTGTTCTAGTTATATATGTTCTGTGGCTGATTTCAGTGCTATTGGAATTCTTACTGCCTCATCTTTAGTCTCCCCAGCAGCTGTCATTGGCCATTGCCTCTGAGAGTTGGAGGCTCACAGAGATGACTGAGCCAGGTGCATAAATATTATTTTATACTTATATACAATACATTATATTGAAAACATTCTGCATTTTCATTAACTTGGAACAGAGATTTTGGAAAGTATCATCTGTTGGATGCAGTGTGTGCATTTTTCTATACAGATTTTAAAAGTAACTATCACACATGCAGATTCCATGTGTGTGGTCAACATTTTGTGAGTTGAATTGCCATGTCAACCAACTGATAACTACTCAACCCAGCAGAATTACCAGCCCATGTCATCCATAATACTAACCTCTATTGGGATTGGTGTGTAACCTGAAGATTAAATACTGCTTTTCTTTCGTGAGGAGTGAAAAGTCTGGTTTTTAAACTAAGAGTTTTGTAAGTTGATGTGATATTTAAGAGAAAAAATGTATTTCAAAATATTTTTTGAGGTTCTGAGGTCAATAAAGAGCAATGCAAGAAGTATTTCTTTAATCTAGTAGTATAAATGTCCATTGGAATTTTCTTCTAAGCATACACTCAGTTCATGTATTGGTTATGAGCCTGATTTAGACAATCAACTCTGCTCTGCAATTACTTCAGAAAATGTTGCACTTGCTTTTATTAAATATAGATAGGAACTCTTATGTCTGTTATAATCAGCTGAAACAAGAGCATGCTTAAAACTGTAGAGCTCTTAGCATGAAAATTTCACCAGTCTTAGACAACAGAACCAAAGAGAACACATTTTCTTGTTTTCATGTATACCATGTAAGCAAAGGAAGTCAAGATATCTTTCTATCTTAGCACAGTATACTAGAATGGAACACTAGAATGGAATTGGTGAAAACAGTGACTAATGTGTGTTATTTAACAAAACTAGAAATTCTGCCTGGCATTTGTTCTGAATCCCAAATGTAGTGCCTTTGTTTCATAACCAAGGGAACAGGGAAGAGTACACCGGCTAAAACTATCCACCAAATGTTGCATTTGATCTCAATTTTGCATTCTTGCTTCCTGAGGTCTTTATCCTCAGGATCACAGCGTTTAGTTTAAGGACAGGGCATTTTCAATAACATTGTAGATCAATCTACACATAGATTTTGATTGTTAGAATTGTTGATTGAAGAGTTAACTGACTTCATGTCCTGTAAAAATAAGACAAAAAACATCCCATCACTTTTAAATGAAAACCACTCCTCTAGGACAAGCAAAAAAAAACCCCAAACTAATTGCATAGCATTAACTGTAGGGATCTGCTCTCTCAGGTACTTCTTGCTTTTTGAGACTGAGTTTCGTATGTCCCTCTCCACCTTCTTTCAAGGAAAGCAAGCAGGTTTTTGTCCTGGCAGGGAAGGTGTGTTCATCTTTCATCTCTGCCTGAAGGGATTAAAACTTACATCTTGTAATTCCTGGAAGAATGCTTTCTTCACCATCCTGGCTGTTTAGTGCTGACAAGAGTCAGGCGCTTCCCGGCATCCAGGGAAGAAGTCCAAGAACCTGTGAGCAGCCATGGCAAACAGTGCACCTACTCACTTTAGGAGCCTCAAGAGTCACGCTGAGGGTGAATGGAAGGCTGGGGGATTGTAGTTTTGACAATATATATGCAGAGTAGGAGCTTGGTAACATATAGGCAGTAATCATCTAGATGGCTAGCTTAGGTGGAGCCCTAAGAAAATATACTTAAGAAAATATAACCTGTTGGAATATTAAATTACCATCCTAAACCTATCAGTGGAAATTCCTATTTAATTATATTGCAGTCATGGGAGCTATTATATATCTTTGTATAATTCAATGTAAACAAATCAGAATAGACCCATGCCTCAGAGTCTGCATGCATAAAAG
Organism: Sturnus vulgaris; assembly: GCF_052056855.1. Lineage (NCBI taxonomy): Eukaryota > Metazoa > Chordata > Aves > Passeriformes > Sturnidae > Sturnus > Sturnus vulgaris. The sequence goes on along the minus strand of NC_142245.1, from coordinate 95,756,962 downwards.
GACAACAAATTTTTCATCTACCTCATATCTCAGCTAATACCTTCATTGTACTTCGGGTCTATTTTTATATTAGTAAATTTAAAAGGAGTTCTCCTCAGCATTGGAATTCAACTGTTTATGACATTAACTTGTCCTTGGTGTGTCTTAGGGCAGTTCCAGCTATCCCATTCTCAGAGTCATGGTAGAGTTATCTCATAAGAGGGATTAATGCAGTTTTTGCATTAATGTCCACTGTCTTTCCAAAAGGAAGACTGCTACATAAACCATATTATTCAACTATTTGCTGGTTGTTCCTTGAGAGCTGGTCTCCATTGCAGAGCTAACAGGCATGTCAGGGTACATCCGAGAGTAGAAGCCTAGCATTCCCAACTTAGTGTGTACTCAAAACACAGGCTGCTCTTTTCTTATATGATGGTGACCAAAAACGACATGGAAATTGTAGCTCTAAGGAAGGGGACAATCCATCCAGGTGTTATGTGAAATCCTCTTTCAGTTATGCAGTTGCTTCTACTCTTTTCCAAAGAGATTACTTCAGGTGAAGGAGTACTTGCAATGTAATCTTAGGAACAGAATACATGCTGTATTCTGCATGCCTCGTTTTCCATTTTCCCTGTCTCCAATTGGTGACCTCAATGTGTCAATATTTGGAATGACTAACATGTAAATACAGCCATACCAAGTTATGTCATGCAAAGGGACATTCTTTCTCACTGTTGAACTGATTGTTCAATTTCTTTTTTCCCCCCTTAGTCTTCAGGTGACTGAAAACAAACCATGAAGCCAAGAGGAGGAAGGATTCTGGAAACCTGACAAAACAGTCTTGCCCAGTCTTGCCTCTGGGTCTCTTTCTTCATCATGTGGTGTGTATATTTTATCTTTTTGTACCTTCACTGTGACAGGACAGGCTGAGATCTTTGCAGTTAGACATGTGCCATTCATACGTTGGTTTCGAAGAGAAATCGATGGAGATGAAGAATTGGCGGGGGAGCGCAGGGGCACAGAGCGATGCGGGAGGTGACTGCGGCCGCCAAGCCTCACCTCAGGGAGCCGCGCGGGCCGGGCCGGGCCCCAGCGCTCGGGGCCGCGGGGCGCTCAGCGCCGCCTGGCGGCGGGAGGCGGCAGCGCCGGGAGCGCGCTGGGCTGCGGCCGCCGGGGGTCGCTGTTCCCGCGGCGCGCGGCCCCCGGAGAGGCGCTCCGGGGGTCGGGGAGCGCGCGCGGCAGCGGGGCCGAGGGACAGGTTCACCCACACGGGGAGGGAGCCAGGGAAGAACACCCCGAGCTCCGCCGGGTCGGGTTTCAGGAGGCTCCCCCCGCCGCGCCCCGAGGGGCTACGCGGGGAGGGCGGCAGCCCGCGTGTGCTCTGCGGAAGGGCTCTCGTTGGAAGGGGCTCGGCGCTCTCCGCAGACTTCCTCGCGCTTCAGTGCCCTTAGCTCAGGCTGTCACCTCTACCGAGGGGCCGGCAGCTGCGGGAGCGGACAGGGCGCTCCCGCCGATGGCACTGCCTTCGTCGTCCTCCTCCTTCTCCTTCTCTCCCGGCCCCGCTGGGAGCGCTTCCAGGCAGCGCCGCGCCGGGAGCCCAGGAAGCCGCCTGGCCACCCGGGACCGCCCGTGCCAAGAATCTGCGAGAGAGGCTGCACGCCCGCTCCCTCCCTCCAGCCAGACCCACTCCAGCCGCCTCTCCGCGGGCTTCCCGGCGGGCGGGAGCAGAAATAGCCTTCCCCTTCCCCGGCAGCTCGCCCCCGCCCCAACACCTCCCCTTCCCCGCCGCAGCCGGGCCCGGAGTTCCCGGTAAACAGGCGGCTTCCCCGCCCGCCCCCCGCGGGGCTGCGGCCGCGGGCCGGGGACCCGCCTGACGAGAGCTGCGCCAGGGACATCAATATTTCAGTGGCTCCTCAGCGCGGTTCTAATTAAGGGCTCGGGCGATGCGCGCCCCCCCCGTCCCCATCTTCCCGCCGCCGCCCCCTCCCACTCCAAACACACACACTTGGGACCGTCTCCTTACGTCGGAGAGCAGCGAAGGAGTGACTGAGCCCTGCCCGGGAGAACCGAGCAGGGGGAGGGACGGGGGGGACCGGGCGGGAGGGGAGAGAGGGCGGGAAGGGGGGGCTTGTGCAAGCAGCGACGCTCCCGAGGTTGCCAAGTGGACTTTTATTGTTTTCCACCCACTTCCAAGTCGATACTATCTGCCGTCTCATGTCCATCCTATAGCCTATATAAGCGGCTGCGCTGGGGCTGGCGGCGATGGAGTAGTTTGTGGATACGGCGGGAGCTCAGGGACGGGAGGGTAGCGGGCGGGCCAGCCGCGGAATACTCGGACTCCCTGCCGTTCGCGGGCTGCTGCCGTCCGGGGAGCGGCTCCTGGGGTGAAGACACCTCGGCTTCTGGGACAGAGACACAGGTAAAGCGGCCGGAGAGCGCCAGCAACCTCTTTTCCTTCTGTCTCCCTCCCCACGCCCCCATCCCTCCCGCCGCGCCGGGCCGGAGCGCTGCGTGCGGCGGGACCTGTGACAGCCCGCGGGCGGGAGCGGCCGCCGCTGGACCCCGCCAGAGTTGGCAGGGCACGGAGCGGCTGTGTGCCACGGGCGGTCAGTCGCCCGAAGGCGAGCGGCACCGGGACGATGCTGGCCGCCGCTCCGGGCTGCTCCTGCGGGGAAGGGGAGCGAAGAAAAAGGGGAAACTGGCGGTGCTGTTCCCCTGCCCCGGCCGGGTGCCCCCTAGGCGCGCACCTCCCGTCCTGCCGCTCTTGCCCGCAGCCCGGGCGCTGAGCCCCGCAGCGAGGGTGGGCACAGCCGCCGCGGGTCTCCGGCAGAAACTTCGGGGAAAGTTGTCGCCCCTCGCCCGTGCTCCTCCGCTCCGCGGCAGGGCGGGGATCTGCTCCGCCGGGACATCCCCAGCCTGGCCCCGCTCCGGGGCTCTGCTCCGGCTGCGGCGAGGCCGTGCGGGCGCCGCCCGCAGCGCTGGGGCGGCTCTGCCCGGGGCCGGCGCTCTGGGGCACGGGGACAGCGGCGGAGCCCCGGACCCCCCGCCCCGTCCCGCTCCTTCAGCCCCCGCAGCCCTGAGCGGTCTGTGCCCCGCCTTGTGTAACCTGCCAAGTGCTCCCCGCTCTTTCCTCCGCTAATGTTTCCCATTCCACCCCTACGAGTCTCCCTACCTTCGACCCACCCCCAGTTTTCTCTTCCAGTGAAACAAGAGATCTCACATAGCAGCGGATCCTTCCTCTTCATCCCCTCATGCACTCTTCAGGTCGGACTGCAATGAGTGGATTGAGGTCTTCTGGGCTGCTGGGGCTGGTACTTTTAATGCTCTCAGCAGGATACTGCAAAGAAAAAACGGACTCCACAGATTTGAAGGACAAACAAAGTCTCTTAAATCTCATCATGGAGATCATTCAGGAACTGAAAAGGTACCACATGGAGAAGGACAGTGGGATGCAGTACTTCTCCAAGCATGACTATAACTTGGATCGAAGGGAAGTGGCTGACTACGGAGGATACCAGGACGAGCAGAGAGTTGGTAAGTCACAGTCCTTTTTTTTTTCCCTAGGGTGCCTCGGTGAATGAGATAGTTCATCAGATTACTAATTTTGTATTAAGAGTTCACCACTCAAAATACCTGCAGATTCCCTTTGGTATCAGAAACAGACACAGATGGCAAATTTGGAATAGAAAACCTCCATTCATCTCTCAGAGTCTTTTACTCTCTGGATAATGTACTCAGCTGATAGTCCAACTTCCTGTGGCTTTGAATAAAACCTAATAATATGGGAAAAGACTGAAATGGGCTGAGATCAAAGAAACAAGGGATGAAAACGCTTTTTCCTGGAAGGTTACCATTTATTATCATGTGCTTGGTTTAAGTGTTTCTTGGAAATGACCTTAGCAAGAATTCTCCTGCAGGACTGTAGCATGTCCTTGAAGACCTTACATATAGAAGTCTTCCCTGCATCTCAGCCTCACTGAACTGTTCACCCTGCTTGTTAGTTCCTTTTGTACTCCAGAGGTAGCACCTTTGAAATACTAAGGAACTGAGACTGTACTCCTCTGTTACTGTGCAGGCTGTGACCAGTTTGGGACACTCCTGCAGTCATCCTTCTGCTCGTTTGACTGGCTCTTCTCTAACCTGCTTAGTTGGTGATGTACTTCTGTGCATCCAGTTGAAACTTGATTTAGTTTCTCCTGCTGCCATGTCTAATTTAGTGTTCCCTGTCACTCCCAAGCCCCTACAGCGTTACTGCTGCCCATCTGACCCCTCCAGCAATTATCTACTCACCTTTTCCCAAACTGGCTTTCATTTTGATAGTATGCTATTTATTTTGTCTTTATTGATCTCGTAAAACTTCATTGTACCTTTTTGTCATTCTCATTCATACTCAAATATCCTCATAATTTGCATTTATTAGTGGCTGTCATGAAGATGTTGCTTCTTCATTTGGTTGATTAATGAATGCACAGTGGAAGACAATTTCGTTCTACTTAAGGTCAACACAGGAGAGAACATTTTGTTTTACATATGTCGAAGAGTCAAAGAGGCCAGACCGTGTCCTGCCCAACTCTAAATCTCATCTTGGAACATGGGCATAGTTTTTGGTCACCCTGTTGGTGCCAAACATCTGGCTTGTGTGGAACAGTTATCTACAAAATTAATAATCCTGCTTCAGAACAGATTAGTGGTAGTGTTGCTACTGATTCTGAAACAGGATTTTTCATTCTGTTATTATAATGGAGTTTTTCCCAGCAACTCTGAAAAGGAACTACTAGTTAGAGTCTTTCATTTCAGTTTTGGCATCACTTTCCTAGTGAGCTTGTCCCATGGGAAATTTCTGAGTGAAGCATGTGTGTTTTTAATGCTCTTCATGACATAATTAGGTCAAATAGGATAAGGTCAATTTTACTTACACTGACTAAAGTTAGAAGTAAATGAAGAATGACTTTCGAGAAGTGTCTAAATTCACAAGTGAATCGGATCTGGATGGAAATGCTCTCTGCTTTATATCTGATAAGAGGTGCCAGGGGAATGAGAAAGGCTGCTCAAGCATTCATGGTCAAGTAAATAAAGCACCATATAGCATATCATACACAATCAGCACTAAGCTATCAGCATAGAGTTTGTAACGGAAAGCAATCAAAGATAGCTGTAAATCAGGAAGTCACAAGCAGGGGTTAGGGCTAAAATGGATTTCAGTAAACCAGTTTCATTTTGCCATCTGCTGAACACAAAACACAAGGCGGTAAACCACAAACATAGGGAGCCAGAAGAGAGCAATTTGCTTGGAATCATTTCCTGTGAATTTTATTTACTGCTGGGGAGGAGGGAGGGAGGGAGGGAAGATTCCTGTAAGTAGATCAATCCAGTTTCACAATTACAGTAGAACAGTGCTTCTACAGACATACCTGGGACAGAATAGTGGTTACATTTGCATAAGAGGATTAGAAGACACAACCCCAAACATGAATATATTTTTGGGTCTTTACCACTCATGTAATAGGAAAGAATTTAAATCTAGGTAAATTTGATAATATAGCCCATAGAGAGCTAAAACCTGACTCTTAGGTAATAACCATCATCATTAATGATTTCACACCTAACAGACACTGTTCCATCAGTACTGTGTTTTACAGAGAATTTTACAAGGTCTCCCTAAGTAAAGTGAATGCTTGCAATTTGGCCTACTGTATGCAAAGGACTTTCGACCTCCGTGCACCTGCCAAGATGCGCTGGTGATGTTGATGGACAGAATATTCCTTGTCCTCATACTATGCTTGGCAAGCATAGGTCCAGTGCAGCAGAGTAACTGTTCTTTTTTCTGTCCAACAGAAATAGTTCCCAGAGATCTGAGGATGAAAGACAAGTTCTTGAAGCATTTAACAGGTAGGTTTTAATTTTGCATTGTTATCCATACTTCACATGCATATTGTAAGATACAATGTGAGCTCTGCTGATTCATAACTTTTTATTTTTTATATATTTCAGGTCCACTCTACTTTAGCCCAAAATGTAGCAAACACTTCCATCGGCTTTATCACAATACAAGGGACTGCACCATCCCAGCATGTAAGTAATAGAAGCAGACACTTCCCTAAAACAAGAGGAAACTCTAAAATTTATTAGCTCTATCAAGTATCAGTAGTGATACAATGTCAGAATGCATTGCCTGCAAAGAAAAAGTTGGACTGCTCTAAAATGTACTAAGTATTCTCTACAGTATTGCTAGAACAGCTTTAGCATTACAGAGAGGAAAATGGAAATAAAACTCTCTCATTGCAAATACACTGTGTAGTATGGCTGTAAACACTGCATCCATAGGTACGTATTGTGTGTATTTACGTCATGGGTTCCAAACCAAGTGTTTGCTTTTCATAGGAACATGACTCCTCTCACAAATACCTTATCTTTAATATCCAGTGCTGTAAATTCAATATAGGATCACAAATCCACGTGGAGTTATTTACTTTTCATTGATTATTTATGTAGGACACATTTTATAGACATTTACTATTTTGACTGTTCAGCTACCAATCTACCAGTGATGCTGACAATGAATCTTTGCAACATTTTTCTTCAGTGAATTATAAAAGGATACGTTCTTAGCTTAAAAAAAATATAAGTGCAGATGGACACAACTAAGACACAACTAAGCAAATGCAGCTTATGATACCTCATCACTGTTGACAGTAGCGAGAATTAAATAAGAATCAAACACTGACATTTATCAGATAGTCAGTAGATGTGACTCCAGATTCATACTGAGGTGGACCTGTTGAGTAAGCAGATGCTATTTTAGTACAGGCTTTTCAGAATGGAAGCACACTTTATTTTACTTGTCTGAGGTCAACCAGTTGGGTCAGTAGCAGAGCTGAGAATAGAAACAAGAGTTACAGATTCCAAGTTTCAAGTATTAATAAATATGTCAGCCCAGTGCATTTTAAAGGCATATTTGGTAAGAATTGTGGACATTTTCTCGATTTGTAAGGCTTCAGATTAGGAATTCCTTGGAAAGACAAGGTTTTTTAGATGACAGGTAACCAGATCACACTCTGTTTACATGGATGGAGATGTAAGTTGTTCATAACTTGTCTGTTCTGAACAAGCAACAGTCATATAACCTTCTTCATAAGGATCATAGCGCAAACATCATTTGGCTCAGCACTAACGAGTACTCCAAGCTGTGAAGCTAAAAACTAGTTGGCCTTAAAGGCTGTAAATTAGCCTTTTCCTCCTGACAGGTGACATATCCTCCAACATAATGTCTGGATAATGGAGGATAATTTGTATGAGTGGCAATTATACCATAACTATGCTGTGAGTTGGGGTTTGTTAACATTTCATCTCCAGAAAACATTAGATGTAGTTACTCATTAATGAAATAATGCCTAAAAAAAGTGAACATCACTTACTGGGCTGGATTAAGTAGCATCTCTTTAATGTAACTTTCTTTTAGGAAAATGAGATGAACAGCCTGCTTTAACTCTTCATGCACAGAACGATGTTACTTTTTGATTATATCCTGACTTCAAATTATACTGTTGGTTCTGTGTAGAAATCTGAAGGCCAAACAGCAAAGAAAGTAAAAGTGTCTCTGATGCTGTGGTGTGGTAGCCAATACAAAAGCATTGTGTTGGCTTACCTTCTGGTACTTTGTAGTACTTCTAGTGCCTTCTAGTGTAGTAGCATTGGTACCTGAAAAATAATTTCTTTCCTATCTGTCCACAACCAACTTTCACAATATTTGCTTTCAGTTTTTCATGTAAATGAAAAAAACCCCAACCTTCTAAACAATTTCTTAAGTTTTGCATTGGTTCTGTGTCTTACTATGAATGCATCAAAAAGCTGAAGGTACCTAAAAAATGAACAACTAACAATAGGACTTCTGTGGGAAAATCAATTTTACTAGTTTTAAGATGAAACTTGATACTCTTATGAATGTTTATGATATGGTCATCTACTTGAGTTAGACTTAAGATTTGTATGACTAGAAGGTTTATTTGTCTAATTTAACAGCTTTCGCAGGAAGAAAATCTATTGGAGAGTGGCATTACTTAATATTAAGTTGACAGACTTGCTCATTGAGGGCTGGATTTCAAGGTGGATGAGCACTATTTATCCTTTCTCTAATATGGAAATATTACAGTTACATGTTTAGATCCCACACGGAAGCACAGGCACAGATGTATAAATTTTTATACATACACTTGGAGAGCGTCCAAGCACATTCATGCTGTTTGTTTACAGACAGAACATATGCAGAAGTCAGTTGCATAGTTACACGTGCCATTAGACATGGCTTTTAGTTATTACCCAATTTTTACACATTCCTCTTTTAAGTCAAAAGAGTTGATTTTTATTCTGTTGCAATCTAAAGTATTCATTGAACTTTGCTATGACACTAATATGCATACTGAAAACAATTCTGATTTTTAAAGGCAAATTTTATTACTTTGGTAATCTAGTCATGTTTTTTTTATTTTTTCATACAGACTATAAAAGATGTGCCAGGCTTCTTACTCGATTGGCAGTAAGCCCTATGTGCATGGAAGGATAAAGGTAAGCTTTTTCTTAGCAGAAATGACATTCCACTGCATAGCAAAGCAGTGGATGTTGTGTTTCATACATGAAAATTCATGGGGTATAACAACTCTCCTTCAGATAAGGTATTCCCCTCCCAGAGGACTTAAGTAACTGTCTTAATCTGGCAAATTTTGGCATTAAGGAAAGGGTACCCCCTACTGGAAGTCATTACATAAATGTCCATGTGCATCATCTGTGAATTATTTATAGCAGCATACAGTTAGCAGATAGTGAATTTGTTGTTACAGAACAAAACACAACAGCTGTGGCTTATTTTTCAAGAGTTTACTTAGTACACAATTGCCTGCATCGGCAGCAGCAAACATCAGTCTTTTATGTGTGCAGCTGTAGATCTGTGCTGTACTCAGTAGTACTCATGGTATGAGTTAATATATACATAGCTATACACATCAAAGATTTATAAATGCAGATAGGTTGTACGTGCTTTTATAGTAATTCAGTTAAAATGTATTGATAGTAGCATTGATAAACTAACTTCGAGCTCGTTGGATTTTTTAGGATTTCCTTGTGTACTCCTCTCATGTCTAGAGGTTAATTCCTTCCTTTGCCTAGATGGGCCTCTATTTCCCACAAATACTTAGGAAATATCATGCACTAAAATGAAAACAAAAGCCAATCAACCAAACCAAAAAGTCCTCCCAAACTATCTGTATTTTAGAGAACTGTAACATAAGAATACAGAAGGACTAATTTACATTCTGTCTTGAACATTTACCTAAGACAAAACGTGATCTTGGATAAAGGGATATGATGACCATGCAGATTTGTCAGTAACAAATGCTGTCAAGCCAAGATGCTTTAACTCTGTGATGAAATAGACATCTTGTGGAAGGAATCAGTGAGGAAAGTAATAACTATTAAGTATTTTATTTTATTTTAAGCATTGACAGTTTTGCACTTCACTCTCACAAGGAAGCTGGGGAAATAAGATCAAGATAAATGTAAAAATGACTGGAAAAAGATACATAAGTAAGTTGTTAGTGCTTCATTGTCAAAACTGGGAAAATGTACTGGCCAGTGTCACACAGTGTCATTATGGTTTTGATACTGTTCAGTATTTTCATTAATAACTTGGGTGATAGAATACTGTATTTATGTACTTCAGTATTATAGGACAATCAACCATGATACAGTACAACCTTGAAATTAAAAATAATCTTGGAAAATAAGCCAAATAGTCTAAAAACAGGATAACAGATAACAAGCAGCATTATGAAGTCCTGTAGGATTAATCAACTGCAGAAATACCAGGAATTTGGTGAATAGTTAGATAGTGCTGTTGAAAACACTGATTTTGTCATGGACTGCAAACTAAGCAAGTCAGCAGTGTTACACTTGGAGAAAGTAAAACAATACTGGAATTTATAAATAGAATCGTTGTTTATGAAACTTTTGACATAATTACTGTTACTGGAATATCTTTAATTAAGGGCACTGCACTTGAAGACACATGGGTTCTTCTTGTAAGAGTCCAAAGAAGAGCAACGTGGATGACCAAAGGTCTAGAAATCTCAGTATACAAGAACAGTTACAGGATTTAGGATTATTTAATCTAAAACAAACATGACTGCAGGAAAACTTGATGGAGCTATTCAAGTCATTCTCTCTATCCAGTCTGGATAAATGAGACATAATTTGTTAAATTTTGCAAATGGGTGAATAATGTTTTTACCAATACCAATAAGCAGATATATCAAGAGTGTGAAATTCTTTTCTCCCTTTCTTTAGAAAATTGTATCCGTATCTTAACAACCTGTCATGTCAAAATGAACTTGTAATATGAAGGAATAGCAACTAAAGTAGTTCATATCTCAAGATGGGAGTCTATTCAAAAATGTAATCTCTCAAACATCCTTTGCTCAACACATTTCTATGTCAATAACAACTGTCCACTTACTTTATTCACACAGACACAAATCGGTAGTGGTAGACTCCTTAAGCAGCCTCGATTAGCAGATAGAAGACTATCCTCTACCACATACATCTGGAGATGCACTGGTGTCTCTGTAAGATTAAGCCTCTTTTCTCCTCAGGGCTTTTCCAATGCATCAGTTCAATTCCTGTGAAACAAATTAGGTTTCCTGTTTTGTTCAGTATCTGATTTTTGTTTCATTGCAGGTTTATAAGTGGGCTGGGCTATAGATGGACTAGTACTTTGGCAAACTGGTAGTTTTGTTGGATTTTTCAGATCTGTGGACATCTATCCATGTTTAGAGATCAATTTGGAGAGAAGAAAAAATATAACTTTTATTTGTACTTATAGTGCATTTTGGAGTAGTACAACTTCAAAGCACAAAAGACATTGAAACTCAGAGCTAAGATCAAACAAGAAAATAATATATGAAAACAGGAGTTAGACATGTTAGTGTCACAACACATACCTAAGTGGGCACATGTATGGCATGATGTGTCTTATGAAGCCTTCACTTTTTCTCATGTATCCTATACCCAGTAACAGCCCTTCAACTTGTTGAGATTGCATGAATGTGAATGAAACCAGAGCAGCAGATTTGCATTATCAGATCTCTCAGTAATGCTTTTTTTTTTTTTTTTCCAGTCAGCCATCCAGGCTGTACTCCCTGGCTGCCACCAGCACCACCTCTAATTAATTTTATTCTGTAATCCCTTCTCGTGGTCAACACAGCTATGCTAGTGTCCTGTCCTTGATGCTTCTGGGTTTTTTTTTGTTCTGTTCTTCAGCCTTTTTCTTTTGCCAGCTTCCTAATAGTTCCCATATTCCATGCTTGCTTTGCTCCACTCCGTGCAGATCCATCCTACAACTGTTAAGTTGTCCATATCTGCAGTAGGTAAGAGATGCCAGGAACACAATTCCTGAAGTCTTCACCTAAATAAAGTCCACAATTCAGATCATGAGCAGTTCCTGTGACAAACAGTGATGAATCTGAAAACCCCTTTGACAGCATTTGTCACAGCCACTTTGGCTACAGCCATACAGATTTTACTGCTTCTGTTTGAAAACTGCAGGTGCTGCTGTTGGTGCCCTCCCTTTTCCATTCCTGTTCTTTCTGTGTTAGCTGGACACCAACACTGATCTCATAACTTACCTTGAAAACTCCTTGCACTGTCAGGAGTAGTTCAGGGACTAAGGACTGCATTATCACATATTATTACATACTTCTGTTTTGAAGATTTCTTCTTATTTCTGTACTGACAAATATTAATGGAGTTTTAAAAACTTCTAAAGCATCTACAGTTATTTCAAATAAAGTAAAACTAATGACACACACTAATAAATACAAGACTGGTGCAAGCAGTTGGAGTCTTGGGCTAAGCAGAGAAAATGAGGTTTATCTATTATAAGTGCGTTAACAAAATCTACCAGCTGCTTGTTTCCTTAAGATGCAGATGCAAATAATTAATATTTGTACATACAGGTCAAGTATTCTTCACAAAATTCCTAACTAGCTTAAAACTGAAATTTCCTTTGGAACTCAGAAAAATCTGTGTAAACTCCTCAAGATGTACTGACCATACTAGTAATTTGTGACAAATGCTGAAAATACAAGATAAAGTTGGAAACTTAAAATATATGAAGAAAAAACTGAAATACTCCACTAAATATCCCATTCCTATCCACCATATTATATATCCATTTTTTCAAATTATTCTTAAACCAAGATATTTGGGCACTTGAATTTTGCTTCAAGTATTTTGTAACAATGGAAACAGCAGCCCTTAATTGCATTCTCTTGTAGATTGCTGCTTTCTGAGTAACACCGAGTGCATTGAAGAAGTGTCAGACACTTGAATGTCATAAAAGTGAAGGTGAAATTAAGATGAGGGATTTGTGTATTATTCAGTGAAGACCTGTTTTCTAGAAAGTATAGCTTGATCTGTTTTATACAGCTGCTCAGGGTATATTCATTCACCGTTTCTTGGTGCCAGGAAGTGGTTCTCAAGTCAACTAATACAAGACTTTTATCAGAACTACTGCTTTGAGTTAAAAAGGCATACCTGTGCATGGTTACTACTGTAGCACTGTCCAGGTTTATTAAAAAGCAACTCATAGTTTTCCTTGCTGTGGGATAACTGTAGCTGGCACCAGATGGAACATTAAGAGCATCACAGTCTTCAGTGCATGGATCTCTGTGATCACATTACAGCAGAATTCCTGGATGTGCACACTTAGGAAAATAATTGTTTTAATGTAAGCATGGGAAGTTCTACTACAAAATCCTACTGGCACAGTATTTTAAAGTTTATATTGATATTTAAACTACTAAATTCTTCTCATACAGATTAGCTTTTTCTTACAGAGTTTATCATAATGCACAGGTAATAACCAGAATCAAATTTGGAAAGCTTCAATATGCCTTTACAGTCGCTTTCCTTGGTGCTTTTAGAAGTTACCACAGTTGGCTGGGGAGTTGTATAGTTACCTATGTTTTCAACAGAGGCTGTAGTCAAATTGCATTCAGGATATCCACTAAGACTATCCACCATCCTTCAGCTAGCTAAGTTTCAGCCTAATATTCCTAGACTGATGCATATAACAAGACTATATGAAATTAAAAAAAAAAAAAAAAAAGTAAAACAGATTTATCAGTGCTAAAAATCTGGGGTTTACCCAAGGGTTTCTGAAAAGGCCAGGGGTTTAGAAAACTGTGAGTTAGCTGATACAAAACTGTTAGGTTACCCATACAAAAGCAGGTGTAGATGAGATAAAAATGAACATTCTTAACAACTGTTTTTCACCTCCAGTGAGCTGCATATTCCCATTGGTAATGAAAAAAGTTTTTATTACATTTTCAGTGTTTAACTTGTAGATTGTACCACATACTCATCAAACCAAAAGCGTGTTAATTTCTTCTAAACATCACTTTTTAACATCGTATCTTAAATAAAATAGAGTAGGAGCATACATACAGAAAATAAGCTAGATGAAAATGCAAGACAAGGAAAATTTGCATCAGTTTCCTCCTCTAAGGAAGGGTATTAAAAAAAAATAAAAGTAATTGTCCTATCTGCAAAGCCAGAAAAAAACCCTAGATTACATTAAGATTTTCTGTAACATTATTACATTTCCTAATAGCTTTCAAAAATTGCAAAACTTAATGTTTAAATACTACTAACAAGTATTTCTGTATGCACCAATAGCTTGATTTGCAATGGATTATGTCAAGTCCAACTGACTTTGCATACAAATGATTCCATTACAAATTGTACTTAAGCAGTAGAAAATGTAGAGAAGCTCAGAGTATCAGAGAATTCGCACTGATCATGGGGAAGACAGTTACCTATGTTCAGACAGACAGTATGGAAGTTTGAACTGTGAAAAATATCATCAGCAGAATTCTAGTATCAGATTACCACTGTTTTTTTTATCTCCCCCCTGAATTTTTGATGGCTGTAAGAAACCAAAGCTTCATCTGGGTCTGTTTGCATATAAGAATCTTTCAGCTGTGTAGTTCCTGCTGACTGAAAAGACACTGTACATTTTTTACTTCTAAACAAGAACAACAGGCATAGAAACAGGTGAAACTGAGTGGACAGACTTGCAGGATTCAGTGCTCACCTGTCTAGAAGAGGATAGACTTCTAAGATATGTGTATATGCAGTTCCACTACATTTTCTTAAAATATTTAAAGGTGTGGGGGAGTAGGGTTATGAAAACCTTCACTGCTCAACCTCTGAATCAACATTTCTAGAATAGAGACAAAATACATACATAAGCAATGTGGAAACCTGTAATTTTGTATTGGTGATTTTGATATCAGTGTCATAGGCATGGTGGTGATTTCATTCTAAGAAACTCTTCTGGAAGACTTAATAGAACAGGCAGCAAATTGAACCACTGAAGCTCCTGCTTAGTTTGTGGTGGCTCAGTGTTGGCATTTTCCAGGGGCTGTAAGTTACTTCTATTTGTTTCTTGTTTATATGAATCCAAGTTTCTTCACAAATGGGCCAATGAAACATCAAATCCTTCCTAGATCCTTAAGATGGGCATGCCATCAATGGCTCCTGACACCAAGGTATTTAGACAGCATTTTGCAATCTGTTAATGCTATTCCTGAGGTTTATTCACTTTTTGACTTCACAGATGCAGTCATTGGAACAGATTAACTATAAGCACATTTTTAATAGGTAGAACTGGATTTCCCTAGTGTGTCTACCAAAAATGAACCATCAAAAAAAGTGATGCTTTCCAGAATTTTGGCCTTGATTAACAAAAGGAAGCATTAATATAGCAGTCAGGTTGATATGAACTGAGCTAAATCTGAAATTCACTGATCTTTCCAAAGTTATTACTGAATTCTCCAGTTTATTTACTATTTTCACTATGATAAACACATTCTCAAACACGTTTGTGAATATAAAAATAATGAAAGGCAATTTTCTTCTTTCTTTTAATCCACCAGATGTTATTACCATGACAAGAAACACCAAGAACCAAGAGAAGTGCCTTGGAAACCAACAGGGAAATAGAACTTACTACCTTTTAGCAAATTCCATTGTGAACAAGAGATTTATTTTTGCAGATTGACAGACTACTTCCCATAATTCTTTTAACATGCATTTTGTATGTCATCGACAGTTTGCAGATTGACATTCTCTACCGTAGCATAACTGCCAGTAGTACTTAATGCTCCGTACTTAAAAACACACTACAATTGATGTGTAATGCTGCCAAAAATTATGTAAACACAAATATTTCACCAAGAAAATTCATGTTCTATTGCTTAATTCTACAGTTTTAAGGAATGTTTGTTTGTATATCTAGAACTACTACAGATCTGCTCCACCATAGTTGTGGTCACTTGATATCCTTCATGCTTATACAATTTTTTAAAAGTTTGGTTAAAACAGACTTGCATTGGGGTCACATTGTACCCTGGAGTACAAATTGCATGACAAACAGGAACAGTAATTCCAAGTAGGCATACTTTTTGGGATAGTGGAGCATGGATTTTGTATACAAACACAAGCTGCCATTAATTTACTTTATATAATGTATAAAACATTCCAGCGAACGTGCAATATGTAAATACTGTAAATAACAAGCATAAGTAATAAAGTGTTTGGTATTAAGTTGTTCTCAGTTTGCTTTCTATTCACTGAATCCAGGTAAACAAACTACCTTCTGTTAGCTACTATCATTTATCCACACTTAAACTTATTTCCACAAAGATTTGACTTGTAGAAGATGTACTCACTTCAGAGTTCAGTAACTTGGACACCCTGGATTTATGAGGACAGAGAGATGTTTCAAACCCACAGAATGCCCAGACTACAAGGCTGCTCAAATTCTCTACAGCTTTATAAAACTGAATATTTTTGTAGGCTAACAGATATTCTGAGGTTTTTGTTTGGGGTTTGAGTTTGATTTGGGAAGGGGCTTTTTGTTTGTTTTTTAATAACGTGTAATCTGTTCATGATACTGCAAGGCAGTCTAATCAGAAAATACCCAGTAAATCATTTTAGTATTGTGGAATTTTTAAGGAGTTAGTGCTACTCCAAAAACCATGACACACATTTCCGTTTCTTCCTTAAATCAGATATTAATTCCAGTTGTCACAGTAAAATTACTCAAACAGGAAGAAAATTTTTATGTGTGATCTATAAATCCATATATTGGGTTTGCAAGGCCAAGCTTTGGTAGTGGAGGGGCTACAGGGCTGACTTCTGGGAGCAGCTGCCAGAAGCTTCCTCCATGTCCAGCAATGCCAGACAGCTCCAGGATGATGTGCTGGGCCAAGCAGAAATGGTAACACCTATAGGATAAGACAGCTGAAAAAGGAAAAGTTATTGCACAGTTGTAATTGCAGCCCCAGAAGAGCAGAGTAAAAACATGTGATAAGAACAACTCTGCAGACACCAAGGTCAGTGCAGGAGGGGCAGGAGGTGCTCCAGGTACCAGAGCTGAGATTCCCCTGCAGCCCATGGTGAGACCATGGTGAGGCAGCTGTGCCCCTGCAGCCCATGGAGAACCACAGGGATGCAGAGATGCACCTGCAGCCCATGGAGGAGGCCACGCTGGAGCAGGTGATGGCTGAGAGGAGGCTGTGACCCTGTGGGAGGCCCGTGCTGGAGCAGGGTCCTGGCAGGGACCTGCAGACCTGTGGAGAAAGGAGCCCACACTGGAGCAGGTTTCTGGTAGGACTTGTGACCCTGTGGGGGACCCAGGCTAGATCAGGCTGTCCTTGAAGGATTGCACCCCATGGCAGAGTGACCCACACTGCAGCAGATTGGAGAGGACTGATGCTTGTGGAATGGGCTCGCATTGGGGAAGTTCATTGAGGGCTATCTCCTGTAGGAGGGACCCCAAGCTGGAACAGGGGAAGGACTCATCTACCTGAGCAGGAGAAAGAACTTGTGATGAACTGACCACAACCCCCCTTCCCATCTCCCTGCACTGCTGGGGGAGGAGGAAGAGCTGGGAAAGAAGAGTGGGGGAAAGGTGTTTTTAAGGCCTTAATTTACTTCTTATCCTCCTGCTCTGAATTTGTTAGCAATAATTGCAGTTAAAATCCCCAGCATGAATCTGTTTTGCCCAGTACACTATTTGGTGTGTGACCTCTCCCAGTTCTTATCTCAACCCATGAGCCTTTTGTTTTATTTTCTCTCCCCTGTCCAGTTGCAGAGGGGAGCAAGAGAGAAGCTCTGGTGAGTGCCTAGCATCCAGCTAGGACCAACCTACTAAAATGAACCACAGGCACTTTTATCTTAATAATGGCATTTGTAGTTTCCATTCTATCCTCAGTTTGAACCACAAAATGTATAACCAAAACCAAACACAATCCTCCTCACCCTGAGAACTATAGGAGCTGAGATTCTGGAAACTGACACTTCAGAGCCTTCAGCATCCAACTGTGTAGAAGAAAGAATGGCAGAAGTACAAAATCCCATCCCAGAACATAGCTGTATTTAACAGGGGAGAAATATGTATTTTTATTTGCTTTCAATGATGACTGAAGGCTAAGTTCCACGTCTCAATGGATGCAATACATGCCTGCAGAAAACCTGTTGTTAAAGGGATAAACTTCTGTGGGATTCACTAAAGCTGCTCCTCCACAGTAAACGTGGATGGAACCCTGTGCTTCACTGTGGTTCCACAGGCCAGACCACAGGCCAATACTTAACACAGGAGTTTAAAATACTGTGAAGCTTTCTTTCTCTAGTAGGATACCCAAAATCTGGCTATACGAAAACCTTCTAGAAAATCTCCTTCTAAAAGGGAAATAGCAACTTATTTAATGATTTAATTAATTAATATAAATAAATTAATCCCCTAGAAGTTTTCTCTAGATTTAGCAGAAGCCACCATGCTCTGACAGAAAACACACCTATACTATAGCAGACTTTTTTTTAGTCTTTAACTTTACTACTTAAAATATAACAAGCTGTGGGGGTGGGGAGGGAGAAACAGAAGTCAGTTCTGTATCTTTTCCATTCAAAATTACATTTTTCATGAGTGGTATTTTGGATGTGTGAGCACTTAGTCATCTGCATGATACATGATTTGTGTCTTAATCCTGTATTCACTCTTTCTTTTTGAACCCAAATAATGGTTCTGTGCAACTGTCCTTCCCAAAGGCTATCCTTGTTCTGTATTCTGGGCTTCTACAAATTTATATAAAATACCATAGTGCTCCTTCTCCTCTCCCATAAAAAAACTACTGATTATAAAAATAAAACCAGCTTATTCCTCCTAGTAGAGGTGGTTCATTATTAAATCACTAGATTTCTTGCTGAAAATCTGTCTCAAGGCTGAAACTTTTAAAATGTGAACTGAATTTAACACAAGTTTTTGACTTAGTATCACTTTACAGAAAGAGTCCTAAGTCTAGTGAAGGTAAACAAACATATCCTCTTATTTTCTTTGTTATCCCAGCAGCTCACAGATAAAGATTTAAGACCTTTCAATCTTAGCCTTAATAAGTAGGAAACTACAGGCTGAATTCCTACATAGTCATGAATGGGAAAGCACAAACCATCCTGCTCTCGATCTTAGGAGTTATTTTACTTTCACTGGAATATTTAAAATGGTCATTCTGGCAGGGAATAACACTAGATTATGGCTAAATACTTTCACCTTTGAGGTTAGTGCATCAAACCACACTTAGGATCTTTTGTCCCTCAGTGCCCATAATTTTCCCCCATTTACTTTGTCAAAACATTAATAAAAGGAATCAAAAATATTTTTTCCAAAGTCAGTACTTAATTGGATCTGAAATAGTGTATTACTCTTTGTCCCTGAAAAGTGAAATAGCCATTAGCTTGCAATTCATTTTTTAAAAGTCAAAACTGATGTTAATGCAATAATGCACAAAGATTCTGATTTTGGTATTTAAGTATTCCTTCTGCCATCTTGCCTTTTCTAAGCAGATTCTGAAGTTTTATGTCTGATTGAACATTTAGCACAAAACAGAAATCTCAGTAACACAAACACATCTATTCTACAGCAAAAGTCCCAAGAAACTTAACACTGTGAAGTCTGCAACACACAGAGAGTGACACCAGGAGTCCAACCTCCCCAAGAATAACAGCATCTTTTGTTGAAAACCATCTCACTCCTAAAAGGTCGAGCAGGTTACAAGTACAAAGATTACAAGTTTCGAAGGCAGCAAGAGACAAAAGACAAGGCTAAATAAGAAAACAAATTTTATAGATCCAGTTTTACAGATAATGTGGTAATGCTAGTTCATACCAATGCTGAGAATATTCAAAACAGGAAAATCATCATGGTATCATGTATATTACTAATCTCAGTACATTTACATGTCTAAGGCAGACAGGAAGGGTGATGTTCAGAAAAGCAGGCACAGACTTTTACAAAACATTCAAATTTTGTCCAAGCGCAGAACTGTCTTACTGGCCTTCTCCTAATTTACTATCGTACTACAGATGGACTGTCTTTACACTGAACTATACTCTCAAAGAACACTTTAGACAGGCTGTACGTTCTCCTAAGTAAATCTGGAAATACTGTCTGACCCTCATGTAGGAACTGGGATTACAGCAAATTTCTCATCCATTGTATTTGCATGGATTTGAGTATTTTACTACTGTGAGATAGAAAGTGTAATTTCACATGTCGGCTTTTAAGCTGGTATGTCTTCTCCTCTAAGTGAATTCTGTGTTACATGTGCTTGTGTCAGTGTGCTAGGAACTGACCAGAAGAGCAAAGGAAGACTTAGTTCTATCAGGCAGCAGATCTTTTAGTCTAGCAGGCTCTACGTGAAACAGCTTCCATCCTAAGGCTGCCTGATGATACTGGGATGACACACCTAAGATACACATCAATTATTATCTCACAGACTACCACTGAAAATTGACTGAAATCAACTCACTGAGGACAGAATGACAAGACCTCGGTTCAGTTAGCATTACATATAAAGAAGCAAGGTGTCACTTTTGTAGTGCTTATGAGAAAGCACTGGAAGAGTTTACAGAAAAATTTATCCTGAATTTATAACTACATTGATGTGTGACAACATGGTTGATTATATTATCCAACTGAAACCTTTCTATATTTTTTCATTAGATGACAGAACAGCTAAAATACAAAATCAAACTGAGTAAGTATCGAATGTAGAGGCATAATTTTACAATTTAAATAATACATCAATCAAGAAAACTTTACATATTTCAGAAGAAGCTAATTATTTTCTTTTAGAAATTATATGATGAAGCATTAATGATACTTTTCCAAAAATGCTTTACAGCATCTGAGACACTGCTCGTAAACAGTTTCAAAGTCCTTTTCATTCCCCTAGAAAAGAAGAGAAGAAAAAGACTGTAAGAACAATACTGGCTAAAGAGCAAATATAAATTGCAGACTGGTTTCTCTGCTGTCAGTAATGGCAAGCAACAGACATTAGGAAAAAATAAAAACAGTGCAAATACTTGGTGATAGCTTTGGCATATTTCTCTAATTTGAGCTCAGGAATTTCCACAGACAAACTCTGACTTTGTATTCAACAGTCCTGCATGACTTTCCTTCACATATTTCTTCCACTCACTTTTGAGCTTTTTAAATCTTTTCCTTTTTTATGTTCATACTAACCTGTCATGTTGCCTTTCACAGTTTAGTGAAGCACTGTGTGGAAACAAAAAACCCAAAACAAATACCTTTTTGTTTTGAACCCACTTCCCACTAATACCATTTGATACTCTCTACTTCCTGGGTAATGACTAGCAATTCCTTATTCAGCTTTCCCCATGACATCAAGATTTTATAGAACCCTACTGCATCTTCTTCTCTTTCCTAAACAGAAGAATATTAGTCTAATTGTTTGCTCTTGGCTGGTATTATCCAACTTTTTTCACCACCTGTGTCAATGGCTTTGTCTCTAACTTTCCTGATGACATCCTCTTTGCAAGGAGGTTGATCAAACAGCACAATAACATTTTCCTTTCTTATCCCAGTAATATATAGTTTTCTTAAGTCATTAAAAAAAAAAAGTTCACACTTCACTTTGTGTAACATCAGATTATGTATCACATGCCAACTGTGGTATCTGGGAAGATTATACACTACACACACACTTTTTTTAATCAGGCCACTCAAAGAATTTCTTACATAGTACGGATCTTCAATGATAAGCTGTTTCTGTGGATCGTAAGTTCCAAGTAGCTCAATTTTGGCCTTGCAGTCTTTAACTTGGTTGCTTTTCCTGTTCAAATCTCTGTAAAAGAGAAAATAAAATTTTCCCCTAAATTTTCCTTCAGAATTTTGGCATCAGTATGAGATGTTCATGACCATTTCTAGACAACACAGGCAAATAATGTGTCTGGACTCTGTAAATTCTGTGGACTTTATGCTGCTTCTTGGTTTTGTTTTTCTTGTTATGTGCGTTCTTTTTTAATTGAGCATGGAAGACAAACTGAATTCAGAGCATAAACAAGCAGTCAGGCACTTGACCCATAGCTTAAAAAACCTTTGTAGCAGTCAGTTCATCAAGTTCTTCCTCAAATCAATTAGTACTTTCAACACTCACTCTTAGCTTGTATTGAACAAAAAACAGTGGAAATTATCCAGGCATTTTTCCAGAAGTACGAGTAAGATTCTCCTATCTGCTCAAAGCCACTGTTTTACATTGGTATGCTCTAGCTCATGTGAAATCCTACCACATTCAGTTAACAGAAAATGGTAAATCAGTTTTCCTTTTGATATACTTTAGCATTTCACCAGTTGTCACGTCCTCTTCCTTCTACATTGCCTCTCATTGATAAAGCATTCCAGTTTTGAGATGGCATTTCCCTATTTTCTTAAAAATGGTCATCTGTTATTCCAAAGGCACTTAAAATGCAGCTCCCATCATCTTCAGATAAAAGGCAGCTCAGTACTATCATCTTCACAATAAACTCCCAGAACATGCTAAATTATTTTAATATTACACATCTCCATACCAAATCATTTTACTCACTCACCATTAAAAAAGTCCAAGAAACCCCTTGTGAATACTTAGTCATAACCACATCAGTTTTAAGAAATTAAATTCTAATTATTAATTCTGATTAAAAAATTAATTTCAGATAGTTTAGAAATAGCAATGAGACCACAGTACCAGTTTTGCTTGAAGAAAAATCAGAGATCCTCTATCAAGATATTGTTTCAATTTGCACATTTTTCAATAAATTCTCTAGCCTTGTAGTATTAAAAAAAAGTCAGACCATCTCCTCAAAGGCTTTTGGCATACCACTTAATGAACAGGAGAGGGTCAGATGGCTCTGGTACTAAAGAAAATACATGTCCCAAATCTTCCTTTTCTGATATTACAGGCATTCCATCAACACCTGGAATCAGCTTGCCCTCCTATGAATGGTTTTAGCTTTCATATTTTTCAGATTATCTGCTGCTTGGTGTATAACTCTGAAACGTCATATTAGGTGTTAGTAAATTCTCTTCACAGGCTAGTTAAACAAAACAATCCCTTCCTAGCTAGAGAGTCAAGGACAACCCATACCCAAAAATCAGAAATAACGGTGAAGGGAAGGGGGCAAGGCAGGGGGCTGAGACGACACAGCCTGGGGCTGTGATTGGATAATCGACCCCAATATGTAGATGAATCAAAACTTACACGAGTGTAAAACTCGTGACCAGGATCCATCTTGGATTTGACCTGGGTGTAGCCCCAGCCGGGCTCTTGCACTGCCCAAGGTGTATCCTTTCAATAAATACCTATTTTATTCCTTTTGCTCTGCCTAGTCTCTGTTCCAGGTCAGCCTTTCCAGGCATCACCTAGAACTACAAATAAGCATTCCTAAGCAAAACGGTTGAACTCAGTGCAAGCTAAAGGCAAAACTTCAGCACAGCAGCAGCAATATCCCTGTTACAGTTCTGACATTTCTTCCGCTCTAGAGCTCATATAATATAAATTGTTAATTCAAATTTCTGTTTAAGAATTCAAGTGAAAATAGAAGGAAGCCTTGTCACGTCATTGCCTGAGACACTGCAGTCAAGCCAAGTGTTATATATCCTACATTCATTAAGACTGTGGAAGACAGTTTATTCAAGACATTCTAGAAAATTCAACAAAATCATACTTATTTCAGTTAAGTGGTGCTGCTTCTAGAAGACTTTATGTGTTACTAAAAGGGTCTTTATTTAGGTTTTGTTGTTGGTTGTGGTGGTTTGGGCTTTTTTAAACTAACATGACAATAGCCCTTACAAGCCCTTCCTTTGACACTTGTAGTTTATTAAATTCAGCTCTTTAATCCTCAATATGTACGTAATTGAGTAGAAATTTTGCTAGCAATATCCAAATTTTCACACTAGGCAGCTACTTAACCAGATCTTTCCAAAGTGCACTTAACTTTAGCACAGCTAACAATAAAACAAGACTTCCCCAAGCTACCAACCTTGCTTATTTCAGAGTTCCCTCTCTTTCTATACAAAAAGTAAAAAAAACCACACCATGTTTAATCCCTTCCAAGTTCCCAGTTAGTCCTTTAAATGCCATGCAATTAGAAAAACTGATCACTTCAATCAAGACAGTAAGTACATCCTCATTCTTAATTATACAGGCATTAGCTGTATATAGCATAAAGTAACTAAATTTCCATATCCTTAATCCTTGAGTAGCACGTATCACACAAATAAACCAATGAGTTCTGGCTCATTAAACTTATTAGAAGGGAAGAATCCATCCATTAGCACATCATTCATATACGTTTAAAAAAACCCAAAATCCCAAACAAACCCCAACACAAACTAAGCAGTAAAATGTGACATCTGTCTTCAAAGTGACTTATGAGACATCACTGCAAGTAATCCATATAAATTTGTTCAATTTCTTCATACAGTACCTTAGATTGCTCTCATCCATACAAAGTATATGATCAAAGGTCTGGAAATCCTCTTTAGTAATCTAGAAATAAAAACAGGTGCTTTAGCCTACAAACTGCATTAGATTACTAAAAAGGAGAGAAAAAAAGTGTTTTCAAATTCTGTAGCTTTAATTTATTAAAAAAGACACAGGTGGAAAGAATAGAATTGCGCCTGCATCAAATTTTACAATAACTTACAATCTTTTAAATATACTCTACTGTGATTATTTATCCATTCCTGCAAGTATTCCACCAAAAAAAAACTAAAAACCTGCATCAGCTATTTAACCAACCATTTCTATTTTTTTTTCTTTTACATTTCATGCATCAACTTAGAATATCATTAAAAGCTACATTTCTAGTACTTTTCAACTATTAAAACGAAAGCAATTTCCAATCATGGGAACCATGCAATAAAAGAGTTAAAAATAAAATAGAAAAATTACTTTCTTGATAGGACAACAGAAATGTAGGTAATCTTGAACCAATTGCAATACTTCCAATCTAGCAATCTGCCACTGCACAAGAAAAGATACTAAGTGAAACTTAAAACAGAAGTATGATGGTATGAGTTACAATCTCTTAAAAAAAAATGCATCTACAGTATTTTAGACCATGTAAATTCACAAAATTTGTAGTATGATGTGAAAAAAATCTGGGATCTATTGTACATCTTCCTACCACCTTTTTCTTTCTTGTAATTTATTGACTCCCAAACATAAATAGCAATTAAATTCAGAGATCTGAGTTCACAGTCATGTAGGCAAACACAACAGATAAACCACTAACTTAAATACTAATGTCACCTTCTTGTTATAAGGATGGCTACAGTTGTCATTTTATTTCAGCTTACGTTTAAGCCTTAGTTTAGAGTAAAATCTTCCCAGACCATTGCCACAATGCTGGTATATAAGGTATCTGAACCAGGTGTCCATAATAAGGATGAAGAAATGGAATAAATATTAGCATTCACTTTAAGACTGCCTTTTATGCATAGTCCTGTGCAAAGCATCATAACCAAGAAACTTGGGAAGATGGTTCAGAACAGGTTTTCTGGCACACATCCCTACAAAGGATGGGGTAGAGAAGGGAGTAAGCAAGTAAACAGCCAAAAGGCAAAATACATTATCCTGTAAGTCAGAGTTTTAACTTGTAAAAAATATTTACATATTAAAAAAAGTTTAGATGGCAAAACAGCCACTATTTTTTTTTGTGCAAACAGCAAATAGATACTGATTAAATTCCCATAACAGGGAGTAAGAAAACACAGACAGAAATTATCATCAGAAGAAAGCTATAAGTGAAACATTACACACAAAGAGAACTGAAGAGGTGAGACGTATCAGGAGTGCATATGAAAAGAAAGAGTTAATGATGAAAACCAATGCAGACTTGTTTATTTTCACTGTAAAAATATTTTCTGTATTCATGCTGTGCCTCTGACCTATGAAAATATTTTTGCAGTGGAAATAGCTCTGTTTTCCTGGCAAATCTAATCAGGACTTCTACAGGCTGCTTCTGATTGCTCTACACAGCTGAACACTTGCCCCTGTGAAAATATGAGGGCACAGATTTCTTTGTTGTACAGACAAGTGGAAGAATAAACTAGGAACACTTGTCAGTGTGACAGTTATTACCCTATGACCAGCACTAATATAGTTGTAAATGCAGCCCTAAAACCAAGGTTACCATTTGGTTTGTGCTTTTAAGCCCTACCACTAAGTCAGATAAAAAAAAAAAAGCTTTAATTGAGCCAACTCCAGGGAACTGAAGGTACTCCTCGAAACTACTAAAACTGGTACTTTGGGGGATGAAATTGAGGACGTAAAAATTTAGATACATTTTGAGAAGTGTAGCAGAGTGTTCAAGTAGTCAACGTTGGATGAAATTACACAGATAAAAATAATTTTACATTTTAAAAATGCATATAACAATTATTAAATTATTAGTGAAACATTTTCCTTTATTTACAGAAGGGAAATCTCATTTTCTCTGTTTGAAACCCACAGAGAGGTAGTAATCCTCAAATTTATCCAGTTGTAAAACAGTATTTAATACAACCTTCTTCTAATTTCAATTCATATTTAAGGCAAATGCATAGTATGAGTCATACCAAAATCAATTTTTGCCTCAGCATGAATAAAAGTGAAAATGATTAAAAACCTCTCTGGTTTGTGCATGAAAAATAGCAGCCTAGAGAATTTAATACAGCAATCTACCATCAACTAAAATAATAACTTTATTTTATATACAAATATATGAGGTTTTTTTTATACTTCACTTGAACTTAGAATATCACTGTATAGGATGGTAGGACACGACCGATTTATTATTCTCTTTTGCACAAACCATTCTTGTAGTATTGAATTTGAAAAAAAGCTAAAATCCATGATTATCATACTTACACAAAAAAATTACATCAGAGAAGGTGCTTTCACTGGGTGGGTAGTTTTCCACAGTATGAAGAGGACAATTGTACAAGGTACTTATCTTATGATAGTACTTCGAAGGCAACAGAAGATAAATCCCTACTCTCTATTTCTGCAGTTTCTGTATTAAATCTTCCTTAATCTGTTCTGAAACAAGTGTCACAGAAAATCCTTAAGTTTGTCTCTAGAAGTGAAACAAATACACTTGCACTTGTACTAACCTGACCACTCCACAATGTCCTATTCTACACTGTCAAGTACCTCTTTTTTCAGAAGTACCACAAGACCCCATCAGGTCTGCAGCTCAGAGAATCAGCAGAGACCATCTGACAGAAGTTAAGGAAAAAAAATAAATTTGGAGTTACACTGTTAACATTAGTGCAAAACAAAGTGTTACCTGTAGTTCAGGGATTTGAAGATTTTCTTTACAAAAGAAACTGTGTGTACTGGAATGATTTAGACAAATTTTCATCCTGTTAGTCTTTCATCTTATTGCCTCATTTTTTAATTTTCCTTCCCTGTATATGTACCATTTAAAGTTCTTCTGACTGAAAAATCTCTTCATTTGCCAGAATGTATAAGCAAATGTCTTCATTAAAGTCTTTTCATTCCTTTTCTGCCAAAGGAGATACAAAGATTTGCTTCAAGACAGAGGATCGACTTGTTTTGGGTCCTTTGCTTAAATTTAACTGCTCATAAATCGCTCTAGGAATACCTAGAAGAACAGTTCTCAAGTTTCCAAGGCATATCTTCTAAGAAGACAAACATGTCACACTAATGTGATGACTGAAACGCTGAATAATTTCAGTACCATTTAGCTTGTATATTGACAAATAATGACGTTTGTATACACTGATAAACAGTAAATCAAGACGTTGTAGCAGGAAAAGATCACAACAGACTTTTTTAGTAACCACTCTAATAGTAAATTACTGAAAAATCTGAAATGGTGATGTGCTTAATTCTGTTTCATATAAACAGAGATTAACATCAGGAGAGGTCAGCAGAGGGCAATTGACTAATTGAGAGAATTTATTTTTGAAAGTCAAAAAACTAAACATGTAGTCTTTGAAAAGTGAAGAAAGTAAATATGACCTCAGTGAGGTCTAGAAAAATTCTGAAGGGAACAGAAATGTAAGATAATAATAAGACTACTTGATCTTTTTGTCAATACAAAAACTAGTGGTGTAAACTCAAACTAAGTGAAGGTCAAGCCCTAAAGGAATATCTTATATCTAGAGAATAGTTAACTGAAGTAAATTATGTGCATTTATATGAGTGTCTGAATGATTTAAATAGATGCAGACACATTTACTTCCAATCTCTCTGGAATGCAGTATGGAAATACGTGTTCTTTTGTTAATGAAAATAGATACGAGTTTAGGTAAAACTTAAAGAGGATTTCACTAACTGGCAAACCTGCCTTTGACTTAAGAATGTTTCAAGGGTATGTTTTCCTCTGAAGATCCCACCAACTGTGCTACTAATCTTGAGTTTGAGTGCTTTCACTCTAATTTAGCACTCCTGATATTTTTAAAATATCTACATGCAAGCACAGAAGCTTTTTGTGATGGATGAAGGGGTATTCTACTTCTTTTTGGAACTACTAAATAAATATTCCTTGCTGAAGGACGCATCCCAGATTACTAGACTAAGTCCATTTTTAAAAAGTATTTTGAAAATGCTCAAAAAACATTTGGAGGCAAGAGTCCTCTATAATGCAATTGGTTCAATGCTTTCCAGTTATACTTCCAATGAACCTTAATAATAAAAAACTCTTTAAGCTTGACCAGAAGAGTTAAGTCATTTTGGAGTCCTTTAAAAAACTGCACAGAGTATTTACTACTTGATGCTTAACCATGCATTGGTCAAATGACTTCTGTGACTGCAATGGTTAGGGCATGGGTATGAATAAGGAAGAAAATATACTCTCTTCTACCTGTCGTGCTTTATGTGCAGTCTCAATGCCATGATTTCTTAGACAACTTAAAGCCCTTGAATCAGGGAAGCGCCCCACGTTCCAGTCTGAAACAGCGGCACTGTCTGTCCTCCACTGTAACAACAAAACAAATATATACACAGATTTTAAGAAAATTAAGGTACAGTACCTGCCTGGCAATATGATTCATGGTAATGCCATGCTTCTTCATGCAATTCTGTCCTCGATAGTCAGGAGGGCTTCCTATTTCATAGGCAGATGTCGCTGCACTGTCTATCCTCCACTACAGAAAAACAAATTCATATTTTTATGTTTCTTTCCTCACTGCTTATATTTCTGACTGGCTATGAGACAGTTATTTCTTGGAATAGAAATCAATAGCTTACCTTATGTTCAAGCTTTTCATCACTTACAAGTTTTCTGAAAACTGCTTCAGCTATTGGAGAGCGACAGATGTTTCCTATGGAAACAAGAGATTCAAGTGAATTTTCAGACTATTGAAAACAAAAAAACGGTAATTGTGTGGACTCTTCAGCCCAGATCAAAGATTTTTATTTACTCAGACGGAATGTAAATTGTGGATGTGAAAACCCAGACTGCTGCACCTGGGCTGGGGCAATCTCCAATATCAGTACAGACTGTAGCATGAAGGGATTGAGAGGAGCCCAGTGGAGGACTTGGGGACACTGGTGGGTGGAAAGTTGGATATGAGCCAGCAGAGTCCAAGTGCAGCCCAGAAAGCCAATCAAATCCTTGGCTGTATCACAAGCAGCACAGCCAGCAGGTCAAGGGAGGGGATTCTGCCCCTCTACTCAGCTCTCATGAGACCCCACCTGGACTAGTGCATCCAGTTCTGAGGCACCCAGCACAAGAAAGACACAGGGCTGTTGGAACAGGTCCAAAGGAGGGCCACAAAGATGATCAGAGGACTGAGCACCTTTACGTGAGAACTGAGGTTGTGCAGTCTGAAGAAGAAAAATACTGGGAAGATCAGATCTTACTGCAACCTTTCTATATATAAAGGGGGCTGTAGTGATAGGACAAGGGACAACGGTTTAAAACAGAAATGGAGAAGACTTGTATTGGACATAAGAATTTTTTATTTTTTTTTAATAGTAAGGGTGGTGAGACATTGGAACAGATTGCCCAGAGAAATTGTGGTGTTCCATCCCTGGAAATGTTCAAGACCAGGCTGGATGGGGCTTTGAGCAACCTGGTCTAGTGGAAGGTGTCCCTGCTTATGGCAGAAGGTTGCGGTCACATGAGATGATCTAGCTGATGGTCCCCTCCCACCCAAATCATTCTAGGATTCTATACTATTCATTGGTCTCTTGAACAAGTCCAAAACACAGTCACCACCATTGTGAAAATGTAATGAAATGGCTGAACAACCTGTAGTAAAACTGCTCTTGGTCACTGAAGTCAAGTCACTATAGGTAAAACTCAACCCTCATCAAGAGCAGCATCCAGAAACCCATTCTAACCCTCAAAAATTGAATTCAATTACACAAGCTCTAAAAATATCACAGGAAAAATAAATTCCTAACTTTTTTTGCCCAAAATACAGAGGATTAGGAACAAAACCTAACATGTGGCAAAGCTTAAGTGCTGTCAATCAGCCAACAAACAGTTAAGATACTTATTCAAATACATAAACAATCTTCCCTTTCAATGGCCTCCAACTGCCCTAGCCACTTGATCTGACCTTATTTTCAAAAAGAACCTATTTCGACAATGCATTACAGCCCCATTAGAAACTAAAAATAATGGATCTACAGCATATTTGTTCTGAAACTGTAACTACAACTGTGACAATCTATGGCAGACCTCTTAAAAATGCATGCAGAAATTCATATTTGAAAAGAATGAAGTGTCTCAAAAAAAAGTCTACTCAACTATTACTTCAGTTCCTTCTACCTCCCCATCCTTCCAAAATTTTCAGTAACTAGATGGATATTCATATTTGATATGCCACACAGATGGCAGTAACTCATACACACAAATCTTCAGTTCCCATCAAAATGTGTGACTTTGCTCATCTCTGATTTTTGAACAGATAAGTATAAAATACCAGAAATGGTGAAACTCATCTTTGTATCCTTAAATAACTCACTCTTCTACTGCTGATTACATTCTTTCCAAATCTCAAACTGTAAAAAGAAAAAAATGCCAATGAATAAAGCTAAATTTCCATCAGCAAAAAAAGACATTTTCACATGAGGCACTTAATCTCATTTTCAAACAAAACACCAAGGTAGATACTTCACTGCTAAAGAGAGAAGCTGCTATGACCTGGGCATTTAACAACTTGCTGTCACACGTGAACTAGAAAAGTCAGAAAGAGGGACGTGAAGGTCTGAAGCAACAGAAATTGACTGTCAAAGATTTAGAGAACATCAAATCAACTAAAAGGCAAAAGGAATAGGCTAACCATTGAAAAATTGATCTTGCCAAAACATTGAGTTCTATGTCAGTACATCTTCTTCCAGCAAAAAACATACTAATTCCATTGTTTGAATTAGTTTATTTAATGCACAGAAATGAAATCAGTCTTGGAAGAAAAACAAAGCAGGAAAAATTTGAGGCTCCCTATGTGGTTAAGTGAGAAAAGAAGTTAGTACTATTAATTATGAAAATGTTTAAAATAAGGTAATAAAGTAGAAAAATAATCTCACTTTTTGAGTTAAGCATTAAACAATACAGTTTCAAAACATGGTAACATACAGCACAAGACAGAAAATAACCTTCATATCAATGAACTCAATTCTTTGATATTGCAAGCCTATACAGCATTGCTCCTCTTAAAAACACATCAAGCTCCCTTTAAAAAAAGCATCATCTATCTTAAAAGGCTATTCCAGATGTTAATTTCCTGCGGCAGCCTAAGATCTTCCAGTTTCAACTTAGTATTTATTCCTAGAAGTCTCTGCTCATCTGATCTTGGTTAACACCAGTCTCTGTCTTTCCTTCAACAGACACAGAACTCTTGCCAAGCATAGCTGTGCCAAACGAAACAAACCAATCTTCATGAAATTAACTGACCTTATCTAATCACTCCAGTTAAGTCAGATCTGCTCTTCTTCTAATTTGAAATTACTTTTCTTGAATACTGACAAACAAAATGACATATTATACTACAGGAAAAGTTTGTTTCAATTTGTTTTTTAAATAAAAGTCTGTAACAAGTGCTTAGTGTTTTTGAAAATATCCTGAGAACTTCTACAATCACCTTTGACTCATTCACGAGTATCAAATTTATGATTATAACTCCATATTCATAATTTGTCCATTCCCCCTCTTTCTCAGTTACTTCAAATAGGTCATCTTTAAGTCTTTTTTCTAAACTATTACATTCTGTTTCCATTACACCAGCTGTTGAGGCCATCATATCATCCTGAAAAAAAAATTTTCTCTGTATGAATGGTCCTACACAACTGTGCATGGTTACCTTAATTACTACTCTCACCATTTCAGTACAAAAAAAAAAAAAAAAAAAAAAAAAGATTAATATTCTTGGACCTAGTAATTCATTAACTAGCTCCCAGAATTTCAAAATAGTGGTTTAGAAATAAATCTCTCCTGGCTTTTTCCATTTGTTTAGCCTTCTGCTTCACATGGATTGAACTTGTTCCAAATTTTCACTCTTCTACAGTTTGTTCACTTCTTAAAATATATGCCATAAATATAATCTTTAATGATAGTATATAAAATACTGTAACGAACAGCACCACGATCACTCTTGATTAAACATATTAACTACCACTTCTAGCAGTAACTAGAAATCAGTTGTATCATTTCTGAAACCAACACTTAACCCAGTTTGTGACTTAAAAATTAATGTCTTCCCTGATGACACATTCCAGGTATTAGCAGAGATATTAACACTGTTAGGGAACTTTAATCAGCATTCAAATCTGTTCTTGGGAACTACAGACAGAATTACAGAACTGACTTAACAGAAGCTCTGTTCCCCACATACTCTGCAATATTATTTTCCTCATGAACAACTTTTACCTCTGCTACTCCTTGCAACTGTTATCATTCATCTCAAGATTGACGTAAAGCCCTATCTTATCCCACTAACATATGCAAACTTAATCCTTGTTTTTCAGTCACTTTTCTCACTAATTTCTATCCATTACAGATACAGTTTTACATCCCACATTGGTCTTCCCAGGCTTTGCTGTTTAGTATTATTCATTTTTGTGCTGGGTAGTGCTTTGCCTGTTAAATAAACAGTTTTTTTCCACTTCTCTGTGTAGAGACCAGAGTAAGAACTCAAAAAATCAGGTGTTGGCGTAGGTCACTGTCACTGGAGGCTTTGTGCATAGAAAATGAATGAGAACATATGACTTCATAAAAGTGATTGACAAATGGTTCCAGTACTGATTCTGTGACTGAACTCCCTCGTCCTTGAATCATTGTATTTGGAGATGTTTGTAGGATTAATTTCAGTTGGCAAACTCTAGGTAGTTTGGGCACTAGTTTTCTATGATTGAAAATGTCACTACAACTTAAAGGCCTTGATATGCAAAAAAATGAAGGGAGAAGATGGATATTTGAGAATTCGAATGCTGCTATCTTCTACATAAAGCCAGCATGATCAGATTGGCTGGAAATACAACAAAGAGGAAAGCAACACCAGAGGAGGATAGATAGTGAAGATAATGTGTAGATAACGTTTAAGGAAAAGAATGGTTTTAGTCCAAGGAGGAAGGTAATTGCCCTATGACTCTTTCAGTGAAATTTTCCCTTCACTCTCCAAATATGTCTGTCAATCCATAACTTAGGAAATACTGTACCATCTGTGAGGAACCTCTCTGTAACTGTCATCTAATATCCTCACACCCACTAAATTAGTTGCCATTTCAGGAACAATTTTGTGCAGTCTAGATCCCCAGGGACAATACTTGTACTCAGTGATTCACAACATGCATTCATCTTCTGAAGACTTAGCCAAACTCACTTTGTACACCCAACAGTACACCCATCTTACAACTGCTCCTCCATCTCTGGAGGAGATCAGAAAGCCTGGTCTAAGCCAGTCAGCTTGTTGTGTTATAGTGGAGAAGTCATCAGAGAGAAAGAGGCAGACTTTATATAACACAGCATCATATTAAGCCCATTTCTGAAGCTCAACTACTAATTACATGAGCTATGTAAGTGTAAAATGAGCAAAGTACATTTTGATTCATCTCCACTTTTAATTATTTCTATGCTTAAATGAAAAAAAAATATATTTTCCGGTGCCTTTTCATATGTAATTACATATGTTGCTGGGTATTTCAATTATTTCTCAGTGATGAGGAATCCTTATCATTAATGCAGTTATGCACATTAACTAGATTGTATTTTGTTGTGTAATGACTATCTGCTTATTTCATTACAAACAAATAACACAACCAATAGACATTTAAGTCAAAACAATGTAGAAAGAAAATGTAGTTTTTCATGAAGAAATGTCCTTTCTGGAACCCACTCTCACTAGATGTGGCAAACGTTAGAATTAATGTACTGCATTAACCAGCAAAGAACACTACAGTTAAATGCAGTTCTGGAAATCTGTTTAGTACTTTTCAACAAAATCTCAGCTATTATTCCTAGTAAAATTTAGGAGGAAAAAGGCATCACTCTTGAAGAATAATAATAAAAAAAAAATATTAATCAAACTTAAAGCAGGAACAGGAAACAAGCTGCCTACAACATTTAACTGAGAAGAGTGTATATTTGACTATTTGACTGGAAAAATAGAAACGCTTATCACATCAATTAAGTTTTTCACACCGCATATCACTAAGGTTTTTTCTTTATAATCCAGTAACAGAAAAGAGGAAATTAAAAACTTATTTACATTTGATTAAAACAATCCATCCTATTAACATTGGTACTGATTGGCACTTGTCCACCCTTTCCTAATAATTCCCTAATAAAGGTCTAATAATTAATACAAACTATTATATATTACACTAAAAAGAGCTCCTGCATTAGAACCTTGTCATAGTGCAAATCACCACTGTGGGCTTACAAAACCACACGTATTAATTATTTCACAAAATCATAGAATAGTTATGGTTGGAAAAGACCGTGAAGATCACATCTGTTAACCCAGCACTGTCAAGTCCATCACTGACCCACGTTCTTAAGCACCATGTCTACATGTCTGTTAAACAGCTATGCAGCCTCAACTATTTCTCTGGGCAGACCCTTCCAATCCCTGACAACCCTTTTGTGATGAAATTTTTCCTAATACCCAATTTAAACCTTCCCTGGTGCAACTTGAGACATTTCCTCTCATCTTGTCTCTATTAACTTATTTCAGGTATTGTAGAGAGTGACAAGGTCTCTCCTGAACCTCCTTCTCTTCAGGCTAAACAACTCCAGCTCCCATAGCCACCCCTCATCAGACTTGTGCTCCAGACCCTTCACCAGCTTTGCTGGTGTGTCCTTCTCTGGACACAGCCCAGCACTTCAATGTCTTTCTTGATTGAGGAGCTCAGAACTGGACACAGCACTTGAGATGCAGCCTCACCAGTGCCGAGTACAGGGGGACAATCACTTCCCTGATCCTGCTTTCCACACTATTGCTGATACAGGCCAGGGTGCCATTGGCCTTCTTGGCCACCTGGGCACACACTGGCTCATGTTCAGCTGCTGTCAACGAGCACTCACAGGTCATTTACCACCAGGCAGCTCTCCAGACACTCTGCCCTCAGCACTGCAGGGGGTTGTTGTGATCCAAGGGCAGGACCCAGCATTTGGTCTTGTTTAACCTCCTATAGTTGGATTCAATCCAGCCTGTCCAGCTCCCTCTGCAGAGCCTTTCTATACTCCAGCAATCAACACCCCCACCCAACTTAGTGCTACCTGTGAACTGACTACAGCAGTCCTCAATCCCCTTGTCCAGATTACTGATTAAGATATTAAACAGGACTGATCCCAATACTGAGCCCTGGGGAACCAATACTCATGACTAGGTGTAAATCCATTCACGACTACTTTGGGCCCACACATCCAGTTTTTTTACCCAAGAAACAGTGCACCCACCCAAGCCCTAAGTAGCCAGTTCTTCCAGGCGAATGTTGTGGTAAATAGTGTTAAAGGTTATAGCAAAGTTCAGGTAGACAACAAACCTCTTTTTTCTCATCCACCAGGCAGGTCACCTGGTCACAGAAGATCAGGTCATTCAAGCAAAGACTTGCCTTTCATAAACCCTAATTCCTAAAGCCTGGCCTGATGCCCTGGTTGTTCTGTGCCACATGATGGCACTCACAACGATCTGCTCTATGACCTTCCCTGACACCATCATCAGGCTAGCAGGCTTTTAGTTCGCCAGGTCATTCTTTCAAACATTCTTGTAGATGAGCGTCACATTTGCCAACCTCCAGTCAACCAGAACCTTCCCAGCTGACCAAGACTGATGGTAAATCATTGAAAGCAGCTCAGTGAGCACTTCCAGCAGCTCCCTCAGTACAGGAAATATGGCTGGAAAGCAGCCTGGCAGAAAAAGACCTACAAGTGCTGGTTGACACCCAGCTGACAGCAATGCACCCATGCAGCCAAGCAGGCCAGTGACATCTGGGCCTGTACCAGCAATAGTGTGGCCAGCAGGACCAGGGCAGTGATTGTCCCCCTGTACTCAGTACTGGTGAGGCCACACCTTGAATCTTACATTCAGTTCTGGCCCCTCACTACAAGACACTGAGGTGCTGGAGTGTGTCCAGAAAAGGTGCCAAGGCTGGTGAAGGGTCTGGAACACAAGTCCTGTGAGAAGCAGCTGAGGAAGGTGGGGTTGTGTAAGCTGGAGGAAAGGAGGCTCAGGGAGACATTATCACTCTCTACAATACCCGAGACTGTAGACAAGTGGGAGTTGGTCTCTTCCCAGACCACTCGTAATAGAAGAAGAAATGGACTCAAGCTGCACTAGTGGAGGTTCAGGTTGGACAGCAGGAGGAAATTTTTCATTGAAAGGGTGGTTAAGAATTGAAAGGAGCTGCCCAGCAGGGTGAGAGAGTCCTTGTTCCTGAAGTGCTCAAGAACTAACTGGACGTGGCACTTAGTGCTATGGTTTAGTTGAGAGACTGGTGGTTGGTCAAAGGCTGGACTTGATGATCTTCAAAGTCTTTTCCAACCTTAATGAACCTGTAAATCTATTCTATGAATCTGTGATACTACTACCCATCCCTGTTTCCCAACTCAGGGAGCTGGTACACAGAGACGAACTGGTCTTAGCATGCAAGACTGAGGCAAAGAAGACATGAAACACCTCAGACTTTTCCTCACCCTTTGTCACTATTTCCTCCTGCATCCAACAAAGATGGAGATTCTACTTAGCCTCCTTTTGCTGCTGATGTATTTATAGTAATATTTTCTTTTGTCTTTTATGGCAGTAAACACTTTAAATTCTAGCTGGATTTTGGACCTTCTAATTTTTCTCCCTGCATAACCTCATTACATCCTTTAGTCCTCCTGAGTTGCCTGCCTCTTCTTCCAAAGGTCATAATTTCTCCTTTCTTCCTTCACTTCCAGCCAGGCCAATCTTCTTACCCACTGGCTCACCCTTCAACACATAGGGTCAGTGATTACCACTATCTTTAGAACATCATGTTTGGGAGAAAGGATTCATATTAATTAAGATGTTTTTGTACAACAACATTTGCATTGTATTGACCACTAGCTTCTAAACACACAGCAACTGATAATCCCTTACTAAAGAATGTTTTCCCTGGATTATTATTAGGGCTTGATTTTACTGTAATGTAAACATCAGAACTTATTTCACAAAACTAAACTCTTATTTTGCTATTCAGGTAATCTGCATGTCTCCTATTACAACAACAAAAAAGGCAGATAGCAAAAAGTCCAAACATTAACTAATGGTTTTGCAATAAAATAGGCAAAATGCCAGGGATTCACAGCACAT
Source organism: Sturnus vulgaris (assembly GCF_052056855.1). Lineage (NCBI taxonomy): Eukaryota > Metazoa > Chordata > Aves > Passeriformes > Sturnidae > Sturnus > Sturnus vulgaris. Next base: position 95,719,794 of record NC_142245.1, on the reverse strand, counting down.
AGGTAAGATTATGTGGGCTAGGAAGTAGATAATGTTAACAGCCCACCTACATCAGAGCAGAGAGCCATCCAGCTTGTTATGCACTGAAGAAAGCAGAAGTTTAGAGAAAGCATGTACAAAATGGGGCATGGCTCAGTAATCTATATAGTCAGGCTAGTTATGATTATCTTGCTTACCAGTAATTGATTGTCCTAAACTCCAGAAAAGCATTCAGGTGATTTCTGATCCCATCTACACTTCTGTTTTCTGGGACTTGGTGTGACAAGATTTACAACTGAAGCATGAAAAAATATCAGTAAAAGAAAGTTTCCTATTGCTTCCTTTTGGTAGCCTTTCAAAAAAGTCTTATTCTTTTCACTCGTTTTCATACCAGATCAAGAATTTCATTATTAGATCCTAACAGATCAGCCTCCATCAAGTTGTTTTTTTTTTTCTCTTAAATTCCTACCCTTCTTTCCCCCTTTTTACAGCGGCTCTAACATTAACGTCAGGGGTTCTTGTTGTGGTTTTCTCTCCCTTTCCCATGCCTGGTGCTCCCAACAGCAAGCCAGCGGGCAGACTCCCCGTTCCCATCCCGCTGTTCCAGAAGCCAAGTGCTGCACAATCCATCTCAGAAAGCCGTTCAAAGCCACCTCTCCGTGCTGCCCCTAAGGAGCAGCCTAAGGTCAGAGCTGGTTTATGCCTTTTTAGGTGTTGCGCTTCCCCACACACAACCTTTTCGTTTGTCAACACTGCATTTTACTTCTTTTACTACTTCCCACTGATTTCACAGAATCACAGAACTATTAGGGCTGGAAGGGATCTCTGAACATTATCTAGTCCAATCCCCCTGTTGAGGCAGAGTCACCTAGAGCAGGTTATACAGGAACGCGTCCAGGTGGGTTTGGAACGTCTCTAGAGAGGGAGACTCCACGACCATCCTGGGCAACCTGTTCCAGTGCTCTGCCACCCTCAACACTAAGCGCTTCTTCCTTGCTCCTATTGCAAAAAAGGCGCAGTTGCATTCCGCCTCCCTTCCTAGCTACTACTCCGGCCCTCCCCGACACGGCAAACCAGCGGAACCGTCTCAGGGCGGGACGCCTGCGACACCGCGGTGGGCCTGCCGCACTTTCCCCAGTTCCGGCCCTCGCCTCACAGCGCTCCCGCCCCACCCTGCCGGTGCCCCGGGCCGAGGAGCGGCGGGTGCAGTGCAGGAGCGGCGGGCACAGAGCAGGAGCGGTGGGCGCAGCGCGGGAGCGGCCATCCCTCGCCCCGCTCACCCAGGCACACGAACAGCACCGACTTCGACTCCACCGCCGCCATCTTCGCTCAGAGGACCTCGCGGCTGTCGCGCCGCCCGCGCCTCGCTTTACGGCACCAGCTGTTATAGGCGGCTGAGGGACTCGCCTGTTTCGAGGGGGGAAAAAGGAGGGAAGTGTGGAACGTGCCCGGGCCGGCGGGAAGGGAGGGACGGGGCGGGACGGGACAGCACCGGGCAGCGCCGGTGCTACTGAGAAGCCGCTGGCGGGAAGGGGAGCTGGCGCTCCGCAATCGCCCCGGCCCCGCCCGCCTCACCTGCGGCAGGTGCGCGGCTCAGCGGGGCCGCCCCGGCGCCGCCCAGTAAGGCTGCGGCGGCAGCGGCGGCAGCGGCGGCAGGAGGAGAGGAAGCGAGGGGGAGCGGGGGAGCCCCGGCCCGGGCAGGAGTGAGTATCCCGCGGGGTAGGAGTGAGGATCCCGCGGGGCCAGGTGGGCTCCTCAGGCCCGGCGGGCGCGGAGCCGCCCCCGCACCCCCGCGGGCGGAGCGAACGCGCTCGTACACCGCGGGCACGGCTGTGCTGGCACTCGCAGCCCCTTCTCGCCCGGGGTCACAGAATGTGCTGCGTTCTCCCCGTAAAAATCCAAGAGGCGTCGAATGCGGCTTTGGCCTCGCCAGGCTGCTGGTGAAATACAGCACTTGGGCGCTTCGCTTTCCAGGGCAGCTCGAGTGTCTCGTTTTTGGTTTTATTTAGTTGTATTTTATATCTATGTATAATATAGATAGGTTATATATACCTGCTATATATTGTAAGATATATATATGCGGATATGTTTTTATATTTTATTTATATTTAGATAATTATATCATTTTTTAAACTTTTGTATGTATTTATTTCTATTTTTTCTGCTGGGCTGTCCTGTACACTGAGTACCTGGCTGGGTTTTGTAACACCAGCAGACAGCCCCACCACGGCAGGGTGTGGCCAGGACTGGATTCCTTTGCTGCTTTTTAAAGACTTGCTTAGCTGGTCTTCTGGTCAAAATACAGCACTTTGGAGGCTAAATAAAACCTGCCAGATTCCTAATTTTGTGCCAGATCTGTAACTTACAAAGGAAAGCTGAAAAGCTTATATAGCATGTGCTGTGGAATGGAACAAACTGCGTGTTTCCTTTTATGCAGCTCGAAATGCTATCCTGCATACACCGCTTCTTTTGTAAATACAGTTACAGTACAACCACAGTCTTAAAAATTATCTAGTTGTTTGACTTTGCAGTGGATGTGATCGGTAATCAGCAACATAGTTTTTGTCCCCGGTGCCTGCAGCATCCTGCTGTTGTCAGGCCAGCTCACAGGTGTCGGGAGTGTGAGGTGGTGGAGCCAGGCAGGGGCAGGGATCTGCTCGCTTGTCAGACATGGCCTTGGTGAGGGAGGGCGAGATGAGTCAGTTGTGGCATTCTCATATGTGGCTCTGCCATATTGTATAACTGAGCAGTGCAGAGTGCCTTTAGTCCTGCTTTCTGTCGCATCAAGTCCCTTGTGGTGTCGACATTGGAAGCAGATTCCCCCCTCTAGACCCCTGTTCCTATGTGGGTTGGGGAAGATAAGGCTCTGTATAGAAGTGTGTGCTTTGAAAGGCCATCCTGGAGTTCCTTTAAAACCCAGTGTAGCAGTGTATGCCACATGTAGGCACATGCCTAGCTGTAATCTTGAGACAAAGTCTTTCATGTTTCCCTGTCTTTGGTAGGGGACTGGGAAGGATCCTTATGTGTTATCCTGCATTCTTAATTGAAGGGATTGTAAAGCATTGGAACAGGCTGCCCAAGGAGGTGGTGGAGTCACCATCCCTGAAGGTGTTCTAAGGTGACACTTAGGACTGTGGTCTAGCTGACAAAGTAGTGTTTGGTCAAAAGTTGGGCTTGATGATCTCAGAGGCGTTTTCCAGCCTAAATGATTCTGTCATTTTCAGCCCTCAGCAGTGGAAGAGACACAATTTTTGCCTTCTTCAGCTAATGGCAACTTCATATATTTGAAATGGACTGTGACAGAATTCACTGTTGTCCTTTGCATTGTGTCATGGTTTGTCACCATTAAGAATTACTCTTTCTGGTGTAATAAGCTCTCCATATTTGGGGACTTTTGAAACAGTTACTGCATTGTTGTAAAAGAGCCTGTAATGCAAGGCTGTTATGAAGGATAACCTGTATGACTTAGTGGAGAAGAAACACTCTTGTGAACAAGATAATTTAGAACTTTGGCAGAACTAGGGCTCTTCTGATTATTGATTAATAAATATCAAGCGCCTTCGCTTTTAAAATCTTTATTCCTTTTAGCTTGAAGACATTTTTCTTGTGTGATTAATTGTAGGAATTAATTAGTTCTGGGAATTGGTGACTTCTTAGATTTGATTCACACACGTAGTGAATTGAGACATCTATGAAGTGTGGAGATGAGAGAATCAGAATGATGGTGACAGTTTTCTTGACAGAAGTGTTAAGTATTTTCATTGGGAAATAAGCAGTCTATTTTGTTTAGGTAGTTAGTACTTTTTCATGGTGGTATAGAGGGCTATTGTGTAGTGCACATCTGAGTTTCATCTGTTACATTTTTATTATCTCTGTACTTCTGGCCTTGGTGAGAAAATAAACAAGATGTTGGTTTAGGATTTTTGTATATAAACAGCCTCGTTTTAGTTTAGCTTTTATGTGCAAAGGGTAATGTAATCTGCTAGGGTTGCCTTGAAGTTTATTCTTCTTTATTAAAATACAATTAGCAAGTCAAAATTAGGATTCCCTTTGGGATTTTCCCCTTACTCCCCTGTCTAAATTTCACATATCATACCAACTCCTGTATTAAGATGACATGAGACAGGTAGAACTGAATTTGTAGCTCTGACTTAGCTTCAGTCATGCTGCTTATCTTACTTGGTGGGTAGGACCCCTTTGGTGCCAATTGTTTACACATTCAACATATTATAGTAAGTGTGTATGAAGGACTTGCTGAAAGGGTTTCAAGTGGACAGCATCCTGGGGCATGGGTGTAGAGTGGATAGGTGTGGTGGCATGTTTTGAGCCAAAGCCTGCAATTCTTGTAGTACAAACTCGTGCTAGAGTTCACACGTGAGTCTCAGACAGCCCCCAGCACAACTCTGCCTTTCGTGCATGTTTTAGAGCACATCACTGTCTCTATATTCTTGAAAATTATGTTTTATGATTCTTTTTGCACAAATTGAGTGATTTCTTGCTCATGCCACTTGTGTTTATCCGCTCTTCTAGTGTAAAGCTGCAACTTGGTTGTAGAACTGTGGACTTGGGATTTTAGTATTCTTACAATTGCTAAAAGTTATAAGAATTTTGTAGAATTTTAGCTACGGGTATTCCACTACTCTCCCTCCTGTGCAGCTGAACAGACGTCTAATGTACTTTTTGGAACAAATCCTCTGTACCTCAGGCAGGTATCAACTGTCTTCATATGCCACAGTTCCTTAGAAATAAGGAATATCACCTAGTTGAAACATCTCACATCTATCAGGGGAACACATTTTTCTTTAAAGTATGGTGTTCAGCTTTGTCGATATCATTTTACCTTCATGTATTCCAGCTTTCATCAGAAAAGGACATGAGAGGAAATTCTGCATCTCTAATTAGAATTTTCTCCAAGCTGACTTCAGTACAAAAACTGCTGGGAACCCAAGTCGTCAAATGCTTTTGATAACACAGGAGACTCTGCGTTACAGGGTTTTTTTTCCTTGACTTTTCTCTGGGAAATAGTTAATTCAATGTGAGACTGAGGTCTGATACCGCATAAAGTTACAAAGTGATCAACTTTGTGTTTGAATTAGTTCTTTCCTCTCTGTGGAGAAAAGTTCTAAAAATTATGCCACAGTGAAACAGGGCATGGGTTTTTTACATGTTGTAGGATTATTTTATCACTAACAAAATGAATATTTAATGTGAAAAATATTGAGCTCCTGTGGTCTAGAAGTGCATACGTAATTGGTTGCAAGATTTGAAAAGGCAGCTTGTAAACACTAGAGCTGACCAAAAATCTTTGATGCTTTTGGACACTGTACATGACAGTAGTCACACTGATACAGGTATCAAGCATTATTACTTTTATCACATTTCATACCATTTAATTTACATCAGATTGCAGAGCCTAAGCTTATTTTGGATGTATTATTTTATATGATTATGGCATTTCAAATAAATCTTGCTTTGCTTTCCAAAAGGTCATCAGCTAACATTTCAATTTCTATCTCTGTAAACCTGAGTTTACAAAATACCTTTGCTCAGAGAACAACAGCCTGAAAACTTGACCATGAAGTTTACTTACTCCTTTTAAAAAGTTGTAGCAGAAAGCCTTAAACCTACATTCAGTGCTTATCCTCAGCAAGTTTGCTGATGACATGAAGCTGAGTGTTGCCATTGATACAACAAAAGGATGGGATGCCATCGAGAGGGACCTGGACCAAGCTTGAGAAGTGGTACCATGAGAACCTCATGAAGTTCAACAAGTCCAAGTAAAAGGTGCTGCACCTGGGTCAAGGCAATCCCAGGTACAGGTATCAATTGGGAGAGGAACTCATTGAGAGCAGCACTGCTGAGAAGGACATGGATGTTCTGGCAGACAAATGCTGGACATGAGTTGGCCATGTGCTCCTGCAGCCCAGAAAACCCAACTGCACCCTGGGCTGCATCCAAAGCAGTATGAGCAGCATGGCAAGGGACAGGATTCTGCCTCTCTGCTTTGCTCTCATGAGACTCCACCTGGAGTACTGCATTGAGCTCTGGAGTCCTTAGCACAAGACAAATGTGGATCTGTTTGAGCAAATTCAGAGGACAGCAACAGAGATGATCGAAGGAATGAAGCACCTCTCCTATGGAGACAGACTGAGAAAGCTGGGTTTGTTTAGTGTGGAGAAGAGACAACTCCAGGGAGAGAGGTGATGCTTAAAAGGTGACTTTTTACACATTCAATAGTGATAGAACAAGGGGTAGCAATTTTAAACTAAAACAGGGGGGATTTAAATTAGATGTTAGGAACACATTCTTTACTGTGAGGGTGGTGAGGCACTGGGAACAGGTTGCCCAGAGGAGCTGTAGATGCCTTGTCTGTGGAAATGTTCATGGCCACATTGGATGGGAGTTTGAGCAAACTGGTATAGGAGAACGTCCCTGCCCATTACAGGGCGCTGGAGCTGGATGGTCTTTCAGGTCCCTTCCAATAGAAACCATTCAATGATTCTCTGATAAAGGCTGTGAAGAGTTAATCAGAGTACCAGCTAATGGTAGACATAGTGCACATGCACGATTGGGGTGAGGCAGCTTGTCTCTCCAGGTTTAGAATCACCACATTTACATGCCTCTGATAATTCTGGCTTCCTTTGAGTTATCTTCAGAAGTATTTTAATTTCCATAACTCATAGTAATATATTTAAAAAAAAAAAAAAAACTAAAAAGACACACACGAAGGAAGAAATCTGCTCATCTATTCCCATTACTTCATTTCTATCAATGAAAGGCCGCCTGTGTTTGAAATGGTTCTTTTTTCAGAAAAGACTTGTGATTCTTTGTATTTTGGGCTGGTTTCATTCTGTGTATTTGTGTGCCAAAGTCCAAATGGAGATGCCTGTGTTACCTCTCACTGTCTAACTTAGCTGTCTTGCAGTGACCATACAGATGTAATGTAAGTTTGCATAAAGGTTTTCGGAAGTATTAATCTTAATGGCATTTGTTATTCCTCCCTCCACACAAATTGCTGTGATTTAAATGTATAAATATACGTAATTGTGGAAATATAAGCTTCACAAATTCTATTATAATTTGTTATTTTAATGTTCTCCATTAAAAAATTCTTCAAAATACTGTAAATATTTTAGCTTTTGATATTGATAGCAATGTCTGTGAGATTCTCATCTTTGAAATATAGAATTGTTGGACTGTTTTCCTTTTAGAGAATGTGGTATATTCTGTTATGTGTCATTCCTTTTGTATATTTGAGTTCCTGAATGCTGAATTTAATTGCAGCTTCAGTTTGCTCATGAGGTTTTTTTCATGGGTGCAGACTGTCATCAACAGCTAACTTCAGCAGGTTATTGCAGGTAAAAAAAGGAAAAACAGGCTGATTTTAACATGTATAAGAGTGGGGGGGTTTTTTTCATTTTCAGCTATATTTTTAAGCACTTTTTTACTTCTCTTACTGGAGTGTTTGGACAGAATATATTTCCATCTGTCTTAGGTAAACCTTAAAATACTTCCAGCTCCTTGATTTCTGTATGCTGTCGGCTACAGGTTCTTCAGACCTTTCTGGTCTGTTCTGCCTCTCTCACCACCACCAGCACCAGCTTAATGCAATACCATCCAGTAAACAATTTGTAATCCAGGGCGGGGAAGGAGGAAAGTGTAGTTACATTAATTCACAGTATAAAAACCATTAGAGTTGTGAAAGCACACATTAGAGTCTTCCAGTGGAGCTCAGCTGATACTCTTCAGGACCATGTAGTGCTTGCTGTAGTACTTGTACCTTGCCATAACTTGTACTATCATTGACAGATCAGTGATTTGTCACACCAGTGTTGATGAGCAATGAAGCATGGAAGCTGGTAAAGCTTCAGGAATCCAGGTGATAAAGATCATGGTAGAAATACATGAGCGTAGTGCAAAACTTCACTGTACTGAGATTCTGTTTCAGCTCTGCTTCCGTTGCCTTACACTGATATATGATGTGTTTGTCTCCTGTCTCCCTTGCTGTTGGTGCCTTTGTCAGAACTGTACAACCTTGCCCATTGGCTAACCAATGTGTCAGTGATGCTTTCTCATTCCCTGCTACTGCTTTTGTAGACTCCTTCCCTATACCCATAAGCAGGATGTTTAAAGTGTACATTCTGAGCCTTTCCTTGTTCATGGTCCTTGGAATCTGGAGGAAACCTGCTTGTTGCTGTTGGTTTCAAATCAGGAGTAAGGAGCTCAGGCTCTGAGCAGTCTGCAGAGTTTCAGCTAAAAAGGGTCATTATTGCCTTTATTTTGTGACATCCTTTTTCAACTTATTCCTCTATTTCTTTGACCTGCACAGATCTTTTCTTGATATCTCATTACCCTTGATGCTTTGCCTTCAATCATTGGCTTCAAGTGTTGGAAATCATAAATGGAGAGAGACTCACAGAGACATGTTTAGCATAGGCTGCTGCTCGTCATCCACGTCTCTGTATTGCATCACTTTTTCTTGGGCTGGGCAAAATGCTTACGATGCAAATATGGCATGCTGTTCGAGGAATTCCAAGTACCAGATGAATCCCAAGGCTGAGCTGGCTGCCACAGTATCATGTCGTTACACATTTGTGAAACCAAAATTGCATTAATCTCTAATTGCAATGCCAAATTGAAATTTCTTGTTTAGGCCCTTTTCCAGTGCTGCACAGTCTTGTTTTTCAGGTTTCTCCTTCCCATTAGAATGTTGTTTTTTAACTTTTCTTGACTATGCAAGTTTTCATGTTTATGAATGTTCATATTTTGAATGTTCTCTTTTCATATAAGTCTTTTAGCATTGATGTTCCTGTTGTAACCATGGGTATTTGCAAATCAGCTATGCCTTAATATGTTTTTGTGTTGTTTCTGAACTTCTTAGTGAAGTGAAAGCAAAGACTGAATTATTGTATGGGGCTCGTAGAGGTATTTGTCATTGTTTTTTCTTCTTCTTGTGGCCAAAAAATACCCACAAAACCACTTTTCACCAAATACTTCAAAGCTCAAACATACACAGGCAACATATGTGTGAAATCTGCATGCGAGTCTTTGTCTCCTCTTTGTCATCCATTCTTTGAAACTGTACTTTTGATGTTTGGATTCTCGTAATGCCACTAAGCTTTATTTCATCTGTTCATATTCAGCATAATTTTGATTGTATCAGAATTAGTTATAGCTTTTAAGTAAAAAGGCTTTATTTATTCTTTAATGCACCTTGCTCAGATAATTTCACCAAATGTTCAGCCAGCAAATTATTACTGTTAGTCAGAATGTAAATTAGAGGCTGACGCACTTGCCTCATCAGCTTACAAATTAAGCAGTTAATCAATTTTGGTGTGATATTCCCCCATGGGGTTTGTGTTGCTGACTCACATATGCTCAATATCTTCTCCTTTCAACAACAAGCAGGAGTGCAAATGAAGCTTGCTCCCAGCTGAGCATTCGCTGGTCACGGCATTCCAAATCCATCAGTCAGTGTAGCCTCCTGATAGATATTATTGTCTTATTGCTCCTGGTTACCTCTTTCCTGAGCAGTGCTTGAATACAAAACAGACAATTAGATATGCATACTTAAAAGCTAATAGTGAAGACAGTGCTACAGGGTTATTACGTATGTTATTGATGGGGTAAACTGAACACGGAAATTCTGCTTATGTCTAAATATTTCATACAGTATTTTTGTTAAAAAGCAGATATGTCTATGTGATTTTTTCAATAGATATTAAATGAGTTTCTAAGGAACTAATTTTGCAATCCAAATCCTAAGGCAAGCTTGAGGGAAAAGAGGATAATTTGATAGATGAACAGAAGTTGAAATAATTTTTGAGGTCACAGAAATCTCACTTACAATTTGCTCTGTTTATAGAGTGATTAAAATAAATAGAAACAAGAATTTACTCCTCTGCCTTCACTATAATATTTATTTTATTTCTGTTGTATTTTGCAACAGATGCCACTATTTTGTAGTGCAAACTTTGATGTCTTTTTTTTTTAAGTGAATAGCTTCAAATTGTCTGACATATTTATACTACTTTTTATTTACTAGGGTTTTTTTTACTAAAAAAACAATATTTTTTCTTTGCCCTTGGACAAAGTTTTATGAAATTGATTGATCTAAAATTAAATGGTAAGAGTCGGGCCTCAGCCATACTATATATACACTATATATCAAACCATTAAACTTTGCTTTTTTAGTGTTGTTGACTCTGTCCTTATATAATCCTGAACTCTGTCAAAATCCTGAGTGTGGCATAACCCAAGTGGGAGAGCCAAGCTTCCCCCTTCCCTCAGTAATAAAAATACTATTTCTTCTGCTGTGGTTCTAATATCCACCAAACTGGGAATCCAACCAGGCTTTATCAGGCTTCATATTATACATAATTGAGGTCAGGGTGTGGATTTGTTTGGGTTTTTTTTAAAAACAATTCATCAGTTCTTCAAGACTCCTGGAGGCATCCTGCCAGTTCCTTAGTATCTACACAAGGTTATGGAAGTAAACAAGGAACTCAAAGTGAGCCGCTATGGTTACCACTTTGAGTAACTGGGTTGGTTTTCAGCATGGAAGTGTTTAATCAGGTGGCTTATTCATCCTGCCCATTGTTAAAACCTCTCTGTGCCATGTTTGCTTGCCAATTAATGTTAATGCAAATTAAATTTTCATACCTGCTACTGTCTAAATTAAAATCTTACTTGCAGCCCTTCTCTGCAATGTGTAGCTTTGAGCTCTTCAGTTGGTAGCATGTTCAACCTCTTTCTTTCTTCCCTTTTCTCCTCTCTGTACTTTTATTGTGCTTTAGAAGTATGACCCATTTCTTAGCTTCTGAAAGTGCACAAGTCTAGCCACGTGCAAAGTAACTGCAGAGTGCAGAATGCTGTTATCAAATCCACCTGCTGTGTCTTAGTCCAGAAAAATAATCCTGCATTACTTCAGTCTGTGACAGGAAGGGAAAAAGTAAGAGATAATGGAGGAGTGAATTCCTGTAACTATCTAAGGAATGAAGAAGAAATAATGATACAGGAAACAAGTGATATAAGGAGAAGGTGAAGTTTCTGATGTTGGTTTGAGGATGGGAACTTAAGCTTTTCTGTGCATACTGTTGTAGTGTACAACTAGATGAACGTCTCTCCAGTTTCTCCATTCCCTGGTGATAAAGGTACCCCCCACTATGTGACACAAAAAAAACCCCCCAAAAAATAAAAAGAAAAAACAAAAGAAAAACAAACAAAAAAACCTTTTAGAAAGGTTGAAGTGGAAATATCTAATTTTTAATTTGCTTAACTAATGCTATTTTTCTGTGCAAAATTTGTGGTTTAGAATACAGTTTTTTGAATCAGTGCAGGAAAGCCATAGAATGGTTTGGGCTGTAAGGGAAAAGGACATCTAATCCAACCTCTCGGGCAGTAGGCAGGGACACCTTTGACTAGAGCAGGTTGCTCAGAGCAACCAATTATGTACTGAAAGGTGAAGGAACAGTGAAGTAGTAACAGTATTACTTTTGCTGACTCCTGATGTTCAGCTTTGAATTGTCTTCAATTAAATAGTAGCTCCTACGTGCACAGTGGCATGCACACAGTGTTTTCTGATAACCATCAAATCTTTCTGAAACAATTCTGAATCTGAAATCTGAAAATGCTTACAAAAACTTAATTGTTTTTCCCCCACTCTATTCTTCCTGTTTGCAGACTTTCAGGTCTGAAAACACCTCATTTTCTCAATGGATTTAGCTAAGGGATTTATTTTATAATCTGTATGAAATATGAGCTGCTTGTTTTTAAAACTTTTTAGGAGTAGGAAGAATAATTGGAGATGTTTCTCCAAATTCTGAGATTAGGCAAAGAGAAGGAAAGGAGAGGAAGGAATGTGTGGGTAAACAAGGAAGAAGAGTTTGAGAAGAGCACAGAAATTTATTTTATTTCTCTAATCTAGAAGCCGGATAATGCTTACTTTTGTTCAGTAATGTTTTTAACTCCCTAGTGTTTTCATATCCCCAGTGTTTGGTTTGTTTTGGTTTTTTTTTTGTCTCCAGTGTACTGGTCTTATTTTCATTGTCTTGATCACTTTGCTAAAAGTCCTGCATGGTCAGGCATGTAACTGTCCATTTTACCACAGTTTAATCTTACTGAACCATGAGAAAAATTAAGTACCATGAAACGTAGACTAGGTAGGTGAACCTTCCCAAACTCGAGACCTCTAGACCTGAAAAGTATCTTAAGTGAAAACCTACCTATAGAAGTGTTCAGCTGATTTTGCAAATGGACATGCACTGCATATTACAATGTTAATTGTTAGTTACAAATTATAATATGCTAGTTTTATTCTTTGTGCCTCTTGAGAAGAATGGTATTGCAATATGCTTTTTGGGACTGCTTCAGTTTATCTCCACAGGGATATCAAAGATTTTGTTTTCCTCTTACAACATGCTGGTCATATTTGTCCTCTAACCTTGAAAATGCAGTGTGAAGTACAAACAACATATGCTCCACCCCAGTTTGTTAATCTACCAAAAGCAATTATGAGTTCATGTTTTATTTGAGCTACACTGGCCTCTCCTCTTTCCATGTAGCCTGGTTCCAGTCTGGGGAAGCCTTCCAACCACAGAAGAAATGAATGTTCAAAACTCCTGCAAGCAGTTTGACAATTTTAGTACTGTAACAGTCACAGAAAATTCACATGCTAAGAACTTTTCAGAATATCCTGAGCTCTTAGAGCTTCACCTTAGCCTGTCCTCTCACACACGGGGTCTTGACTGTCATCCTAATTTTCTGAAAAGAGAAGGGATTATTAGGAGATAGAATTAATATTTCTAGTCTGATAACTGCAGCGTGGTTTAGAGTCTGTTGCATTCTGTACATTTCCTTTTGTTCCCAGAGAGGCTGATATTTCTGCACAGCCTTCTGATGACTGATGTCACTTCAAACTCTTCAAGGTTGTACCTGCGGCATCTTCACCAAAGCCAGATGTTGTGGCAAGCTCTCTCAGGCGACACTAATCCAGACATTCAGCTGTCAAAATCTTTCTTCTTCTTGGAATCTTCCTTCTTGCCCAGAGAACATACTAAAGGAATATTCTTCTCTTTGAAAAATGGAGGTGTATCATATTTTAGTCAATGGAGCCTGGACAGAAATCTGGCTGATTTGCTGCTATGTGCTCCACTTGATCTGAGCTGAATTTCTCTCTAAGCTTCATGGATGTAACCTCAACGTGTATTTAATCCTCACCTTATTGGTTTTGGGTGGGAATGTTGCCCAGAGTGAAGAGGTGAATGGATGTTCAGGAAATGCCAGTTAAAAAAGTAGTTCACTTTTGACTGAATATTGTTTCTCTATGCAGAGTCTTGTTTATATGTTTGTGAATTTAGGAACAGTAGAATTTTATGGAAATACTGTCACTAGTTTTTTTCAGAGATGTGCCATGAGATTAGATGCATCTTTGGTCTGGTAATATATTTATGTGTTAGCTGGACGGTTTGGTTCTGATAACTTTGGAAACAGTGAGTGTTGTTATGTCCAGATAGGAAAACAAGAATAATTTAAGTAGCTCTGAGGGATTTTAGTAGATGTAACAATCAAGACTAAACTCCTATCTCTTTAACTGCACTAAGGCTTCTTTTTGCAAATCTACAGGTGAAACATTACTATTCATACACAAAATGGTATTTATAATGTTGCAGAATACTAACAATTTATAATACTTTATTCTATCTAGTTGTTCACTAGTGACAGCAGATCTGGTGGATCAAATCGGAATAAGCATGTCTGTAGACTTTATGATCTTGTCCTCCCTTGTTTGGAGCACAGATTTCAAGATTTTGTGTGTTTGCTACTGTACTCTAAAGCTTTGTAAAGTAAACGTAACATCTCTAATCTGTGCTTTTTCCTCAGTTTAAATACATGAGGGGATTATGTTAGATCACATTGGAAAGAAAATATTGATAAGACTTTCAACAGGAAGTAGATCTCTAAAGGAAATTTCTTGATCTGAAACAGAATTTTGTTCACTTTCAGAACATGCCACATGTTTAGCTCTGTAAAAGAAGCATCCTGAAAAGATGCAAAACATTTAGCGTTCATGAGTCAGCAGTTGCCAGTTGCTCTGCTGTTTGAAGGACAGCAGAGTTGATGGTGGTGTAGAGAAGAGCAATTAGAGTGGTGAGTGATGGAGCAACTACCCTGAGGAGAGATTAAGAAGGCTGAGACTCCTGAAAGAATGTAGGAGGCTGGGGGCTTTGTCTATTTGTAAAAGCATTAAGGTAGTCGGTAAGTTGAATTCGTTAGGTATTCACCAGAACTTGTGAGACTTGAGCTAGCAGGCATTCACTGTAACTAGCAGATTAATTTAAAATAGAGCACATGCTTCTTTAAGTAGGAGGTGAACTGCTGCTGGTGCAGGAATTCTGCTGGCAGAATATTAGCAGATTTGAAAAAGCACTAGACAAATTTGTATGCAATAAACCGATAAATAAATAGTGACAAGAACAACTAAGGATGTGTGTCAAACACCATAGCTGTTACCAGTGTGGATTCTGAACACATGCAAGAGAAAGAGATTGCATAAAAGAATCAGGCTTGTGTATTTTATTAAGTGGTGTCTTCAGTTAAAATTGTCAGAAACAAAATGTGGATCTGATACAGAAGATAACTTCTTATATTCACTTGTGTTTATTTTATTTACTCTTTATTTGTAAATAACCACTTTTCCCATACAAATGATACTGTTTGTTTCATATGAGAGATCCTAAACTGACCATAATTTATTTCTTTCATGCTTTACAGTGAACAACCCTATACCTTCCAACCTGAAGTCAGAAGCTAAAAAGGCAGCTAAAATTCTACGAGAATTTACAGAAATAACTTCCAGAAATGGACCAGATAAAATCATACCACGTGAGTAAATAAAACACTTTGATTCAGCTAAAACCTTCAGCGCTCTCTGTGTTGCAGTCATGCTGTCTTTACCAATTTCCTGTTTCCACTGACCACAACTTAGAGATGAATGAAAATTTCAGGTGCCATAACTTCTTTGAAAATATTTTGGAAGTAAAGGGTTTCAGTTTGCTGTATTCTTGGTAGATGTTACTTACTGTGAAAGATCTTTTGAATGTTTACTGTTACAAGGTACCTGCACTGGAAGGATTCCCCCGTGGGTGGACGGACTGTCTCAAGCTCAACTCTGTAAATGTCTGTTCTTCAGAGAGAACCTGGCATAGTAGCTCTAGCTCTTGAATATCTGTTGATTAGAATTAGCTAGATGGAAATAAGTTGAAGCAAAGAAATCAGGGTGATTTTCCTTTTGATGCTGGTTCAGGACTCTTATTTGCTGCTTTATTTTTGCAGTTGTTACTCTGTGTTTCCCCTAGTGTCTTCCTCCACCTGGTGTTGCTGGTTGTGGTTTTGAATCCTTAACTGTTAAGTTCTGGAAGGTCTGCAATAAGATTTTCAGGATGATAACACATCAGTATTTGCCACAAACACTGTCTAATGATACAAACATGTTAGGCTGCTCTGTGTTGCTGTGATTGAAATTTAGACTCCTCCAAAAATTTGTGGAGACATGGTTGTCAGCTATTCACTGCCTGTTTTCTGTTTATCTTGCCAAGGGTACTCACACAGTGTGCGCCACTAAACAAATTAATTCTATACAAGCTAATCAGGACACACGAAGCAGTTGTGGCAGTGTATAGATTGTTACAAGCTAATGTGACCTGCAGCTAGGTTTGTGGTTCTCTGTGGTGGAAGTGTCATTATCAGCTCAACTTTTTTTGCAGTTTTCTTTAAGCTTTTGCTTTAATTATTTGACTCTTGGGTTCATATTTGTTGAATGTTTTGTTTTCCCCTTCTCTTAGAACTTCTCTTGCAATGTCTTGAGTAAATGATTTTGCTGTTTCAGCTCATGTAATAGCTAAAGCCAAAGGCCTTGCAGTTTTGTCTGTTATCAAAGCTGGATTTTTGGTGACTGCTCGAGGTGGAAGTGGGATTGTATTAGCTCGTCTTCCTAATGGAGGTAAGTGAATATTTTGTCCTTCATGAGAGAATTAAAAGATATAAAAATCTATTTTTTCATTATTCTTTTCACAGCATAAAACAGGAGATGTGTGATGAGTCAGGCAAATAGGTGACAGGTGACAATGTTTGGTGTGAAAGCTGTTTTCAAATCTTTGTACCTTTGTTTGACCAAATGTAAATGCTTTCAGTATCTTTGTGGAAAAGGATGAAATATGAAAGTACCTACTGTAAAATTCATTCGAAAAATTGGTTATATCTGATTATTAAGAAGTATATGATAAATAATCTGTAACAAGGAATTGTTTTGATTGTGAAGGTTTGTATTTCTTAAATCCTTTCTTATAGGATGAAGCATTATAGTTATGATTCTATTGTAGTGGTTTTGAACATAGTTTTAAATAGAGAATTTGTTTTTTAACTGTAAAAATAAAATTAGTATTTCTTGTAATATATGGTGAAAATGTATCTTCTTTCACATGACAGCCTGGTCTGCTCCCTCTGCAATAGGAATTGCTGGTCTTGGTGGTGGATTTGAAATTGGAATTGAGGTATGGTTTTGTATTTGAAATGCTCGTTGGTAACTTTTTTTGCAAGAAATTAAAATACATTGAAAAAGTTCTAAATGTTAGTGAGATAGTAGAATCTACTTTTATGTACAAAATACTATTATGAAATCTGTTTATCCAAACAAAAGAGTGATATTTAATCCCATCAATGAAATTATTAAAGACATTTAGATGAAAAAAGTGACATGACACTAATTTCCTTGATTTCTCACTTCTTGCAGACTGAATTTTTCACTTAGAGAGAGCTTCCTGTCAGAGTTCCCATATAAAACAATTGAAGTTAATTCAAAAAGCATCCTGTAAGGGCACAGGGACTCCATCTGGCAAGAAACAGTGTAAAGAGCTGAAGTTGGAGTAAAATGGACTCCACTTAATGTTACTGTACCTCCCACATTTGCCACTCACACTTGTGGTTACTGACATAACCCTTCAGTTTGAAAGCACCAAAATTGATGATGCCTCTTCTGAAGGAACACTACAGAAAAGGATCCAGTTCCAGCCAGCAGAAATGCTTAAGTAAAGGACTCCCAATATTCAGAGAAACCCTGATGAGCTGAGCCCTGACAGTGCTCTGCCTCTGCTTCCTGCTTCTTCTTCCTCACAGCTCCTTAACACTTGTATGTTTTCATCTTTCCTCTGCTTCCCCACCCTAGCCTTCAGACTTTTCCTTCTCTTTGTTTAGCTTCTGTTCTGCTGATTGCCAAAGAAAATCAGAATAACAATACACTGCCAATATGATCTCTTGCAATGGGCATTCTGCTCTTCAGAAGAATCCATGGATCTGGGTGATCCATGCCAGCCCCCAGTACATCTACAGCTAGCCAGCTATCCCTGTCCTGGCAGTCAGTCAGCCAGCACTCACATATTAAGCAACAAATCGATATTTTCTTCTCTCCTCATTTGTTCACTGTGTGATCTCGGGCATTATTGCATGCAGTTTTTAAAGGATGATGTGAATACAAAATCATTAATTTTTATAAGGAATTTTCATTGGTTCTCATTACTACAGGATCTGAATGCATTTTAAAGTGTTCATCTTGAGCCCTAGACCTTGTCTTGTTGTGGGGTTTGTTTGGCTTTTTCTTTTCTTTTAAGCCTCTTCATGTGTTTTGATTAATGTATGAAAATTTTCTTTGCATCATCCCCACCTGATATTTTAGATAACGTAGACATTTACTATTGATACTGAATCAAATAATTTCAATACAGAAGCTATTTGTGAGAGGGATTTTTCCCTGGGTAATACTTTGCCCTTCATTCGAAATTTAAGTCAGCTTAAAAAATGCTGTTTCCATACTGCCATTATTATAACACAATCTTTCTTATTTCTTCTAGAAAATATAGAAGTATAGAAGTTATAGAAGTTACTCAGAAGTACCTGAGTGACTTAGGAGCCCAAAGTCCCATTTCAGCATTTTTCTAGTCCTATATGAACTTAGATGTTTAAGAAACTAGGTGAAATTTATTCCTATAGGAGAGATTATAGTTGACATAGTTGTAATGATACTTATGGATGTTTTTAACAAACAAGAAAGGAGATCACGCTTCAGAAGTCACAGTGACTTGGTACTTCAAATTAAAGACCGGTTTTAAAATTCATATAAATTCTTTCCTTGAAGACTTTCTCACTATGGATTTGCTTATTTTTAACAATGGATTCATACTCTTAATGGGTAAGAGGAGGAAGCAGTATCCTGAAAGGCATTCTCCCTCCATGGCTGGATGATTCACAAACTGCTCCTGTAGCCATCTTTTGTTTGGAATGGGGTGGAGGTTACCAGGGGGCTAATGACAAAGACCTCTCTTATGCTGTGTGTAATACTTCTAGGCAGCCTTGTTTTGCAAATAATCTGGTATTTCCTCTTGTGTTCCCTGCTGTCACTGTTTGGATTTTGGGGTAAGTTGAAAGTTTTTTTCTGAACCTGGCTTTCAGTCAAGTCCATCAGATGAAAGATCAGGTGAAAGTCCTTGGGTATATTGCTATTTCTTCAATTATTAGGTTTGATAGGTTCTTGAAACAACTGACTACATCTCATATTCAAATCTTTAAAGATTAATTAATAATTCATATACACACACACAGATATATAAAACTTCTGTTATGAAAATAAAGTTTTAACAATAGAACCCGTATTCTCTTTGCTTTTTATACTTTGTGCAGGAATTTTTGTTCAGTAAGTTCTATCTTGCCTTTATTACTTTAATTATTGAAGGATTCACATCTGAAAATGTGCCTTCATAATTGTTTGTATAAGCCATAGAAAATAAGAAATTGTCAATTAGGAATTTTGAATTAACACAGAGTTTCTTTTATAGCTGTTGTTTATCACATACTGACCTTATCAGCACTTTGAAAAAAATCAGTCAAATTTGATTAAAAAAATAGTTGACAGGATTTTTCATTCAAGATACCTTGCAGAAAAAGAATCAACTTTGTCATGAAAGCTGTTTCAAATAATCCTTTACAAGAAAGGAAGATCATCTCCTGTGTTGTTCTTTCTTCTTAAAAAGTGTAGTACTTTTATTTGATATTTTATAGGTCTCAGACTTAGTGATAATACTGAATCATGAAAGAGCAGTAGAAGCTTTTGCCAAAGGAGGGAATCTTACACTTGGAGGAAATCTTACTGTGGCAATTGGACCTCTGGGGAGGTGGGTAATATGTTTTTCTAATAAAGCATACATGGAAGATAATTTTTAAAAGCCACATTGGTGTGACCTTTTTTTTATATGTTACAGAACAACCTGGGCAACAGGTTATGCTGACTGGACCATATTGTTCTTGCCAATTTTTTTTTTCTTCTTTCCTGATTAAGTAATTTATTGGTAGAAGCAAACTGTTCTGAGATTTGCTCTCTTTTTGCAAGAGACTGCTTGGTTAGGCTCAATGAAGAGCGCAGATGCTTCTGTGCCTGATAGAACTATGATATTTAGTAATATATGGGTCTGTGCTTTCTGTCACCACAGATCTGCCCAACATTAAATAAAAACTACACCAAATGATTTCTTTTAAACCTTTAGATGGTTAAGCCTGTTTACTTTGAAGGATGAGGTGAAATAATCACTGAATAATTTTACTTGGAAATGAGTTTTTACTGCTGGTGTTTAATATTTGCTAACAAAATAAAAGGATGACACTTATTGCACAGAAGAGCGAGAGATCCATGGATCAGGGAAGGGCAGTGAATATCATCTACCCTACAAGT
This sequence comes from Sturnus vulgaris, assembly GCF_052056855.1. NCBI lineage: Eukaryota > Metazoa > Chordata > Aves > Passeriformes > Sturnidae > Sturnus > Sturnus vulgaris. The sequence goes on along the minus strand of NC_142245.1, from coordinate 95,700,041 downwards.
CACTTAGTACACTGTCCTGCAGCATCTCTGTGTCCGAGCTGGGACATCAGTGTCAGGGTGGGGAGATGAGCAAACAGCTGAAGAACCAGATCGTCAGGTTAGAAGAGCAGTGGTAAATGGTTCATGTTGAAGTCTGAAGCCAGATTTCTTTAGAATTCCTCGGGAGACTCTACTAGGACCTCTCCTGCTTGGTATTTTTATCAGTGACCTAGAGGAACAGTTATAAAATATCCTCTTTAAGTTTATGGATGACTCCAAACCAGGAGCTGCAGCCAATGCACTTCAAGGTAAGGCCACCATTCAGAGCAATGGACCTAGGGAGTGTAGAGGAAAGACCCAGCATGAAACCCCATGAAATTAAACGAGGACAAGTGCAAAGTTCTGCACTCCTAGCTGGATGAACACCCTGTCAGGCTGAGCAGCTTCCCTATAGAGAAGGTGCTGGGAATCTGGTGGGCACTGGGGCTAAGCCAGCAGTTGGTTCCTGACAGAAAAGGCAGTGAACAGTGTAGGGGGTTGCATCAATAGGACTGTAACCAGTAGATATGGGAAGTGATTTTTGCCCTTTACTTGACATTTCCTAGACTGTGCCTAGAATATTGTGCTGAGTTTTAGCCCTGCAGAAAGTTGTTTATAAAGCTGTGTGTGCAGTGAACCACTACCTAAATGGTCAGGGAAATGCAGCATGTGAACGACGAGGCTGGGAGAGCTCAGCTTATTGAACCTGCATGAGAGAAGACCTTTGAGGCTGCATAAACAACGGCATCACCAAAAAGACAGACCTCAGTTCTTTACAGGAGTGCATGGAAAGGCAATGAGAGGTAGTAGTCATATATCGAAACAAGTAAGGTTCTGACTGGATATGAGAAAAAGAAATTTGACATTAATAAAATTGAGTGCTGGTACAGGTTGCTCAGAGTGTCTGTGGAATTATATCCTTAGAATTCTTCAAAACCTGGCTGGACAAAGTCCAGAGCAGCCTTCTTTCAGTTTGATGTATCCATTTTGAGACTGCTGTCTTTAAGTGATCCTGTGAAGGACAAATACTGTAATCTTCCAAATCTGTTAAAGTTCAGTGTGGCCTTCCTTGAAGTGTTTGTGCTGAGCATAAAGTCTAGGAGGATTTGGAAATATTGAATAGAGTTTCAGTCACCAGTCCAAACATAATCAGATAATTTTAAAATTTGATTAAAGTGTGGCTTAATAGTTTTCAGAGGAAGCTGTTAAGATCCAGTTATTAAAATTATTACAGTGATGCCTCTGCCCGAATTAGACGCAAGTGAGACCCTATGCTGAAGTCAATAGTATGGATTTTATTTAACAGTAAATGTGAGTGGGGGAGGGAGAGAGAAAGAAATAGAAGAAGAGGAAGAGAGGAGATAAAGAGTGACAGAAAGACAGACTGAGTAGAAAATATCACCTCTCTGTGGATCCAAACAGTGTCCTGTTGATCCTCTTCTTCTGGTCTTCTCTATGGTGAGGGTTCCATGGATGTATGTTCAATGGATATGTTCAGGCTATTTGGGAATACCCAGGTACCTCCCCTGGTTGGGAAATTTTACACTGTCTCTTGCCACAGGCTCTGATCTGTTGCATCCCTTTGCATCACATTCAGTCCTTTGGTGCAAAGCCTGAGGAATCAGTCTGAGGGTGCTTTGGAGGTCTTTGATGGTTTATGATCCCTTCTCAGACATGACAGCTGCCTCTAGTCAGTACATTGAGTCAGTTATATCCCATCAGACCTTCCCTAGGGGAGGGGTTGGGAATTGTGTGAGAGAGAGCAATTACCATGATATTGATAAAAGGTGCCATCCCACCTTGCAGGATTTGCTTCAGCAGCCTGAAAGCCTGGCTTGAAGCCTCCTCCTCTGTCTTGTGTGATTCCCACTGCACACCCCAACTCACCTCCCCTCAAAGGATGCAAACCTGGCCTCAGCAAATCACCCTGGAGCTTCCATGATTGTTTTGAGTAATAAACCATGAACAGTCCAGTCTCTCAGAGACCTAATGGGGAGCATTCATATGAAGCAACATTTTTTCTGCTTCTGTCTGAAAACAGGGTAAAAATAAAATGAAGGATTAAAATAAAAAGATGATTGCTGTTCATGCTAGAAAACTGTATTGAAGAATATAAACCAAAACTTTTTCCTTCTAGAAACTTAGAGGGGGATGTTGCCCTGAGAAGCTCTGCTGCTGTCTATACATATTGCAAGTCTCGTGGACTGTTTGCAGGTGTATCTCTGGAAGGAACCTGTTTAATTGAAAGGAAAGAAACAAATCGCAAGTAAGCTCTCTTAATATCTAAAAGGTCCAGTGAATGCATAGTGACAGAATTAACTAGGACACATTCACTTTGGAAAAAGAGGTTTTTGTGAAAACATGCTATGTTCAGTTTAGAATTTCTTGAGGGACAGGAGTTTCTTCAATTTGGATATCTTGAAATGGGTATTGAGATGATGCTAAATGTTTAGGGATTAATTATCTGTGGCAGTTGACCTTAGCTAGCCACTACATGCCAGTGCAATTGCTTTCTCACTCCCCCTCCTCAAAAGGATGAGAGGAGATGAAGTATGATGACAAACTCATAAATTAAGACAAAGGCAGTGAGATTACTTACCAATTGCTATTTCAGTCAAAAAACCTCTAACCTCATCCAGGGGGAATTAGTTTAATTTATTTTCAGTCAATAAGAGAATAAGATAAGGAGAAATAAGAACAGATATAGAAACACCTTTCCCCCGCACACACCTTCCATCTTACTGGGCTCCCCTTTAATCACAGCTTCCCTACCTCCTCCTCCCAATTGGTGCAGGAAAGTGGGGGTTGTGGTCAGTTTTCCAAATTTACAGCTTTGAAATAGTTCTGTCATCTCTCAGTAAATGATCAGTAGGAAAAATTCAGGGCTAGGGATGGAGATAGGGAGCATTTGCACAAAGTGAATTTATCTAAAAGTTGAAATGTAATAATAATCAAATATCTGTAATCTTTATTTTTTTTTATATCAGGTTTTATGGGCAGGACATTCGTGCTAGTGCCATCCTGCTTGGTGATGTGCCTTTCCCTGCTCAAGCAGATGATCTTTATGAAATTCTGGCATCCTTCACTGAAGTGTATGAAAATGAAGAGCAAAAAAATAATCCAGGAAAATCTGTAAGGGAACAGAGAAGGGTTTGTGCACTTCTTTTTCACACAGGCTTTCCCTGTTCCTGAGCTGTTCCTAAACAGTGTTAATGCTGATGTTCATGTGTCATTTTTAAATTCTCTATTGGATGACTGAAGGTGTAGCACATGCCAGTTACTGCATGTGGAACATTTGTTCAAGTATTTCCCTGGTAGGCTCTTGGGAGCAAGAATGTTGCTGGGTTTGCTTTGCATCTTCCAAATAACAAAGTATATCCTTGTTTTGTGATTGTGCATTATCAAATCTGAGGTGATGATTAGGAATGTTTGATCAAGTATTTTTAGTCAAGCTAATTGCAGATTGGATACTCTTAGTTCTTCCACTTTCTCTATCATCCATTCAAACATTCACATTTATAATGTAATACTGGGTTTGTAGAAAATATTTTCTTACAGATGTTGATGTTACTGATAGCCTTTCAGCTTTGTTAAACCCATGGTGATTTCAGTATCATGTGTATGTCATTTGTGTTAAGTATGCTTCTTGAGTTCCTACAAGTTCCGTGGAAAAAGAGTAATTTTATTGTGTAACTTGACATACTTCTAGGCTCTGAAGTCAAAATCTATGTCCAGGTGATGCTATGTTTTTAAAAAATTTGTGTACCTTAGGTAAATGACCGTCCTGCTAGACCATCATCCAGACCAGAGCCGCCTAAACCAGCTGCTAGACCTACACCACCAGGTGAAAAATTTTGATAATGGCTAATTATTTCTCTTCATAAAATTAGAGCATTAAAGCCAATTAATACTATGCAGTTATTATAGCAGCTGCCTCTAGAAAAACTTTTTTTAAATACTCTTCCTTGTACGAACAGTGAAGACATATTGGTGTACAGCCATGAGTGATAAAGACTAAAGGATTTGTTTGTTTTATATTAACAAACCTTTTCTCTCTGACAGCGTTGCTATAGACACTGTGTTTTTATAGTTACAGAATCATGTAATAATTCAAAGGAAATATGTTACTGGATACATAGTACAATTAAACTTCTTAGTAAAAATAACAGTCTTACTAGAAACTGCTGGTCCTAGTTCTAGAAACTTCTGGTTTCTAGAAATCATAGTTTATCTTTTGGTTGTCATTATCTTTTAATCATTAGAGGTTTTACAGTAGAAAAGAGGCAAATTTTTGGCTCTTTAACATTCATTCAAAGTGCTTTCATTCAAAGTGAGGCTTTGCTGTGCAGCTCCTCTTGTTAACTTAATTCTCTGGTTAAGGATATGAGGCAAAGTCTATATTTCTTTCTTCTGCACTGGTACTTAGTTAACTGCAATGATTTAATAACTGTTGAACTTGTATTAGAAGAACAGTATACGAAACACAACAAAATAAGTTAGCTTGTCATATAAGTTGCTACTTTATTTTCTCTTTCAGCTAAAAAGAATACAAATAGACTTTATCCTGAACTTCCCAATGATTATGCATCTGTGGGTAAGTACTAAGCTTACACTTATTTTATTAATACAGTGCAGAATCTGAGAAGTCCTATAAGTATTTTGAAAGCTATGTAAAAATATCTGGCCATTGATATTTGTATTAAAAAGAGATTCAGGTCTTGTATGATCTCCTGAAAATATTTCATAAACATTAATCCTATTAATAATTGAATTAATTAATCTTATTTTCTGGCTTAACATTCTAACAATGATATTCTTTTTCTGAGCAGCACAAGTTCTTTTGTTTTATTCTGTGAGCTTGAAAAATGCACTTGAAGTAGTAAAATTGTTTTATGTTACCATCTAATTGAAATGAAAAAGGAAGCTGATATAAAAAGCTTCTGTTCAAGTCCTTATGCAATGTACAGTAATTCCTATTTTAATTTTAAAAGTGCTTCTGCAGATGATACCTGATTATGCTGGCATAAACACAGATTTACATTGCTTCTTCAGGTTTTTATACTGGAATAACTCTGTGTCACACTAAGGATATTACTTGTTTGTTGTTTTATTGATTCTCTTATGTTTAAAGCACTTTCAGCTCTTAATCAGGAGAATCTTACTGTACAGTATTTGCATTCCATATCGCATATATATATATGAATATGTACTTACATTTTCATGTATTGCATGCTCACTTGAAAATAAACAAAATATCTCTTTTTAAATTCTGCAAATAGGGCTAAATTTGAGCTTGATAATAGATCACAACGAAGACAAAGAGTAATTAGAGCTTTTCACTAAAAATTAAGATAAATTATGTGTCATTGTCTTTACATTCTTTTTCATATCTTCTCTTCATACATGCTCTTGATATGTGTGTTGAAGGGGCCAACATAGGAGTATCCTAAGCTGAGCTGTCCATGTGGCTTCTGCAGATCAGAGACTTCCTGAGAATCAAGATTTGTTATTGTGTTGTGAGAATTTTACAAGAAAAAGAAAGATGACTGTAGTGGTCTGTACTCAATAGCTGTCAGCCAAGAGAAAACTGGTCTTCTGGCCATTAAAACTAAGCTTTCCCAGTCTTACCAAAGCCCTGACCAACTGAGGTTTCCAAAGCTTGCACTATTTGCTATATTGGGGGGAGTGTTCTTCTATTCAGGTGCAAGTGACAAGGTAAAAATATTCCAGAGCCATCTGTTGAATGGCTTTCAAGATTCTTTGAAATAAAATATAGACTCAGTCTGCTACTGGGGATTTCTAGCAATCGAAATATACAAGTTTATCTTTGAAGAATGAGAGGGGCAGTAGGATCTTGTCTAAATGATGGCATGGTATATTTGGCTTTCTGTTACAGATTACAATTCCATAGGTAACAGTTCAAATATTTTCTGAATCCACAGAAATACTCTAAGTTTCTAAAAGCTAAAGGTGTTTTCTTTTTGCAGGGAGCAATCAAGTCAAGAGTCACAGTCCCTTTCAAAGAGGATGTATTAATGCTGGGGGATGACATAGAAAGAGCTATAAGGCCATCCCTCCTGTCAGTAATTTGTTTCTGCCTATTTATAGTGCAAATTATTTCAACACAGCTACCTAGCAGCTATAGCACATACATGTCAATCTTTATTGTAGGAGTAGTTGCTGCTGAACACATGTTCTTCTACAGTGATCTGTAAAAGACATTCAAAATTTTTTATGTCTTTCTAGTTTAAAAAATACATATAGATAACCAATAGAAGAGAAGATGAATCTTATCTTTAGGAATCTACGTGTTAGCTGGTGGCTAGTGTGGAGGTAGGTTTTGATGTTGAACAACAAGCTGGTCTGGCTTGCAAGTAATAACGACTTGCCTTTGATTGGGGAAGGGGCAACTGGGCATTGTGTTAACAGCATTTGGTTTTGCAACAGTTATACAAGTAGTAGGAAGGTTGAAATATGAACTCTTCTCATTAGACGAAAGAAGAGCTAGACTTGTGGATGAAACATTTTTAATTATTTTCTGTGTACTTGAATTATATAGCTAAGTAATGTAATATAATCTATTTCAAATGCAAGAGGAACAATAAATGAAAAACATGGTTTTTCTAAACTGATAACGTGAAACTTGAACTCAGAAGCAAGGAGGTTGTTTTCATGTAACTAAATAATGCTTAAAGTAATGTATTTAGTTGTAAAATGAGCTTCAGTAGTGTTTTAAATGTTTCCAGAAACTTGGGAATACCACGTATTTTATTTAGATGCAGTTTAAAAATTTCACAGACCTGCAATTCTGGAAAATAAATCCCAAAACAAAACCGAAAAACAAATCCATTTAAAAAAATGCAATAAATTAACAGCTGATACAGTTATTGTGATTCAGTGAGGTATGAAGTTTCTACACTAGTAGACATTTTTCTGAAGACTCATTAAATAAAGAAATTTGATTTGCTTATGAGTATGAAAGTTCATGCCTTCTTTAATAGAATTAGGCATTTGCATCTTCATTTTTCTACTTTCCCCTCTTTGTTGTAAAATCTACTAAAGGGCTGACAGAGCCTTCCAAGATTTATTACCACAGCCTAGCTTTTCTTTTTCTGGATGGATGATTCTTTGGACTTCTGTACCACATCTGTAATACTAACAACCCATGATTCTTTAGTTACTACTTGGACATTGTAGACTCAGGAGTTTATTTCATCCCGACAATTTTTTTAGATACATTAGGTTCATAGTTTGTCACACTGCAATATCTAATCCTAGATATTAGATTTTCATTAGTGTTATGATTCGTAGGATTTTTCTGCTTGAGGCTCTGCCTTGGAGGAGCAAGTAACCAAAAATGTAGCTAAATGGTTACTTACCTGCCTACCCTCCTAACAGTTTGCTGAATAGTACACAATTCAGAAAATGTTACAATAATGTGGTTTCCCAGCTGAACTGATAGCAGCAAGAGTAATGATCTGCTAGTAAAAGTTGGATCTGGGTTGAGGTGAATGTTGGTGAGAACTGAATCAATGACAGTTTGTTCAAATCAGAAGTCAGATATTTTTCTTTTTTTCTTCAGCTCAGCTAATCAGGAAAGGACTGTTTCACATGTTTGGAAAATAATCACTTGAAATTGCCAAGATACTGAAACAATCTTGAAGCAGACTTGATACAGGAGTGAGGATGAAAATGGAAGAAATTTCTTCCTTTCAAGCAGTGTTCTTTGACTATTCATTCACTATTATCAAATATCACCATGGGCTTAAATTCTTACAATACTGTAATACAAAACACTCATATTAAACACAAAAGCAGTTCTTTTGATACCAATGTAAGTATTTTATGATCATTTGGAGAAAGTAATGATGCTGTCTGCATTTTTAAGGGATCGTATGATTTTCTTAAGAAACCCATAGGAACTTGTGGCTGTAAAGCCTGAATATTTAAGTTTTTTTGTTCTTTTTATATTGCTCTCAGAAACAATGTCTTTCTTACCTTCCATAATTATTAAACTAAATATTTTTAAAATTTTATCTTGAGAAAAATATTTGCTCTCTTCTTTGGATTTTTGAATGCAATAAATGACCTGCAGCCATTGAACTTTTTAACTATTGTGCATCAAAATCAACACACCCCAACGTGACTACAGTAAAACTAAAAACAAAACCCCAAAATATGAATTTTGACTAAGTTTTTTCTCAGCAGAAACCTTTCGCTTTGAAAATGAAATAAAATATTAACAGATTGTTATTTTCCCAATAGGCATATATTTATATTCTTGCATACTGAAATAAGTGCTATATCAAGCCTGCTGATGAGGACATGGAGGCAGATGAGAAAATTGTCACTGTTTTTAAGAAGCTAAAAAAAACCGCCTTCTTCCTTCAATGATGATTTGAATGATTCGTCAACCTCATTATTAAAAATTCATGCCTTCCTACATGAATTTGTCTGCAGCTTTTAGACAATATTTGCTGTGGTTTTCTTCACTATATTAAAGAGCCCTTTGCTATGCAGAGGAGTTTTTTTTGTTCCCCTCTTGTTCTCTTTGAGACACTTGTGCTGTAATCAAATCACATTTTGGTCTTCCTTCATCTTTCTTTTGATGTCCAAACAGATTAATGAGCTCTTTGTCAAAAGTAATTTTCTCTTTCCTCTCAAATTTTAAATAATAATACAAATACCAAATTCTGAGCTCAGTAAGATCACTGAGATCAGTAAGATTTGGGCTCCTAAAATCTCTAATGAATTTGCACTAAATTCCAGTCCTTATATTTTCTTTTATTTATTTATTTATTTATTTATTTATTTATTTATTTATTTATTTATTTATTTTAATCATCTTGAGTGTTCCTTATCTATGTTTAAAGCAATTGTGGCAATACCAACCCTTTTTGATTAGGTGGTACCGTGAGGTGTAAATTCAGTTTGTGTTAACTAAATGCATCAGAGGTGCTGCTTTGCATGGTTGCAGTTCTCCAGGAATCAGGCCCGGCCCACTTCTTTATAATTTCAGAGATGATCTCAGTGTTTCTTTCGGTAATCTATGAATGCCAGATGGTTCAGTAGATCTGTGAAAATCTGCTTCCCAAGAGAATTCCAAGACAGATTTTCAGGGCTCCTGAAGTCTGTTTTGTCAAGGAAAATTGAGGGTCTGTATATGAATTTGCCTTTGTTACTATATTATGGATTTTTGTGTGGCCAGTTACAAATGTGTTAGCTAAACCAACATAATCATATAGACTAAGAATTCATAGACCTGAGGTAAAAAGCTTTAATTTTTTTTTTTTGCTTGTGATTTCACCTCCTGTTTCACTTATTTTACTTGCTTCTGCGGTTCAGTTTACATCTGACTTATTACCTTGTTATTTTGAAAGCTACTACTCTCTAGGATAATATTGATCAAACTTGGAAAAGAAAATACAGGCTGGAATACGGACACCATTCTAGCAGTCTCTGCATTAATTAGTACCTCTACTTATATGTGGTGCTGAGCTTTTTTAACACAGTATAATGAAAAAAATTGAATTTTTAGTTAAGACTGCTTAAAGAGAGCATCACTATGTGCTTGCAACTTTAAAATAGGCTTGTTTTGGTAAGTATGTATTGAAGCAATCACATTTTTTCTTATATATGTATTTCTCAACTCAGATTTAACAAAACCAATACTATTTTAGTAACTCAGATTTAACTGGAAATCTAACATGCAGCTATTTATATTCACTGTTTAGTTCCATGTTTAGAAATGCCCACTGACAAAAAAAATCAGACAACTGTGCTACAAGAAAACTGTAAGTGTGCCCTGATCTCCTTTTGATGAGTGTCTTTTGACTTGGGCATTTTTATTTTAAATAAGACTAAGCACCACAGCAGGAAAGTAAAAATATTTTGTGAGTTTTGAAACAAACAAAATCAGCTATCTCTGTGGTCTCAGACTAACTTTTTCCCAGTGTAATGCCTGAATTTTTGCTTATCCTTTGTTGTTAGAAAGCATATACATTGAGTCTGCCTTTCTAGGATATTGTCAATAGTTTCATTATTTGCTTCTTTCTGTCATTCTGGATCAAGATGATTTAAAATGGTTTCATCATTCTGAAGTTTCCTTTGCCAACTTTAATTGTAGTAAAATTGAATCAAAAGCTGCTAACTTTTAGTTAAGTAAGACTTAGACCTGGAATGGAGGAGTCCACAACCTCTGTTTTTTTAAGGACAGAGGAAGACTCTGTGTCCCCTCAGTGAGGGGAAAAATGTATTTTGCTTTTGAACTGGAAATAAAATCATCCATGAAAACATGACAAAATCAGATGTGTACTCCTTTAGGTGTTGTGGATATGTGTTTTGTATCTGAAATTGGAAAAAAAGACGCTTTTTATTTTTCAGTTTATGATTTACTCCTTTTCCAAGAAGAAAGAGATTTGCTATAGGATCAAGTAGAACTATAGTAAGGAAGAACCCTCATCAAGCTGTGCAGTAATCTGTTCCTTCAATTCTATAATTTGATGAGAAACTCTTAGCAGATTATAAACTATAAAATCAATAAGACAGCTCACTGTGACAAACAGGTATTTGTTTTGGAAAAATTTTACAAAGTAAGACATATAATGTTTCTGCCATAATCCTTCATGACATTGTCTACTAATTTGGTAAACTAAAGTATGGGAGTTTTTGTTTTAAGAGTTTTAGCTGAGCTTGGTCTATTTTTGTGTTTTTCGTGGCAAGACTTGTGACATGTTTATATTTAGTTACTAGAAAAATAAAACATCCATCTGGTGGTCCCCCACAGTATTAATTTTCTTGCTTTTATGAGCTCTTTCTTAATACTAACCAAACCCAGGAAATCCCAGGAAATTATTTTTGAGACTATTTTTATCCCTGATTCACTTTTACTAGGATCGTACTATTACTATCGTGAATGTGATAAGTCAGATAATCAAGCTGCTTATGGCTTATGTTGTGGCAAGCTGAGAGGAAAATAGGCAGCATGCAGGCCTTCACTGGTCATACTGAAACAAATAACTTGATGCATATAATCAGCTAACTCAAAATACAACAAGGCACAGAGAGATTGAGGTCAGACATGCTAGAATGAAATTGGGGTCTTTCTGATATGTATGCATGCGTGGGCAGAGAGCTGTTGTGCTAGCTATGAACTAGCTACTCTGGAATGAGTAACAGTATTTTTTTCTTGGCATTTTTTGGTGGTTTGAAATAAAAATTACGAAAGTTGAGCTAAAGCACAGAAAAATTTCAGTGCAATCAATGCGTATTTTTTAAGTGTAAAGCACCACTAAGGTGATAATTCTGATTCACAGAATTAGAACATGAAATTGTTCACAGGAGCATATAAATGTTAAATAGTATAGATTGAAGTCTTGTCTGAAGCCATTGTAACTCATACAGATTAATGTTTTAGCATCTGGAATACATGCTTTAAATGTTGTTTCAAAGCTGGGTACTGCTGTAGATAGTATTTGCTTCTGCGTTGTTCAAATAGTAGGACCAAAGCAAGCTTAAATTGCTTTCCTGTCTATTATCCAGAAAAGCCTTTGGGAGTATGGGAGCTTCTGCTTCATTTATAGTACTTGAAGCCAAACAAAAATTTTAACTCCCTCAAGGAAGTGATAGGCATACAGAGTGTGGTGAAATGCCCTGTGCTTGACTGACTTGCTAAAAGCTAACACTATTGTAAGAAATGCAGATCTTTTTGCAGTAATGGTGGGCTGGCACTTTACAGATCCATCCTTATGGCAGGGACGAGATCATCTACTTCATGCTAAATGCTAAGGGAAGACTTTCTTTTCTCTGGGAACCTATTATTTTTCACCCTGGTGGAACACCTGCTTTAAATATATTTTCCCATGAGCAATAAAATTAGTTGCAAAAAAGTGATATATTCTCTGCCATGGAGGGACCTGGAGCCCTGCATCTACCTTGGCTGTGCTGTTTCAGTGTTACATCATGCAGGTCAGCCAGTTGGATATTGCTGATTGAACTAAGGTCCTTCACCTTTTGTGGAAACGCTATTGGTCACTGAATAAGAAATAGGAGGCCATGGAAAAAAAATTAAACCAGATAGTAACGTACGCTAAACTAGTACAGCAAATAACTGTTGTAGAAATGGTGTAATGATGCTTTTCACTTCTACAAAAAGACAAGGTTTCAAGAAACTTCTTACCTTTTCATGGAGAGGTCTGGCAAGGTTTGCATTGAGACTTCTCTGGTTATATTTAATTTGGTTTGTCTTTCTCATTAACCTTTTTTTTGCCATATTAGGTTACCTTCAAATATTCTTTTTCCAGCTGTTTTCTTTTTAAGAAGCTCAGCTAGAAGTGAGCTCTACTCTTGTGGAAAGGAAGTGTTATTTTTTTCATACACATTGAGACTTTCACCCCTCTTCCCCTTTTTCTCTCAGTGGTGTATGTTTGTGTTTTTAGCAGCTCCTTTGCTATGTAGCAAGGAAGGTATCAAAAGAAGACTAAAAATAGGAAAATAGAAAACTTCTCTGTAAGGAAAAATATAATGAGAAAAACTTATTCTGGTCCACAATTTCAAATATTGGTCTCTCTGACATAATGTTTGGACTGTGTCTTCTCTTGTCCTAACATTTCTGATTTTTGTCAGCAACTACAGAATGATGAGACAGAATTTGAGACTGAGACAGCAGAGTAAGTTTGGATATACTGTTGAGGGAAAAATCTGCGTTCACATTTGTTGCACATTGGACATATATGAGGTAGTGGTTGAATCCCATCTGCAAGCCTAAATTTCCTCATGCTTGAACCAAGGGATGTGATTACTGTTAGTTTTTTCTTTTTAAGGAGCATCTATACAGCTAATATTTCACTTTACTTAAAAGCATATGTATGAAGAATACTGTTAATACCATTCTTAATTTTCAATTGAAAGTTGTGGTACTATTTGTTTTTTCAAGAGCTTTATCATAACTGACTAGGCTGATGTAATGAGTATTCTGCAAAGTTTGGTTGTGTGGGTGATAATGGATGTCCAAGATGCATCGTCCATGTGATGGTGGATGTTGCAGGTTGCAGAGTTTGCACTGATCAGAATAGGCTCTAGTTTATGGTTGTGTGCCATTTTTAGCTCTTGCTGAAGCTGTTCTGTAATGAATACTTTCTCCTACCAGTTTAAACTGTGGTCAAAAGATTACAGGATTGTGCCGTGGGATACTGTAAGTGGAAGTACAATTGCCTGAGTCACCATTTAACACAGAAGGGGAGCATTGATGCAATACCTTTTGAAATTATAAGTTGATGGAGCCTCTGGTGTAAGTAGAATTAATAATGGCTGTACTGCTGCTGAAGGAACATAAAAGCAATGAGAATTAGTAATTGTGGCAAGAATAAATCCTAGCATGGATTTCAGAAGCCCCTATGCCCCTTAGTGCAGCTAAAGTTAACAAGAGTTTTCTATATAGATCACAGGTGTTCATAGAATATGAATGCTATCATGAAAGTGCTAGACTTTGTATTAAAACAGGAGATACTCACTTGTTCTTTTTACAGAAAGCAGTTTCTGAATCTTTCACAATTACTTGAAACTCTTTCTCCTTTTCATCTATATTTTTTTCTTATCAAGATTAATTCTTCTTTTCTCATGCTTTCTAGTTCTCCAGCAAAAGTACTTTTCTGTCTGATTCCTTTGCATGGTAATAGTAACATCTTTAGTTTTATTCTGTGAAGCTCATTCTAATTTTGCCTTGAAAACAGGCTTTCTGTTCTTGCTCCACTATTTTCTCAACCAGTTTTAAACATTGATGATAAGGATTGTGAACAGACCTTCAAATGAGGCCTTGTACAGTACTATTATTTAGTATGTTTCCATATGAGATACTCTTTGTCTCATATAATTTTGTTATTTTAACCATTTTTCTAGCTAGTGCAGAGAAGTATTTCTCCATGCAAGGCAAAAAAAAAAAAAATTCAATCTGTATTTCACAAAGCTTTACCCTAAGAAACTGGCAGAAACGGTATAGAATTGTGGCATTTACTACTCGTTGGTTTCTTCTTGAGGCTGTAGATTGTTTCCCAGACTGTTCTAAAAGCTAAGACTTCTATCAAGTGAACCAGCTTATGTGCCAATAATACCCTTAACAGAAATTTTGAAGCTGACTGTACAGAGATTTGAGAATCAAAATGCAGAGACAGCATATTGAGATTGAGATGCTAACTTGGTATGTGTAGAGGAAACATGGAGAAACTTGTCAACATAAAAGAGCCCCAGATCATTCCTAAATCATCAGTTTGACCTGAATAAAACTGAGCTCAGTTCTTGTCACTGTACTTTGCTTTTCAGAATATGAAGGCTATGCTTAGCATTGCATCTCAGCTTTTGCAGTATGATTTCAGCACAGGCATTGTTTGCATTAATATAGTCTTGAGCACGATAAAGCTCTAGACATTGATATGGTTTATTTGACTTTTTCACTTTGACTGAAAATCTAATTGTTTTTGGAAAAGATAGAGAAAAACAAAAAGTAATCAGCAAAAGTACTGTTATGGAATTGACACTTCCAAGCAGGAGGTAGGGTTTTTTTATATCCTAAATATCAAATACATCCACAGATGCTTAACAAAAAAGGCACTTCTTTAATGCAAAAGCTGAGTGTGCTGAAACAAAGATAGAAAGCATTCCATCAGCAGCTGAAGATGATGAGCCAGCATGTTCCCTAGTAGGCCAGAAACTCAAAACCAGCGAAATACGTTTCATACTGAATGAGCTAAATTTGCACAGTGACTTAAACTTTAAATATAGTCAGGTCTGTTTCAATCACCAGTTTTGCTTGCTAGACATGACACTGTTCAGTAACAACATGAGCTGGTGATACGGAATCTGCTTTGAAATGATCCATTTCTAGCTTATATAGAAGAGGTCAAAAATACATAAGCCTTTTCCTGGGTTTTGTGAGTCTCTTACAAAAGTGTGTATAATATCTCATTCCATGCATGCAGATTTGCAGCTGATGATGAACTTTTTATCTGTTGAGGCTTTGCTGCAAAATTGAGGGTCTTGTACCTTATATGGAACATCTGTAGCTAACTTTGTCATGAATAGTTTTTTTCAGCCACCATTTCTTTGTTAATGGAGAATGTAGTTTTTAAGTTATTTTGAAAATTTATTGGAGGGCTTTGTAACACTGGAAACCTGTACAAAGTACTCAGTTAAAATAATATGTAACATCTCGCACTGCAACTAAATCAAAAGATAGGGTTTGCTGAGGCAGTCCTCATGGAAGTGGAAGAGGGCTTAACATTTTTCTTTTGGGGGGGGGGGGGGTTTACTTTCCTTTCAGGAACTTGGGTGTACATTTAGTACTGAAATATATTAAAGAGGGTAGTTCCTGAAATGATCTTGATCTTGATCTTGTTCCTTGATATTATCAATATACCTTGAATGCATTTTCCAGGTGACTGATAAAGGGAAAACATTGTACACCTGTTTAAAAAGGGTGGAAAGGAGGGCCCCAGGAATTACACACCTGTCAGCTTTACCTCAGTGCCTGGGAAAGTCATGGAACAGATCCTCCTACAAGCTATACTAAAGTACAGGGAGTCAGGGAGGTGATTTGAGACAGCCAGCATGGCTTCACCAGGGACAAATGCTGTCTGACCACCCCAATCAACTTCTATGATGAAGTAACTGTGATGGAGTGCACCAGGGAAGGGCTACAGATGCCATTTGTCTGTATTTCAGGTCCCTTCCAAGCCAAGCCATTCTTTGATTTTGAAATTGCCCTAAATCTACAGATGCTGTACCAAAACAACCTTCAGGTGTTCTAGGTATAGAACAATTCTGTGCCCATGAGTGAATGTAGACTAGAGTAATGCAACTTTTGCCTTCTCTCCCTTCTCAGAGCAGGTTTGTTTAACTGAGCACAAATAGGCATTTGTGGGGCATTTGAAGAGTACTGTTTTATCCCAGTGACAATGAAGTTCGCTTAATGCAAAAAGTCCACCCTCATTTTCTTAGTCATGAAGAACTGATTTGCAGACTTCGATATTGAATTTAAATATTTGAGTGTCATAAGAAGATTTTATTTAGGAGATGGAGAAATACAGGTGGTTTTGTTTACTTGCTCAAAACAAGCTGTAATTATTGGCAAAGAAACAGCTAAGCAAGAGATTATTTGTTCTGATGTGGTTTGCTGAATATCGTGTCTCCTGACCTTTGATCAGATGAGCATTATTGGGGATTATTTGGATCAATGGTGGTATATGACATACTTCAAGTATCTGTACAGAATATATCTGATTATAGCAGATTAGTACCTGTAGATGTAAAATATCAAATCTACTGTGCATATTTAGGCCTTCCTAAACATCTGTTCAGTGAGATATGAGGTTGTTATTTTGTGTATGCAGAGGGTTTTTTGAGATCAGTCTACATTTAAAAAAACAAAATTAAAAAGGCCATTAAGGAAATTAGTAGTTTAATGTGAATAGGACATTTGAGATTTCACTTGTAAGGCTTGGTTGAACAAGCACTTGGTTCGTTATTTGTCCAGAAACAACTAAAATTAAATTTGTAAGTATACATCTCTTCTGCTCTAGAAGTTGAGATAAACCCCTTTTTTCTTAAGCTAAAAGCTGAGAGGTGAGAGCTTAGAATATGGAAAATGAGCACATTGAGTAGAGAAAAGAGCTCATCTGTATACTGGTGTGATTCAAGAACTGAATTTTTTTTCATTATTTAGGAAGCAGGCTACTATTTTTCTTTCTAAATGGGAGTTGCTTGAAGACTTTTTCTAAGTAACCATTAGAGTGTTGCTATATAGGAGTTGAAAAGTTAATTTCTGCAGAGTCACAGTGTATAATACACTACAATATGGTTCTTTACTCCATTTTCCCTGGTCCTCACTGGCTGATGTTTTGTCTTGTCATGAGAGAAGAAAGCCATGAAATCTTTTAATTTACTGACCTCTTATTCTCTGTGTAGTAATTCACAAGGCACTTCTTTCATCCTTTCTCTGACTTTCCTTACTTCATTTCCTTCATAAACAGATCATTTGCCACTTCCCCAAGATGCTGCTGTTTTAGGCCTATTCAGGATATTAGACATAGTGAATGGTAAAATCTGAGAATGGATATTTCCCAATAAGTGAATCTCAGCATTATACTGTGTTTTATTTCTGCTTATCATGATGGTGTAACTTAGATAACTCAGTAATTTGACTTAACTTTTGTGCATCCTAGCTGTGAACATGCATTCAACATCACCTTTATGGCTCTGAGCTGCAACTTTGAGCCAAAACTGACATTACCTAAATTTGTTAGAAATCACTTACAAATGTAAAGCCTTGAAATTGAGACATCATCTGAACATGCAATATTATTTGCATTAAACTTCTTCATCCATTAAATATTAAAAAGTATACATATTCAGTGAACTATACTTAATGACATCTTAATCTCCAAGGTGCCAGTTTTTGAAAAGTCATATGGTATGAGATACTGCCTCTGCCATGTTCTCATTATTGAATGTAGTCATAAAGGGACATTTTGAGGTAGTGTTGTTTAAATATTTCATTAGTTTGGAATTTTTCTTTTTTTGTTTACATTCCAGAAAGTAAATGATCCAGTCCTTTTTCATAAAAGTATTACATAATATATGCAAGAGGTTTTTAAATTTAAGAAGATAATCAAAATGGTAGTCACACCCATTGCAAACTATGTATTTTCTATTTAAATAACAGAATACTTATTTAAATAACAGAAAACTGATAGAGTTGTCATAATTTTGATTGCTTTCTAAAGTCGAAAAGTGAAAAAATTAGTTGTAAAAAGAGATTGATTTTTTTATATGTGCATGTAGTAATAAATGTAGAATTCTGTACTTTTTTAAACTTTGTTTCTTTCCATATGAGAGTATCTTTTTTGTGTTTTCAGAGTTATTTAGTGAAAATTTGACTTTTATAACATAAATGAAATTGTTTCCATTGCTTTGTTTCTAAGGAGACGAGTTTAATTGCCTACATGTATTCTTTCAGATACTGACACAACTTTCATTTTCGATTATCAAAGATGTAGATTGGTTTTAGAATATTAACAAAGTATCTTCAATTTTTGCTTTCTTATAACTCAGAGTGCAACTTATCAGACTTATTATGATCAAGACTACTATAATTCATATATTTTAAATTTAAAACTAGTATTCTTTCCTGTTTTAAAAGTTTTTAAAGCAATTAAAAGAATGTAATAGTGAGATAAGGTGTGAGATTCTTAGCAGTAAGGGACTGAACAGCTTTCAGGAAACTGGTATGTTGGAATAATTAGTGGTTTCCTCAAAAACCCAGCACTAAACCTTACATTTTTCTGCCACACTTTCTTCTCAGTTCCCTTTGAATGTTTCTTTGACTGTCCCTGATGCAATTCACCTAAGAAATCAAATCTCTTTCTTAGCTGCTTTTCTACATAATAGTTCAGAAATAGACTTCAAATATAAAGAAAACCAAGAGGGTAAGTTTAGATATAGTAAAAGGTCGATACTCCCCAGTATGACTGATCATAAATAACCAAGATGTTGGATTTGTCTCATTCTTGAAAAAGGTACTGTATCACTGAGGCTTTGGTAGTTTAAGTTTCATTATTCTTTGGAGAAAAGAGCAACACAGAATTAAATTAGCGTTGTATCAGACAATGAACCATCCAATTTCTCTCTCTTTATCAGTAGTCTGGTACATAATTAATGCTTTGACTTCAACCTGATTTATGCCTTTCTTGAATATTTTCTAAATTAATATAGACAGGTCAGTTTTAGGCTTGTTTTCTTAGCCTCTTTGAAACAGCTTCACCATTTACTTCATGTACTAGTATTTTTTATGGTCAGGGAACAGATCAAAGCACTAATCACAAAGACATCTTTATCTTCCTCTTAACTTTGCATCCCTCTGGTCTTCTGTTTGCTATGGGTTATTTGGAGGTTTGGGGGCTTTTGGGGGTTTTTTGTGGGTGTTTTTTTATTTTGTTTTGTTTTGTTTTTCCTTTTTGTAACCTTAAAATAGGTTCCCTTATTGTATGCATAAGCTTCTCTCCTTTGAAAATCCACTAGTATTTAAGCAGTTTATGGAACTAATGACTTTTTGTTCAGTTAATGATTGTCTAACTAATGAGTAATATCCCTATTCAGTACTGTATCATGTTGAATTCTAATTTGACTCCGTTTAGAGTTCTGTGACATGGAATACATTCATTCATTTTCAAAATCTCTGTCTTATATTTACGTTTCTTTAAATTATATACACATTCCCTTAATTTCCTTTTTATTAGTTCCTGTAACTTTGTTAAGATTCTTCTAAATGGATTTGACCCCTTAGCTCTGTGTTGTCTAGGTTTATCACACATTTTACATTAATCTCAGCCTTCGGCTACAAGAGTGGCTCTGCTACATTACTAATACTTCTCCTGTTCTTGTACTTCACCTTTCTGAGGCTTCCAGTTGCTCCAGAGTTCTCTGCTTTCCTCTCCCTTCCGTTTTTCATTTGCTGATTTCTTCCTTCATGTTTATCCCCTCATTAAAAAAAAAACAAAACAAAAGAAGTAAAAAAAAAAAAAAAAAAAAAACTTCTTGCTGATCACTGCACCGCTCATGTGTTCTTCAACTTGAATTTCTTTAGAAGTTTTCACTTTCACTATAGGAGCAATGAGACCTATAGATGTTGAGTACCATTTTAAAGATGCAACCTTTTCTTTCTGTCTCCACTTTTGTCCACGCTTTTTTCCTGTTATGAATCAGTTGTTGCAACATCCTTCTCCCTGACCTTTGCAAATTCAATATTTCTTTACTGTCATCTAGATTCAGTTCTTGCTTCAAAGTTAATTTCCTGCCCTATCATTTTGTCCATCTTTTACATTCCCCCACTGGCTTTCATGTTTAGTATGTCTTTAAGCTCGGGCAGAACCTAAAGCACCCCCTGACAGATCTAGCTTTCATCTCAATCTTGTTAGCATCACAGGTTTAACTTAGTGGTTCACCTGCCTACTTCAAAGTTGAACTTAAACCATTTCTCTGCCTGCCTTTAGGCATCATCGTGGCCCAATGCTGCTGCATTTCTCAAGTCAGAAATTTAGTTCTTCAGTTCCTCCTATCACGAGCCCTAGTCTTCCTTTTTAATATGATCATTTTGGGCATACATCCTTCAGGCATTTTAGTGTAACCAATAAAGATATACACGCAGTATTTACACTCACAGTGGTAAATCTTAGCACACATCTTAGCAGGTGGTGTTATCCAGACTATTTTCTAAGGTTGGCATTAAAATTTCCTGTCAAATCTTCATTGTTAATGGCACCAACTATCATTTTTACTCCAATTTGCAATGGGCCCAGTAATTGACCAGTAATAGTTCTTTAACCTACTTTGGATTTTTTCCTGAATTCTGATTATAAACTCTATACTAACCCTTTCCAAGCAAAAGCCCATCATGGGTAAAGAACCAGTATTTGTCTGTTCACTGTTAGTTATATCTCTCATACTAAACCTATGAGCAATACCTCATCCTTTCAATGCCTCTGAACAGTATACTAAACCTTTTGATACTTGATATGTTTGTTTTCAAAAGCACAGATTTTTGCATCTGCCTAATCTGTTTGTTGTTTTCCATCATTTGGTCTGTTTGTTGGTTTTATCTTACTTCTGCACAAACAGGGTCCATGTGGTTGCTTAGTTTGCTAAGTTTCCATTTAAGCAATGAGAATTCTATTACAGCTTGGACAGCTGACCCCAGCTGGGTAAAGGGATATCCCACAGAGTCATGCTCAGTATATAAACCTGGGGGAAAGCTGCCTGGGGGGGCCACTGCTTGGGACAGGCTGAGCATCATCTGATTGGTGGTGAGCAATTGCTGTTTATTTGCATCACGTGCTTTTCTTGGGTTTTATTTTTCTCTCTTCTTGTTATTTTCATTACATTTTAATTTTTTAAAAAAATTATTTAAATTATTTTAGTGTTCTTATCTCAACCCATGAGTCCACGAGTTTTTTTACTTTTAGCTCTCCAGTTCTCTTTCACATCTCACTGAGGGGGCAGAGAGTGAGGTGTGTGTGGCACTTAGTTGCCGTTTGGTATCAAACTATTAGATCAGTGCACAGACAACTCATAAAGTCATGCTAGCTCTCAAATTACTGACAGTTAGCAAAATTTCCAAAGTGGATGTTTAGCAATCTCACCACTAACCTCAAGTACATGAAACTTACTTTGGTTTTATTGCTGTGTCTATGGCAAAAAGCAGCATGTCTTCTGCAAGATATTCAGCATCAGGAATTAGATGGCTGGGGATATATGCATCTATGCGGGTAAAATTAAATTTGAGGCCCACAGCTGAACTGTGTTCCAACTATTCTGTGTTCCAACTTAGACATGGGTTTTGAAAGTATCATAAGCTCAAGCCAAAATTATTACAAATGCCTATTCTTCCCTAAAAACCAGTCTTAGAAACAGTCTATGGCTTTACTAATCTTTTATAAGCTCTCATTAGAATGTGAAACTAGTGGCTACTGTATCTACTAGTAAATTAAACAGTGCAAAGGCATGGGCCCAAGCATTGTAAGTCATTTACTTATGTGGTTGTATTGTTAGAAAATGCCTTATTCTTATAATGGCATTATTCTCACCTTGCACTTTCCCATATAATTCCAAGATGTGGTTTAGTTGTTACTCCAGTATAGGAACCAGGCAGTTTGCATGTGGCTCATCTCTCTGGTCAGTGTTTACTGGTATGCATGTGGCCAGTTTGTGCCAGCTGGACCTGTAGTCAAAGACTGGCACTCTTAACTGAGTCACAGAAGTGTAGACAGTGTATATGTTCTACAGCAACTTTATAGAAAATGCTTTTATTATCCGATAAATGTGCTATAATTAAAAATAGTTTTATTGCTCTTTCATTCACTCTGGAGCTGTATTGTAGCACACCCAAGAGGTCATAAATTCACTCTAGTTTATACCCCACCAAGTCTTATCTGTAGCAGTGGTCCTTCACAAAACCTTCAAATCATTGTGGTATGTAAAGATAAATAAAATGGAAGGATATTGTGGTCAGGGAAGTTTGTCATCAAGCACATGCCATACCTGTGTATGCTGGAGCATTGAATATATGCTGGCTACTGTACTAATTTGTCTTCAACCAAAATGTCCATGTTTCTGTTTTGACCACTGTGGAAGTGTGTATTCAGATAGCAATAACAAATAAGGATTTTCCACAATGTAGTTTGTTTTTCTTGCAGTGTGCATACTCATGAATCTCAATGATTTTAATATCATATGCTGTATGTAGCACTGTAGCACCATCTTGTGTGAGCTGCAACTGTCGTTTCTGTATATGCATTCAGCAATCTTCATGTGGAATATAACAACTGTATTTAATACCCTTCTATGTAAAACTGAAATTGGGAAATGAGAACACAAAATAGATCCTCCTTATAATCTATGTGGTAGATTTTGTAATGGTGCACTCATTTAACATATCTGTTTGTTAGGATGACCCATGTAAATATGAAGCATGGGATGCTGAACTCTGGAGGCAAAAAATATGCATTTTATCTGCACTGTGGTACAAAACTACAGAATTAAAGCAGAGAAATTAGAATCTTTATGAGAAATAAAATGAAACATTTTTAGCATGGGAAAAGGCTGCTAGGGAAAATTAAGTAGAAATGGCTTCGAAAGAACTGAAGATGAAAAAATGAAAGATGAAGAAATGAAGATGAAAAATGCTTTTAAATGGTTGCAGGTAGAAAATGGGCAAGGACACAGAACTCAGTGTTCATATTCAGCTGTAGTGCTTTGAGTTTTCTCTATGTTTGGAAAGATGCACATGTATAGAGACAAAAAATTGGAAGAGAAACACATAAAACAATATTTTTCATATGACAGAACAAACAATATTTGGAGGCATGGGAGTGGTGCATTGAATACACTCCTACGCTTTGATATCTCATGTGGATCCCTTTTTCCACCCTTTCATGCTTTAATTTGTGTCATGTTTCCTTTCATTTTTTTTTCCTACTTTTACAGAGCCAATTTCAGAATACTCAGCAGTTTGTGTAAGAGGAATTATAGTCTTTATGCAGGTTCAGCCATGGAGGTGGTAACTGTTAGTTACTTACTATTGCTATGAATGCAGCATATTATAGTAGTCTTGACAGCTCTTTTTTGAATATAATTAAAAGAAGCTCTCACCTCACTTTTAGTACTTTCAGTCTTTTTTTTGCTCTGTAAAATATCTACTTTTTCCATGTATTTTTGGGGAAGTTTTAAATATACCATAACTCCAATTCTCTTTGAGTGATTATTCATTTACATAATGGAAACACCTAGGTTTAAGAACTCAAAGCATAGGAATTTTGTGGCTTCACTGTAGCATATAAATGCACTTTACCCATGTGTGCTGCCTAAATATGGCACAGGGTAAAACACACCCCTTCTTCCTTTTTGTATGGAACTGAGTCATAACCATTTTCATGCCATAGCACCTAAAGAGTTCTGGGCCACAGTATTTTCTGACTATTCCTCAGTTAGTGCTAGGAGTAAAAAGTTGATGTTTTACTTCTGTGGATTTTTCTATGATTTCCTCAATCAAAATATCTAGCTTCAAACCACACTGTGCATGCATACTATCTCAACTGCATCAAATGCTTGAATTCTTGGAGGAAAATAATGTAATTGCTGAATATTCAGTCTGTCAGGGTTTCGGATGTGACAGTAAAAGAGCTATTTAGAGAAGCTGTAATGCTGTGTTTTTTGTAGGAATTACTGATGGAGATATGGACCTGATAAATTTGGTTTTATTTTCACAGTAAAGAAATGTGTTGTATATGACTTTAGATCATGACTATAGATATCAGGAGAGAGATATTGTGCGATCAAGAAAGATGGCGTTTGACTTCTCTGCAATGAAATCTCGCCCAGCTCTTGGCCAAATACTTTTCTATTAGTCTTTGGTGATTGCTAAAAATGCAGACAATGAAGAGAAAGCATTAACATGTAGAATGAACATATATATTGACAGATGCTGGGGAAAAAAACCCTGTGCTCTTTATGCATACATTTGTGGTCCACTGTTCTTCTTTGGCTATACTTTGTGAGCCTTAGGGAAAGACATTTTTCCTCTTTCTTTTTAAATGATAAAAGCAACCAGAAGAAAAAATCTGTGGGTACCAATTGCTGAAGATAGACTGCAAAAAACAACATTAAAAAGTTGAATCAATGTTTCTCTCACCACACTTTCTATCTCTCTGCTTGCAACGTGTAGACTAGTGAGAGGTTGGGTTTCCCCTTTCGCAACAGTTTTGACACCAAGAAGGTGCAGCAAATTCTAAAAGCCTTTAATCTAGCATGCTTGAGCATTTATGCAGCCATCTTGTCCATATGAGCAATACATCCTGAAATCTCTCTACTTGTGTAAACATTATTTCCTCTTAACTAATCTTCCATTGCACCTTCAGTTTTTCACTTTTAGATTCACTCATGTGAGAGATTTAACTGTTTTCTAAATCGACATTAATCTAGAGCAACTACCTCCTATAGCTCAGACAGTTACAGGAGTTGAGAGAAAATATAATTATTGTAAAATTGAAGATACTCAGATTAAAAGTTCAGTGGTAATAAACATTGGCTAAATAATAAATATTGGCTAAAATTTTTCTACAGGAATGGAGAGTGGATAATAGTATCCAAGATTTTGATAGGTTTAAAACTAGTTTAGAAGCCTAATGGCATGATTCCAACCCCAGCCAAGGACTGAAAAAGTTATGTAAGAGACTAGTGTAAAGAGAATAAAAGCCATTTGTATATGTGGTCAAAAATTCCACTATACAAACCAAGTTACTTCCAGTGCATCAAACTATAACCGGTTCTTTTCACTGGCACATTTTGTGTGTTCTGTTTAACATCTGAGATACACCAAAATCCCAGGCACTGCAAAACCTATGGAACAAGAAGGGAAGTGCTGTGGATATTTTGACTTTTGCCATCCTATATCCTAATTTTTGATTAAAAAATCAAATTTTCTCCTTTGAGTTTTGCAGTTTCCATGGAGAAGCTTTCACAGAGAACACAAACCAAAACTCAAACCTGAGCAATGGCTCTGATAGCAATCATTCAGGAAATATTCATACTTTCTTCAACATACCACTTTTGTTCCCATTGTCTCTGACCATATGAGGCATACAGAAAAATGCCTGATCTATACTTTGCATAGAGTATTTTTTTGTTAAATAGACTGTGCTGATAGGCTGGAATTCAAATTTCACTCACCCAGGTTTCTAGTGGAAATGGAGGGGATTTTTCATCAGTGGTTTATATGCTTATATAGTTTATTTTAGTAGTTTTTTCACCCTTTTCTACTGTCATTTAAGAATTTAAGAACTTAGTGTGTGTGCTGACATTAGTAATTTCCTTTTTGTTTAATTTCTTTAATTTCAGATAACTCTCGGAGTGATCCAGTAGAAGTGACAGCACTTTATTCATTTGAAGGACAACAGCCAGGTGACTTGACTTTCAAAGCTGGAGACAGAATCACAGTGACAACTAAAACAAATTCCCAGTTTGATTGGTGGGAAGGAAGCATAGGAGGAAAAACTGGCATCTTTCCAGCCAATTATGTTGCCATAAGTAACAACTGAATTTGTACAGAATAAAATCTTGAGGTAGTAATATATTTACACTGAAAAATAGATTTTAACTTTTCAGATTTTATTAAAATGAGATTTTTGATCAATACTATTCTAACAAAAAAAAAATATTAAATGCTTTGTATGACCATAACTTTCCCCTAAATTTATTTCTTAAGTAAACAGTAGGTCATAGTCAATTTATGAGTGTTTTATTTTTGAGCAAGTTGCCCATAAAAAGTAATCCAATTTGTGTATAGTTTCAATTCTGTCTTGCTATATGTATTAATTTTTCACATGAGGGAAAAATTTGGAACCGTTTAGAATTAGATATGCTGGAAAAAATGTTGATTTTTATTAAACTGTAATTTATGGTCTCCTTAATAAATGCTCTTAAATTTGCTTCAAACCATGTCTGAGTCAGAGTTCTTTACTTAGTAAATACAGATATTTTTTCACAGGTATGGTAGATAAAAGCGCCTTCATACTTGGTTTAAAAAATCACTCTAGATATTGCAGTTTTTTAGTAATTGCTTTAGGTCTGGTCTGTAATGTTTCTCATTGTTAGGCGTACAAAGACCTTTTTTAAAACAACACTGTGGCAGTTAAACAGTTCAGCTTCTCTGATAGCTTGTCTTATACTGCCCTCACCTTTGGAGAATTTAAGCACTTCTGAAAGTTTGTTTAGTAAAATGCATGAATAGTCCCTCAGAAAACATATAGGCTTATCCTTGATTCCTGTAAGAACTTGTTCCACAGATCTCTGTCCACAAGACAGAGAAATTTCTGGTTCACAAATGAGCTTGAATTCTTCCTGCTTCTTCCTATTTAAAACTTTTCGAATGTTTAATCTTTAAGAAAAGAGCAACATAAAGTAAACTGTAGAGTAAATAGAGTATAATTCTAATAGTAAAATAGGGAAGATGTTTCTGTAGGATAGATGTGGTAGCAATGTATAGCAGTATCATTCCTAGATTTCAACTTCATTTTGAGTATATTTTTAAATCAACTTTATTTTACAGATACAGATGCTGCCTTTAAAGCTGTTGTGACAAATCAGAGCTAAGGTCAGAATGAGACTTTCCGTTTTTTAGAACCAGCTTAGTTCCCTTCTCAATGCTGAATATGATGAATTTGCCTCTTATATGGAGTTAATGCCAAGATGATAATTGTGTTCCATCAGTCTCAGCTTTTTCCCATTTAAAAATGTATTAAGTCCTTGTTTCTTCTATGAGGACCAGAAATTTAGTATGTGTGATCTTTCCAGCAACCAAGTTATAGCTGATCTGTTATGATCCATTAATCTTATCAGGTAATCTTTAGCTTTAAGTTATCCTATCAGAATGATAAGGCTAAGCCTAGTGTAGATGGAAACTTAGCATTAGGAAGTTATTCAGTTCTACTCATTGGCAAACGTTTTTGTATTTCTTTCCAACTTGGCCAAAATAACATTTTGATAAACAAACTCAAAATGAGGCAGAAGAGACTGAAACCATAGTCAAATGCATTTAAAACCTTTCAGTGAAAATCCTTCATATGCTTTGCCTCATAATTTAGACAGAAATCTGTCATCAAATAGATACCACCGCCATCTGTTTATCCACACTGTTTGCACGTGTTTTTTAAGTAAATATTTTTCAGCTAGTGGGAAGAGTTATACAACCTCATGTAACTGCAGTGGAAATGCTAATATATGCCTTTAGAAGGATTGTTGTAGCATCTGCCAATTTGAGGTGAGAAAACAGGTTTTCTACTTAGCTATCTTTTACAGACTGCATCTATTGCTTCTTAAGTCAGAAAACACCAAATAAACTACTATCAGGACTCAGTGAACAGGATTTATAATAGTGTGATGGTCCCAGAAGCTAGATATTGTCACATATTCACAAAGAATAACTCCTGCATCTATGATATCCTGTTGCTGCACTTTAGTTATACAGTATAAGCTGAAGCATCCACTAGCAGAATTCTGCTGTAATACTTCATTAGTCATTTCCAGAATGCTGGCTGCTTTTTCAGCCAGTGTACTTGCCTTTATGTAGAGTTGTTAAAGCTTCTTAACTCATCTCAAGTGTCTTCTTCCATGAAACTGTCAGGATTAATGAACTTGCACAGTAAAATCTTTTTATTGTTTATGTAAATTCAGTTTCTTGGATTGTCATAGCTGACTTTGGGGAAAAATGAGGATTGTCTAATCTCAGTGTTCATGATAGTCTGTAGACTCTGCAGGATATCACTGATTAATTACTAAATCCAAACTGCATTTTAAGTGGGAATATTAGATGGAAAGGATATCTTATAGCTGGAATGTGTCTTACTTCATTTAAATGTAATATAGGAAAGAGAAGATTCAGCAAATTAGCTTAATGCAAGAAAAGTCATTGGTTGTCAAAAACAAACTGTGAAGCACTACAGAACTCTACTGCCTGATTCCAAATGTCGTTGACACAGACTGGATCAGTTCACATCAGTGGGCTTAGGCTAATTCCAAAAGTGCTTTGGCAGTAAAAACACTTTACAGTAAAAGGCAATCTGCACATTTCAGTAAACTAAGAGCTCTGTAAGGAACAGCAGTTGAATCTCAGGTTCCCTGCAGTAGGTCTAGGAACAAAACCCTAGAGATACACAGAGTCACCCATGAGACACATGTTCTGGTAAGAGAGGTTTTCCTTCAGTGAAAATCCATGTATGTGTTCCTTTGCTACAGGATGCCTTACCAGATCCAGAAGAAAGACATTGGAGAGGATGGTGCCTCTGGCACAAAGTATTTAATGAGTTATGAGGTGCCTGCTGTCCAGCTGTTAGTGGGAGTTGGGAGGATAGATGTCTGCAGCACCAAATCAGTGGGAATCTGTACTGGAAGAGAAAAAATGAGTTACAGAGCCATGGGAATTCCATCAAGGGGATACTTAGTAAAAGGTAACAACTACAAGTGAAGTACTTCTGCTGTGTGTTGAGCAGGTTCAATAAGCAGTTTTATAAGTAGTTACCTTCAGCATATAAAATAACTGTTTTTATTGTTGAAACACAGTTAATCAGACAACAGTAATTTCTATACATACGTACAGGGACTTTCCATTTTTATTTTATTATTGTATTAATATGTGGCAGCTCAGTTTCCTGTCAGTCCTCATGGGCTTTATTTTGAGCAAGGTGGTTCCTGAAGGGTCATAATTAGGACTAGACTATGTGCTCTGTGTTCTTTTTTAATTAACAATTTAAAATAATATCTGTGGTTTCAGAGATTTAAAAACTTGTTTTGAAAATCTTTTTCAGTTTATTGAGTACTGGCTAAACAGCAGATCCCAAAGGGTAATAATGAGTGGCATGGGGTATAGTTGGAGGCCTGTCCCTAGTGGTGTCCCCCAGGGTTCAATACCGGGCTCAGTATTTTTTAATTTACCAAAACTTATTTGTCACTGACTTGGATGAAGGGGCAGATGCCTCCTCAGCAACACAAATCTGTGAGGAGTGTCTGGTACCCCAGAGAGCTGTGCAGCCC
The DNA here is from genome assembly GCF_052056855.1 of Sturnus vulgaris. Lineage (NCBI taxonomy): Eukaryota > Metazoa > Chordata > Aves > Passeriformes > Sturnidae > Sturnus > Sturnus vulgaris. The sequence continues at coordinate 95,670,896 of NC_142245.1, read as the reverse complement.
TTCAGAAGGACCTCAGTGGGTTGGAGAGATGAGCAGAGAAGAACTGTGAAATTCAGCAAAGGCCAATGCAGGGTCCTGCACGTGGGTAGGAACAATTCCATGAATCATTACAAGCTGGGGGCTGATCTTCTGGGACTCAGCTCCATGGAGAAGGACCTGGGGGTCCTGGTGGACAGCAAGCTGCTCATGAGCCAGCAGTGTGTCCTTGTGGCCAAAAGGCCAAAGGTGGCCTGGGGTGCATTGGGAAGAGCACTGCCAGCAGGGCACAGGAGGTGATCCTGTCCTTCTGCTCAGCCCTGGAGAGGCACATCTGGAGTGCTGTGTCCAGTTCTGGGCTCCTCAGGACAAGAGAGACGTGGAGCACCTGGAGCAGGTCCAATGGAGGGCTACAGAGATGATTAAGGGACTGGAACATCTCTCTTATGAGGAAAGGCTGAGGGAGCTGGGCCTGTTCAGCCTCCAGAAGAGACGGCTGAGAGGAGACCTGACCAATGTCTGTCAGTACCTGAAGGGAGGGTGTCAAGAGGATGGACCAGGCTCTTCTTGGTGGTGCCCAGAAATAGGACAAGAGGCAATGGGCAGAAACTGATGCACAGGAAGCTCCTCCTGAACATGAGGAAGAACTTCTTTACTGTGCAGGTGGCTGAGCACTGGATCAGAGTGCCCAGAGAAGCTGTGGAATCCTGTGTAGTATGCTCTAGGATGACCCTGCTTGAGTGGGAACTTTGACCAGATCACAGAATCACAGAATCAGCTTAGTTGTAAGGGACCCACAAAGATCATCGAGTCCAACTCCTGTCCCTGCACAGCACCATCCCTGAGAATGCCCAAATGCTTCTTGAGCCCTGTCAGGCTTGGTGCTGTGACCACTTTCCTGGGGAGCCTGTTCCAATGTCCAACCAACCACCCTCTAAGTTAAGAAACTTTTCCTGATATCCAGCCTAAACCTCCCCGACACAGCTTCAGGCCATTCCCTTGGGTCCTGTCACTGGTGACCATAGAGAAGAGATCAGGGTCTGCCCCTCCTCTTCCCCTCATGAGGAAGTCACAGACTTCAGTGAGGTCTCCCCTCAGTCTGCTGTTTTCCAGGCTGAACAGGTGACCCACTGCAGTTCCTTCCAACCTGACCCAGTCTATGATTCTGTGATTCCCAACATATCTTTGGCAGCTTACATAATTTTGTCCCTTTGTTTTTGTGCATGATACTTTAAATACATGACCAAAACCATAATTAGACAGTGTTCAGATTCTATTCTTTATGATACATTAAAAAAAAAATCTGTTCCTTTAGCAGTATTTTAGCTTTAACTCATGATTTTAAAAGTTACTTTAGTAATAGGTATAATTGGAAAACTTTTCACCTTCATTCATTTTGGTTTTTTTCTTTCAAGCCATTCCAGACCAAAAAATATTTCTGTTATGTGCACGTGTAAAGTTCCATCATGACTAATATCTCCAGATCTTCAGCAACAAGTAAACACGTAATCCCACTCTCCCTTCTCATATCAGGCCAAACACTCCTGTTTATTGAACCTTTCACAAAAACTTCTCAGGCTGGTCTTTCTTGATTAAGTGTTCTGTTTCACTTTTTCTGTATGCACACACACAGACTGGGTGGTTATTTTGGAACTGTGTTAAATTTTGAAGCCAGATTTTTACAGATCAAATTGCAGAGACTTAAATCCATTCTGCATACATTTATGTGAATTCTATATATAGCCTATGCCTAGAGTCATAAGAAAGACAAAAACGTTGTTCATGTTTGCAATTTATCTTTAAAAGAATTTTCTGATCTAAGAGGAGCTAAACGTCACTTGTTCATGTTGATTTATTGAGAGTACTTAGATGCAGAGAACTTTTGAAATTTATACCTTTCTTCTGTATTACCTAAAAACATAGACACAGCATCCTACCTATAAGCATACATTTCTGAAAAACTTGGCCAGAACATTTTGAAATCAAATTAGTTTTTATTGGAAATCTAAATTTATCCAACACTTCAGTCTAAAAGTTCATGGGAAACCATTTGACTTTTAATTGGTTCTTGCTCTTAATTTAATTAGAAATACTACAAAGAAAACCTCTTGGGCTTTTCCCATGCCATAACTAATGTAAGAAAAATAAATTAAAAGAAATTGTAAGCTTCATTCTTTGGAAAAGATTTTTAGTTAATTTCATCTAATATTAAGTGCAAATAGTTCCTTAAATGTCAGGAGTTTATAAACTAATGCATGCTAATCTTTGTGCTAGATTGATATCCACACATTCTATGTCTGCTTTCCATTGTGTAATTCTTTACCTACATCTGGTTTTTGACAGTAAAAAAAAAAATCTGATAATTGCAGACTACAGAGGAATTCTGATATCTGCATTGCTAAGATGATCCTTTGCATCTGCTTTTATAAAGCTTATTGGTAGCACCACTTCCCAGTTCTTTTCAACAGTTCTTGAGCCTTTTACCGGGGAAAGTTCATATTCCATTTGACATTCTGAAAGAGGCAAACAGTCCTGACATGCTTATATATGCCTATTTCTAGCCTTTGGCTTGAGAATTTGTTGTATTCATGAGGTCTCTTACAGGCAGAGAAAGCAGCCTGGGCAGGGCCTGGAGGAGCTGAATGCTGCATGGAAGATCTGCCTCGCTGAAGACTGAGGAGCTGCTTTCCTTGCCCAGCCTGAGGACATTGTCTGTAGTGGTAATAGGACCCTGAAGGGCATTCTAGCTATATGAAGTGTTTCCATGGACTACTTGAATGCAATTTATTCCATTCACAAATGCAATAATCATAGTTATTTTATGGTTTAAGACATTTTGAAGCAAAGAGTTTATTTTCCTTCATTCTTTTCCACCTGTGTAGCCTTCTCCAGTCTTGTGCTACTCCTGTGCTGTGTGGCCAGTTAGGATCTGACCTGCTGAATGCCTGAGGACTATGTCTGACAGTGTCCAAGGCAACTACACCTAACTTTACTGTGGCCTCCCTCTGAGCATCTGAGTAATGCTAACCACTGTACCACACAGTTAGTTTGGGGGGGGGAAAGGACTAGTTAAATGGCTTTAGCAACCTAAATTCTCACATGGTTCCTGTAAATGAAAATCGTTGTTCTGTCAAACCATATATATGGTCTCACAACAAACATTATTAGCCTTTAGAGTTTCTGAACATTCTGTTTTCACAATATTGCAGTACCTTTTCTGCTTTCAGGCATTTTAATTTTATTTTCCAAATGCAAATGCTAATCAAATCCTTTTCCCCAAGACTTTTAAATCTTTTTAGATTCTAATTTCATGCCAACTAAATGTGAGTTTATGCCTCACAATAAATTTAGATGATGATCTTGAGGGAAATAAATAAAGCACCTGGATGTAAAAGTATTGTCACACATTGACAATTCCAGCTTCTTTGGGAGACATTTTTGATTACTAAAGTATTGAGTCATTTAAATAGGTGCCATTCTGTAATATTTTATCAACTGCAGAAATTTGGGTCAAAACGAAATGTTTTGAAGCAAAGGTGATATCTGTTAAAATACTGGGTCTAATTTGTCTCAAACATTCTGTGGTGCACATTTTTTGTAGAAACCATATCTACCCATTACCTTCTAAAACCTGTCTCAGGCTATTACTTGCTCTCAGACTTGTATTCCCTTTAGTGTGTCTTGTATTTTAATTTTCCCAATTTCCTTCTGTCATATCTGATGTCAAAATTAAGGCCACAGTTAAGCCAGAAATTCAAAACATCAGTCTCTTATTGTAATTGGTTTCGTGTCAGCCATCAGATTCTTACAAATGTGAACCAGGACTAGCTGGTTTAAGATTTTGCAGCTGAAGATTGTATTTGGTATATATTGGATCACTCCTGCATATCTGATTTCATGCTTTTCAGACTAACCCCTTATTTCCTTTTGGGAATGCTGAAAATGCTTGGGTCTCTTCCAGCTGGTTTTACATTAGTGGGATTCGTTTGGTAGCTTGAGGTATACTACATGCTATATGGTGTTACCTTTACTTAAAATCTACATTACTCTTTGACTTTACTAGGAGCCATACTGCTGATCAAATTACAGTGTAAAATAGAGATTATTGATGTATTTTTAAGCCTCTGAAAACAATCCAATCAGTATTTTCTCTGTGGCCATCACACTCTCAAACAGTATGTTCTCTTAATGTAGGTTTCCAGTAGCTCACATTCTTACCAGAAAGGTAAGTGATGCTTTGCATCACTCCATGCTAAGAATTTTTTTGCTATGTGCCATCTATGTGTTTTTCTGGTCAGTTATTTCTGTCCTTTAAAAAGCCATCTCACATATTTAAAGCCTGTTACAGCCTAAGCTCTGAAGAAGCCCTGAGCTTGGCTGTTTCCTGTGCAGAGTGGCAGCATCTTTTCCTAGAGATCCCTTAGAGTCTGGTCATGATTACGGCAGCCAAAGGAAGCAGAGTTTCTTTTTAAAGATTCCTAGTCACAATTACTCTTGATTGCATAAAAAAGGAATGTACTATATAAAAAGTAAAATTCTACCACTACCTCCTCATTTTGCCTTCTTAAGGTTTGGAACATTACCTTAGCTTAAATTGGAGTATTTCACGACACAAAGAATTTCCTCTTGTAGCAGGGCTTTACCTTCTGATGCACAGGGATATCCTTCCATAGCATAGCATTCATTGCACAGATGATAAATGAAAAGTGGAATCATAGAATCATAGAAAGGCTTGGGTTGGAAGGGACCTTAGAGATCATCTAGTTCCAAACCCCTACCATAGGCAGAGATGCCAGCCCCTAGACCAGGCTGCTCAAAGCTCCATCCAATCTGTCTTTGAACATTTTCAGGGATAGGGCAGTCATACTCCTCTGGGCAACCCATTCCATGCCTCACTACCCTCACAGTGAAGAATTTATTGCTAATAGCTAATTTAAACCTACTCTCCTTCAGCTTAAGACCATTCTCCTTTTTTCTATCACCCTTGTAAAAAAGCTCCTCTCCAGTTCTTTTGCAGGCCCCCTTTACTACTGGAAGGTGCTCTAAGATCTCCCTGGAGTCTTCTCCAGGCTGAACAACCCCAACTCTTTCAAAGACTGTTTTTCTAGGAGAGATTCTCCAGCCCTGATCATTTTATTGGCCCTCCTTTAGACTTACTCCAGCAGGTCCATGTCTTCCATATGTTCGGGCCCCAGAGTTGGGCACAGACTTCCAGGTGGGGTCTCAAGAGAGGAGTAAAGGGATAGAACCATCTCTCAGAAATTTCTAGCCATGCTGCTTTTGATGCAACTCAGGATGCCTTTGTCTCCCTGTGCTGCAAGTGACATTGCTTGGTCACATTGAGCTTTTTATCCAACACCTCCAAATCCTCTTCCCTATGGCTGCTCTCAAGCAATTCTTTGCCCAAACTGTACTTGTGCTTGGGATCTCCCTGATCCAGGTGCAGGATCTTGCACTTGGCCAAGTGGAGGGAAAGCATATTCAGCACCAACCAACACATCATTCAAAGAGCACTTTTTTTTTGAACATACACCTAGAATTATGCCATTGACTTCCAGGTACCTGTTCATAAATGTTTAGGAGTCCTCCCAGGCTGGATGTCTGTTTTTCCAAAGCAGTCACTTAAAAGAGGTAGATTGCATGAAATATCTTCTAGAGTGTTTTCTGGAGTCTGCAGCACAGAGGATTAACTTGTTTCGTGAGATTCCCATCCTAATGTCATTTTGTAGTGAATCCCTCAGGATGAACTCTGTTTATAAATCCTTTATACTTGCATTTTAAAAATAAGTACGATTTTTCTCCATGACCTACTAAATTAAGGAAGGAGACACAATTTCATATCCTATTAACCAATGTTTGCAAACTGGAATGTGAACTGAAGCTATGGATCACTGCCACTGAGAATGAAGAATGAAAAATCTAAGAAAGGAAAGATATAATTAACAGCAATATAAGTTCATATCTACTTTGGTAATAGGAATTAATATGGGATATTAATCTTATTTGATAATTTTGGCACACTCCAGCTATCTGCTTATTTCATCATTGCCTTTTTAGGTACTAAGACAAATGCTGGTTTAAAATATGTATCTATCTAACTTTGTATTCACAGAACTGGGTAAGATTAATTTAACACCCTTCAAGTTACTCTTCTTTGATCAGTTTTGAAATATTCTTGGCAAAACAAAGAGCTGGAAAGAGAACTTCCTGAACAGAAGAAAATACACATCTCATGAAAAATTGTTATTTATTAAAACTTTTAAAATTGTATATTGCTAAATGGGTTATCTTAATTTAAAAATATTACTCGCTGATGATATCTAACAACAGTGTACATTCCAAGCCTAAAAAACTCAGGTAATCTGGAATATATTTCTTTTTATATGTTATAATAAAAAAAAAAAAATTACATACTTCTCCTGAGGATGATGTTAGAATAAAAAACTAATTCATTTGCATTTTAAAAATGCCAGTTTTCTTAAACATGAAGAGTTTGCTCTTAACAACTGGGCTCCAAAATCCAAATGAACAAATTGTTTAACATGTAACTCAGCAGTTCCACATTAATAGATCCTGGCTGACAGTATGAAACTGGGACATTATTGATTACAGTTCCAATGAGATGTATTAGCTTTAATAAAGCCTACAAGCAACATGTGCAGGCAAGCCAGATTCAAAACTGAAACATTATCTAAACAGAGTTGATTTCAAATGTTTCAAATGTAAATAACCCACCGGGTGGTCCTTGAGACTGTCAGCAGTCATTATTTTCTGTAGCGTAAACAGGGCTGTCAGCTGGGATTTCTGTCACAGAGATAAAAAAGTCATTCTTCCCTTGCAAATCCCAGGCTGTTTTTAAAGCAAGTCATGCACCTCCAAGATAGACAGTTCCTTTCTGGATTTTAGTGAAAGTATCTTATAAACTGCTGTGAAAACCAGAATAGGTGTCTGAACTGTGTAGTCTATGTGGTAAGTAAAGGTTAATGGAGTCAGCAGAGTAATATGCCTTGTATTTCTCCAATGTCTAAATAAATGCATATTTTCCATAGATTCTCTGTGTCTATTTTTCAAAATTTTCTGCAGGTAGCAAAAGGTAAATCAAAAATCATAGATATTAATAGATGACAAACATGTAAGATTGGATGGAAAAATTAGAGGCTACTGCTTCAATTAAACATAGAACCATGATCAGTTTGAGTGATCTAATGTATTAGTTGATCACAAGGATTTATATAATGGCTTTAAGTCAACTAATCTCTTGCAGATATTTCAGAAGAGTATTACTGCACTGTCTGCCTCTATTTAGTTCAATGGCAGCTGACCAATTAAAACATCTTAATAAATCTGGTCTGAATGTCTTAGCACAAAATTAATCTTGTAGTGCTATGTTCTGTATCAGCAGTCACACCTTTATCTGATAGCCACTGAAATCCACAAGAGCATTGCCATTGACTTCAATTGAAAGATGATTTTGGACAGTGCAACACACCAGAATTTATTTCCAAAATCATTGAAGATTTTTCCATCTGATTTCCTGGAAGACATTAAAATTTCCGGGTCCTTCTCAGGACCATTTTCACACTTCCTCCTTTAAACAGCTCATCAGGGGTCCATGTCTGCTTTCTGTAATGCTGCTGTGCACTGCTCAAAAACTAGAGAACTTCACTCTTTACTGAACCACAAGTTCAGTGGATCACAAAGATCTTTTCTTATTATGAAAGTACTTTCTTTGTGCCTGGGAAACTGAATATAGATCCTACTTTCCACAATAAAACCATTCTTTGCTATCCTTGTTTATACTTACTTACATGGTGCAGTAAATAGAATCAACAGAAAGCATGAACAACATGGTTAATCCCTTGGCTTTTCAATAGATATTCTCAATATATCCCTTAGTAATTTTTGGAAGAAGGAAAGAAAATGGAATTCTTCCTCTGGAGTGATATTTGAAACCTAAAATTCTAAGGAAACAATGCGTGATAAATGAAAGCTTTTGAAAGCAACCAGGGTTCCGTGGTGAATCTGAACTCTCATCCTTTTCTAGCAAGGAATATAATCACATTTTAATCTGAATTAATGAACTGAATGGTTGCACTTTGTTGCTTCCAGATGACTTAGCAAGATAAATTCAGATGTTTTTTTACACAGAAAATAATATCCCTTAATCTCAGAACCTATGACCAGTCATGCAAAATTGACTTTCTTCAAGTCCCTTATCAGAGATACATGCAGAGAAGGGTTAAAATATAAAGAAATATTTATTCCTCTCTCCTACCTAAATCTTTATTCTTTGCTTGTATGTCCTGCAAAGTCTGTGTGTAGTGTTGTCTATGTGCTGTCACATTGCCTGTTTTTCTTATTTCTTATTTCTTTTTCTTATTTCTTATTTCTTTCTCCTTTCTTTCAGTGCACTCCCCATGTCCTCTCAAGATGCCACCAAGTTTTCATTTTAACCTTCCCCAGGGGATTTTGTAGAGTCCTCTTGAGCCTTGTGTTCTTATCTTGGAGAAACACCTGTATAACATGGCTGGCATCCTGAAAAAAAGCATCTTCCTGTAAAACCTTACTTGTACTTAACTCTCTAAAGTTGTCTATAGTTGTCTTTATCTTTTTCTCACAACAGAACCTTTCAATTTGCATAATTGTGTAAACTACCGTGAGCATCCCACTACTTTCTACTGCTAAGAGGAATTTGATAACCAACTCCCTCTGAGATCAATGAATTATATAAACATAAAATATTATGGGAATATTACATGATTTTATTTTGAGTCAGAATTAACTTTATTTGAAAGGATGGTAAATTTTAAACAGCTTTTTAGTTCAGCAGGTGAGGCCAGCAGATACTCTGAGTACCTGAGCTAGGTGTGTCTTCATCCCACACATGCTTCGGGAGGTGCAAAACTTTCCCCACGTGACATTTTACTAAATATCACCCCAGACAAACAGCTAGCACATACCATGTGACATAAACGAAATTATGACAGCAAGGGACAGTCCCTGCATAAGAACTGAGAAGTGTATGGAGGCCAATGTCCCAGTTTCTGGGTGCTGAAAGTGGAATGTGCTCTTCTTGATATTTGGTATCCTCTGCTTCTTTAAATCACAGCTGTGAATTTTGTTTTTTGCCAAAAGTAATTTTTCAACAGAATGGAATTTTCCACAAAACACTCCCTTCCACAAGAATTGCCCATTTTTAAATTCTTTGAAATAGAAACTGCTTGGATTGACCAAAAAAAACCTCTCGAAGTGTTTTTCAGGTGTTCCACACCCCTGAGACTTTTCTTCTACTGTTCTCCATAGTTTTTCACCCTGCAGTGTATCTGTAATTTTCATACATATTGCCCTTAGGTTTGTGTTTGTGCATTTCATGGCCTTTCACAGAAAACAAACTTAACTACTGAAATAAAAAGGGATAGAAATCCCTGCAGTATAATTGTGCATCAGAGATGCCATAAGCTGTAAATGGGTGTTCTAGAATCATAGTACTTCCCTTTTTTCTTCACCTGGCATTATTTTTCTTACATTAACAATGCATCAGTCTAGTAATTGTAGTATAGAAAATGCACTGACATGTCAGATATTGAATGTTAAAGGAAAACACATGGAAGCTACCTGGAACTGTGGTTGCAAAGAAGGAAGATTCTTTCAAATCCTGTTCTTCAGTATCTTTTTATAAATACTGTTGTTTTGGGGTTTTTTTTTAGATTAATGCCAAAAGGCTTTATCAGTCAGTAATAAAATGGAGGGACTGGGTAATCTGTGGGTAGATTCTGTGTAGAGATTCAATGAGTGCCTCAGCACGTGTGTGTATCCATATGTGGTCTTTGGTGAAGAAGTAATGCCAGAGTGAACCTCTTTGATTGGATTATATTGTGTCTTGCTCTTTCCATCATTATTATATTATTAGCTGATGTTTATTTTCGTAACTGTGTTTTTGCTACAGCTGTAAAAAAAAAAACCTTCAAAGAAGTTCAAGGTTATATTGTGCTGGGAATATTACATAGAAATTGGCTAAAATACAGCAATGGATGGAGGGGGCTGAGCATGAGAATTTTAAGGCTGAGTGGAGCAAAAGCTGTAGAAGTTCTGAAGCCCTGGTCTCGTGACCTTTAATAACTTAGCTTTACTATTCTTCCACTCCACAAACAGCACTGCTGATTTACTTGCATGAATAAGATTTAAAGGATCAAAACGATAACTTGACACTGGTGGACTTACAGGCATAGCTTGGTTTAGTCTACTGTAAGATCTAATTTTGCTCTGATTCAGAAGAGGAAAATTAGAGGAGCAAACTCCCTACATAGTCACTGGAGAGAGGTAAGTGCTTCCAGGGGGGCCACTTAGGCAGTGTCAGTAAAATGGCTAAAGCAGACAGCAGAGATAACATGCTTCTGAAATATAACCGTACCATGTGGTTCTTGGAAAGCGAGACAGAGACTTGGGTGCATGTTAAGATTAGTCAAAGAAAGATAAACTTATGGTGGAGTTCTTGCTACTTTCATTTGGAATGTTAATAGCTCAAATTAAACAGTGTGGAGTACTCCAAATACCAGAGCAATGAAAAAGTTTACAGCAATGATATCAACATTTGGAGGGTCCATATTTTTTCAAGGTCTGTTCACTTCCCATGACTTTTAACATGTTTGTACATTGCCAAATATAACTCAGGGTACAGATATGATGTAGGCCTGATTTAACTTGAGTGCCTGGGTATAATTCCTTCACCAGTGTTACCCCATGAAATCAAAACAGAACCAAACCAAATAATGTTGCTTTCTATTGGAAAAGTATATTTTATCCCAGTATATGAAACAAACTTTCAGATTTGTGTACTCAGAAGGAAGCCAAGGAGTAAACCAGCAGAGAAAATTCTCCCTATGAGTAAGAATAAAGTGATTTTTCTAAGGTCAATGCAGAAATGTAAGTAACCCCTGCTAAAATTATGCCTTCTCGAATTCAGAGGTTTTATGCAACTTTCATATTAGAGATGTGACATGGAATCAAGCACCATCTCATTAAAAAGGAAGATGAAGTTTTGGTCTCACATTTTTGCAAACAGGAATTATCAAGGACCAGGCTGCCAGGCAGGGAAAATGGAAAAGCAACAGACAGAGAGAAAAGAAGCTGGGCATTTGTGTCCATCCTGCTCCCCAGTCTGCCACTGGCTGGGTGCAATTTCTTGGTTGAGCCACTTACTTTTTCCCATGTGCAAGGGGAGGAACACCCTGTGTTCAAAACACTGCAAGGACTAATAAATGGAAGGCACTGAACATGGACATGTTTGAGAGAAAGAAGCTTGTTTCTAAACCACTCCTGTTAGATTCTCTGCATTGATACCTTGGCAGCCTGCTCAACTTACTCCTTATGAACAGTGGGTTTGGGCCAGTCCCTTACTTAAAGGGACAGCATGGAAACAGGCTGAGCTCCCTGTGGTCTCCATGGTGTTAAAGAAAGTCAAAGCAAATTACTTGTAATTTTGGTATGTGCCCACACAATAACTGAAGTTTTATCCTAAAGATTTGCTGTCTTGGATGAACCCCAGCTGTCCTGGGCATCTACCACTCCAATAGCAAACCTTTGACCCCTTTATATTTTCACAATTATACGTATGTTATAGAAAAGCAGTAAGAACGTGGGAAAGGGGTGGGGGGGAAAGGTTAAAAATAAGCATCCTTACTGTGGGAACATGGTGGGGGAAGAGTGGTAAATGCAGAAGTTCTCCCTCATATCAGAGCATCATTCCTTACACAGGAATTCTGTGCAAGGTTCTGTTGCCTTCATTTCATTTTTTGTCAGAAAGACGCTCTTGCCTAAGCACCTGCCTGAGTTACACTAAAGCAAACAGATAGCAAATGGGTCTCTCTTAGAGGCATTAGTAATGGCCACAGTTTGTGCTTACTAGGTCCAAAGCCAACAGGAGACCAGGCCAGGAAAATGCACTTTCTTGTTTGGCAAGTTTGGGTGCTGCCTGTTTGCTGGTGAGAGTATACACAGATGCTACATATCCTATCTAATTTGAAACATCTGTGGAAAGAAGTATCACATGAATGATAAATACAGAATCAATGGTTCTCGTTGCCAATAGAAAAAAGAAAGCAAGAAAAAAAGGCTCATTTTTGCTGCTTTTCTGTTGCTGTCCTTTAGTAAATACTAAAATGAAAAAGAGCCAAACAGGGACCTACATTAAAATACCTTATATGCTAAAAAGGTTTGATCCAATTGCTCTTGAAATCAATAGGAATTAACTTTAGAGAGCTTTATATTGAATGCCTAAGGACATTCTTCTTTTAAGAAATTATCTGCCTCATTGAACATATTTGAAGAGTTTAGGATAAAGTAAAGGGCATTTGAATTACAGAGCTACTGGCTAATGTGTCAACAGCCACAGGGTGACAGCAGCCACAGCACCAAGAAAATCACAGGTTACAAAACCCATTGATATCCACAAGAACATCAATGGGCTCTGTATTAGCTCAAGAGTACGTGTGTTTACCATCCTCTTATGTTTGGGGGTTTTTTTCCTAAACCTTTGTACACTCCAAATGAAATTAATGTTCTTGGAGCAGTATGAGAAGCTGACTAAAGCTTCTTCATAAGTGTTTGTGATACATAAAAGACATTACTGCCCAGATAGTTTCTCATGCACATAGAACAGGAAGAGTCAAAGCCCAAGTCTTGTCAGACACAGAGAAAGGAGCAAGGGATAGGTCACTCCTGGAAGATCTTGTGATTCAAGATAAATAAAGAGGGTTAATAATATCTAACAAGTTAACATAGTCCCATCAGTCTGCTTCAGTAAAGAGGAACTGTAGTGGCACTGCCAGACAACACTGGACTGTGGCAGAAAATGAGAGGTTAGACAAGTTAAAGGAAGGCAGGAACTTGGGAAGAAGCAGTAGAACAGAGGGTGAAGAAATGTTTATATCAGAAGACTGGTACCACCAATTAATTAATCAAAATGTTTTGTGGTTCATACGTCAGCCTCATTTTATTTTGGGAGTCAGCTTTAGCAACTTTGGAGGAAGGCAGCAGAAGAACTTAACTATCCATTTGCTCCCATAAACTAAGGATTAATGGAAGAGATATTGGTTGTTCTTTTGAGTTCCAAATTATATTAAACATTCTTTTATCTCTCCTTATGCTCTTCCCATAAAGCCAAAAGCCTAAAATTGGCACAGCACAAATATTGGCAAGGTCCCTCACACAAAGGGCTGCACAGAATCCTGTGGTGTTCTGTGAAGCCAGGAATATGGTTAAAATTTGAAAGCCCTCTCAAGAAAAATGCTGTCACAGGCAAAGCTGTTTGTAATTTTTGACAGCAGAACTTTCCCTCCTGTGGGTTGTTAAGAGCCACCCCGAGGGCTGGGCAGGCTGAGGCTGCAGCAGGAATGGCAGCAGCAGCAGTTGGAAGCAGTTGGAAGCAGTGAGCAGCAATGGACCATGCAAAACTCTAGGAACCAGTTCTTCTTTTGGCCTCTGCACACCTATCCCCAGTGCATGATTGATTTCCAAAATCTACCAGAAGCAAGTAAAAACACCTATTTCTTTTTAATCACTGTCCTGGAATGTTTGTTTTCCCCTTGCTTTTGGGCATCAACTCAGCAGAATCAAAGAAAAATACACTTTTTCGCTCAATACAAAATCCAGCATACAGGCAAGAAAGGGATAAAGTTGCTCCTTAATACTTTTGTTCTTAGAAATTTGTGTGCACATCACTACTATGATACAGAGGCCACACTGAGCCACCAGATGTTTTTTTACAAAGGAGCAGAGTATCTTGACATCTCAGGTGATTTTGTAACTACAGAAATTCAACTCAAGTCATTTATTTACATGACCCAGAGGTCCTTTCTGCAAGTTTTTGTGATGTTCAAATGGTAACATTAGTATAAGTTCCATAGATTTTAATATGCTTCTACATTTTTTTGTTTATCTAATCATTAAGTGAGCATCTGTACTTCATATTATGGAACAAAATTTACTGAGGAAATAATATACAGTAGGGAGAGTATTCATGAAAGAAGTACATTTTGAGTATAGTTTGGCTGACATTCAAAAATGCAGAGTTCTTAGTTCTTAGTCCATTTCAGTGGGATTCTAGCTCTCAGATGGGCTAAACTTTGTCAGTGGCAACAACCAAGCAGTAGCTAACTTGGCTTTTGATAGATATAGTTTCTGCTTAGCCAGTTGGGTTAATAAACTGTTTTGAAAGCAGTTTTTATCCACTTTTACATTGAAAAGAACTCTTATAATAATTGAAACTGAAAGTCTGAATTAGAAAAGAATCCAATGCAGTGAGAAGGAACTAAAGCAATTTATTTTGCTGCCAATAAAGTCAAAAGAGCTGAGTTTATAATGGAAAAACCTAGAGTAAATGTTTCTTGATAGGGGCAGTGGCAATCTAAAATTCACAGGCTGATGCTCTATAGGTGAACGTTCTATAGATTTTTTCAATTTTTATTGAGAAATACATAAAAGATGTTAAAGTCACATGGGACTTCAATAAAAGTTTACACTTAATGGAGAATTAGGTTTCTTTGCTGAATTAGGGGCCAAAGTAAGTAGTTTAACACACTGCCTCCCCCCTCCCCACAGGTTTTAGTCTTGTAGTTTTTAATTGCTAATTAATATATTTTAAGAATAACAAATTTAAAATAATAAAAATTTTAAAATATATTAATTACAAATATTAATAAATACAACAGATGAAATATCAATATTCAAAGAAAGAAATTATTTCTTATTTCCCTATTTCTGGTCTTAGCTTTTTAAATAGCAATCCCCATAGACTTTAAAAAAGAAGGACAAAAACAATTTAGGAGAGTGCACAAGGAGTCAAAGTAAGGAAATTGCTAGAAAAACCTCACCTTAAACCAGATTTTCAGAATGACAGACTGATAAAGTTAAGGGATCAGATGGCCAAGAATAGTGACGATAGAACAGAAAAAGTCCTCAGCCTTTGTTTTAAGCACTTTTAACATTTCCCCTGCCATTATGTTATTGACCTAAAGAAAATACCTACTTCCTTCAATTCCTAATTTCTGTAGTTGGGGGTTTCATAGAACAGTGTCAGTTTGATCATACACAGTTGGTAATCATAGCAAGGAGAGAAGGTAACTAACCAGATTACTTTTCATAGCATTTTCTTTGCAGATCTAGGTTCACTGCTGAAAGATTTAGGGTAAAATCATGGCCAATGGGAATTTTGCCATCAGCTTCAAAAGATTCAAATTTAATCCTAGATCTTATTTGTTTAGCAAGAAAGTGCTTATTTTTCTATTCTTTTTTTGTGCACACACTGTCAGCATTGCATGAAACAAACCATCCTGATTTCCAGAGTGCTTTTCAAAAGCCAAGTGATTGCCAAAATTGCAAATCCAATTTGTTCACAGACTGACCAGTGTGTGATCATTCCAATTATATTTGGCACATGTCAAGTGGAAGAATCAAACCTCCCTCTTTTTGGATCACTTATAAACACTTCAAAAAATAAACTCCCAATATAATTAGCTGCTGAAATGCTTGGCGAGGTGCCCTTAAAAAATCCCCGTCAGAAAACACACCCCCTTGATTCTTCCTGGGCACGTTCTTCAATAAGAGACTCAGGTCTTGTCCCCTGCACTGGCACTGATTAGCGTAATCCTCCTGACTGCCTGTGGGTACCCCCAAAAACTAGTTTTCCCACAACTGAGGTCCAGGAACAGTGTTACATGAGAGCTGGATGATGTGGCAAGATCTCCCCCCCAAGCTCCTGTTAAGCACACGCTGCTGCTAAGCCCATGTGCAAGCTGAAAGCGTGCAGCAGAGCACACCGGCGCCCTTACCCTTCAAAAACCCTGTACTGAGACATGTTGAGGTTTTTTGCAAAGCATCAGTGAAAATGCATTATCCTGTCAAGCTGTCTGAAACCCTGTGTAGGAGCTTCCAGGATGAATCTGCCTTAAATCTGAAAATCAGTTTGTATAATCCTGCCAAAAAGCAAAGGAAGATTCAGTGAGCCAGTTACCCATTTTTGTTGCTATCTTGAAACACAAGAAAGAGCTTTTCCTCTTATTTATTTACTTATCTTTTTTTGTCTTCCTTTCCAATGATTGTCATGAGAATCACTTTGAAACACTCAGAAACTGAGAAAAATAAAAATACAGTGCTGAAGAGGGAAAGTGGAACAGCAGGTAAATGTATCATGGCACTCGAGCTCATTCAGCAAAACTATATTTTTGAGAACAGTTTGGCAAGAAAGAAAACATGCATGACTTTTCAAAGTCATAAACTTTACTCAGAACACTGGGGATCCCCCCAGTGCCTCATCCTTAAAACATGTTACTTCTGAAGACGTGTTACTTCTTCTACCTCTGCTCCCTGCTGTTTTTAGCAAAATTTGTGAGTTCCCATTTTGTATGGGAAGACTATCAACTAAAATATTAAATCAGCCCCATCCCACAACAATCTCTGCAAAAGAAAAAAGCACTTTTCAGCTCCATTGATACCTACTTGAAGCAACACCTCATTTTTTCCTGATGAAGTATTTCCTGATGATTGCTTTCCCTTTTCCCCATCTTCCCCATCCCAGTTCAGTTCTCACGTAGGACACGACCAAAGGCGTATTTCAGACAAGTCTGGATGGTTTGGCCCTGGTTCATCCCCCTTACCCAGGAATAGCTTAGCACAAAAGTTGCCAGATAAGCCTTGCAGAATCCATATTTGGTAAGTATTGTTGTATTCCTTCCACATCTCTACTTATGTTTTTCTTCAAAAATGTTCAGAAAACATGAATCCTGACAAATAGTTCAGTAGATGCCTGAGTTATGTTTTTCTTTCATTAAATATAGCTCGGAAGTTTATTATTCTCTAGTCAAAAGCTACCACAGTCAACGTGATGGGTATATTTATAATGGTTCCTACCAGACTTCCAGCTCCATGTGCCAGTTCTCTCAGCGTTCTGGGATCATCTGATCCCTCTGGCTGAACTGTGGTGAACTATTTAAGGCTGTCTGCCATCTTGTAGTCAATAGTGTTCATATCCATAGATCAGTTCTTACTGTTTTCTACAATAACTTCCCATTGAAAGATGATGAGCCACTTCATTTTGATAGTAGAATTTATGTTCACATACACCATATCATGAAGTTGTGTGAGACTGCTGCCAAAAGACAGTGCTTTTGGGAGAAAAATAGTTGTACTTGGAAGGATATGCAGGCCTTAACACAAATATTATGAAAACAGTGTTCAAACAGGTAAAGATAAGATACTGGATTTTCCTTACCCTCTTTTTAGTTAAGGAAAACAATTACTTCTAAGAGAACAGATTAAAAACTTACTATTAACATCCCCTAGATGATTTTGCTTTGTGTTGTGTTTCTGCTTTTTCAGGCATTGCAGTAATCCCCACTTTTATGTATAGTGTTGGGACTTTCTGCTTCTTCTTTATAAATGTGTATTTCTGGATGTCTATAAATCGGCCACTCAAGATTGTTCCAGACAGATACTTGGCTTCCAGACTCTAAGTGCAGAGAAGAATGGTTTTCTTTTCTTCCTGTACTGACAAAAGTAGATGTGATAGTGTGTAAGCCACACCAGTGGAATGCAGTAAGTAAACAAATATTTAAAGAACATTTTAGCAGTCTCAGCCAGTTTATTTACCTAGCTCTAACTCAAATGACCTCTGTTTAAAGCATAGTTCAGGCAGACAACTGCACCCCAAGTACTTGCATCCTGCCCCTCAACAAGAATAAGGAATGTGAACAGAGTGCCCTAACATCTGGGAATATGCAGAACAATGGACACAAAGAAGCACCAAAGCATCAGGACTGCTGATTGCAATCTTGTATGACATGCCTGAATCCCATATATTTCTGGTGAGGCTTTGCTAACAGCTCCTGAGGCACAGCTCACCTTGCCCCCAGAACACGAGACTATGGGCAAGGAGACCCAAACCTCCCCATACCAGAAGAAAAGCTATAGTAATGCTCCACTGCTATTCCATTCTTGGGAAATTTTTATAACTGGAAGGAAATGCAGGCCACAAAGAAAGAAGGTGGTAGAATCAATATTACAGAAATTCCCCACAGTTCCCTCCTCTTAGAGGGCTAAGGCTCCAACATTACATTTCATGCCATGAAATACTCTCATTGCTATTCCTCAGCTGCTGGGGAATATCTTTCCTCCAAGCCCCTCCTGGGGTCAATGCTATGAATATCACCTCCAGCACAGCAAGCTGAGGCAGGCAGCAGCCACGGATGGCATTTGTCTTGGAAAATGTTTAATTATGTGAACATCAGCTTTCGCAATCTGATTCATAGCCTGAATAAAGGTTACAAGTTTTCAGGCTGGTATGCACCACATTCAACATAAGATTGTAGCCTTACCAGCTCTTTTATTGAATCTGAAGAGAGTCAAGTTACAAGGAACATAGCAAGTCTTTAGAATACTGCATGCACTTGAATTTCCCCCTCCCCCTTCTCCTCATTCCATGTTCCTTTCCAGCAGATAGAAGAAGTCCAGTTTTTAGAGAGGTAACAAAGGAAAATAAATATTTATGTATCAGTTGTTCCTCCAGGGCCACATGAAACTGATTGCTCTAATCAGCAAAACAAGGAAAATACTGTCTGCTATCAATGAGTGAGTTAATCAGGAGTCTCAAAGGAAAAGTTTGTTGTAGAAGAGTGAAAATATTCAACACCCGTCCCTTCCTCCCTGTAGCTTCAACACTGAACCAAGGTCCTCCAGCTTTGCTTGGGCTTGTGTCTGAGGCATCCAAGACCCCTCCATGGCCTCACAAGGAGATTAACATATCTAGAGGACAGTTTTAGTGGTCTCACAGCATCTCAAGACATTAGGTATTTAATTTAGTTGATACCCTAAAATTGAGGAGAATTAGTTGAGACCACAGTTTAATGTAAGTAAATGCGTGAAAAAGACTGAAAAGGCTCTTTAGTGCAGGCATGGGTAAATAAAAGGCATCAGCTTCTTAAAATTAATGGTGTTTGCACTACAAGGAAGATTTTCTGATGTGATGAACAAATGGGCAGTGTTTGTGTCAGAAGTGCATAGCACACTCTGAAAAAATGCTACTTAAGTTTGGTTGAGTTTTTTGCCCTCTGAGAAACTCTTCATTTTAAAGTATAAGAAAAGTTTTAATTTTCTTATATATCTCGGTTTCTATTTCTCTCAAATTTTGCATAGATCCTCTTTAGTGCTGTGTAGTGGAAAAAAAGGAAAGATTTTGTTATTAAAACAGTGGCCCAGTTTCTATGGAGTGCACAGGTTACACTGAGTTTAATAAATGGCCATGAAGCCATTGTAGCTAACACTATTGATCAAAAGGGGTACAAATATGATTTTCCTCTAAAAAAAATATAATGTACAGGAGTGTCTTAGATTAAGGTATGTTTTTAATGACTTTAATTACTTTATTCTCTAACAACAAGCCAAATGTGTAAGGATAGATCCAAATTCCTTCTGTGTCCTCTTTGCAATGCCTCAGTGATGTAATGAGATGCTGATGATCCTGACACCACCTGCCAAAGGCTGCCATCCATTTCTTTTCCCACAAGGTGCATAAGCCTATGGTGACTTGGGTGAAGAACAGGAGGGATTGAGTGGCTGGAGAGGGCACTCACCTGCAGAAAACCCTCCAGGACTGGGGCTGCAGAGACAATGCAGTGTAACAGCAGTGGCTGCCAGCCAGTGCAACTTTCCCACATGTGCCTGAGCTCTTTGTGCTCAGTGAGGGCAGAAGAAGAGGGAGCACATAAAGCTGAAGCTACATCTGTGAAATATGCAATGACCTCAGTTTAAGATGTAAGGGCTGACTATGAGAGGTATTTATCACAGGCACTCTTCAGACATTGATGCCTGTCTTTGGCTTTAATAGAGATGGTTCACAATGGATTCCACCAGACACACGACTATCAGATGGATCTAAACAGCAAAAATTTTTTTCAGAAGGTCAGCACAAGGCAAGAAGCAGTTTTTATCCCACTGTACCACAGCTGAAACATCTGTCAGAGCTTTAGTGACCACCAGCACAGTGTGGCAGCCTCTGAGAGCAAGTTTCTCAGTTGGGCTTCTGCTGCTGCTCCTAAGAATGTAAGTTATTTATGAGGAGAAGGTCATTTACCCACATTTCAAGATGTAAAGCAAGCCAGAAAACTCTCACAGTTTTGTGTAACTGTGCCAGAAGCTAAAGAAGTCTAATACATAGGAGAAATCACATTTCATTGTGCTTGAGAGAGAAGGACCGTAAGTTGGTGGCTGTATCTGAAAATATTTGCATTTACTGTCCTTAAGATAAAATATGAACTATCTTATTATCATTAGGTTTTCTAGTTGGTTGACTAAAGATTTTTTGTTTGTTTCAGGGTTTTTTGTTTGTTTGTTTTGTTTGTTTTGGGGTTTTTTTTGCGTGTGTGTTGTTACAGCCCTAGCAGACTGGAGATATGGGAAAGATAAAACCTGTAGGAAAATATGCTGTATTTTGTGATGCAAAATGATGCCTGTTAAGTCCTGAAATCAGTCAACACCACTCTGCAGCTTTCACAGTAAGTGCCATTTGCCAGCAGAGCTAAGGAAAAGTACAGGCAGTTCACTGGTCCTCTGTGAATGTACTGTGCTTCATCCGGGCAGCCAGCAGACAACAGTGCTATCAGGACACAACTGACCAAGCTGCATTCAACAGGGTGAACACATCCTCACTTACATACATAAAGATCAGGTTAGCACTGGGAGAATATTTTTCATAAAACTTGACCTTTGAACTCTGTTCCCCTTTAAAAACTGAACTTTAAAATTCAGAATTCCACTTGCTTTATAGACAATAGAGAAACTTAAAGCTTTCCCTTTCTTTTTATTCCACTAGGACTAATGATCTCTGTCCTCTTCTAAATCCTTTACCATTCTACTCCTTTTTTTCAAAGTGTCTCATTCATTAAAAAATTCAATTAAACTCAGAGTAGTTGTTCTGTTCTCAGCCTTTCTGAGTCTGTTTTTGACCTTCCTTAACTTCACATTTGCTTCTTCTACCTCAGACACAAAGAAGGGTTATTTACCCCATATGCTATGTTTGTTTCACCTCTGCAGACACAGCCAGGACCTTTATATCTTTTTTTAAATTTTAATTGTACATATAAACTGAACCTCTGAAAATATAAGAAAAAAATATTTTTGCAGAATAGGGGAATCACAGAACATCCCAGGCTGGATAAGATCTTGAAAGTACATCTGGTCACATCTTACATTAAAAAGGGAGACTAGATCTTAGCTCTTATAATACATTAAGATTATAAAATAATGAAAATAATGGGAATAATCTTGAAAATAGAACTGATATTGAGTAGGTAAAGTGATACTTGATGTTCAAATCTGTCCATCTGTCCTTTAGAGGCCTTTTGTTAATGATGATCAAAGATCTGGTTGCATAGTGCACTAAATGAACCATCAGTCACCATCACTTTTTGAAGGAACATTTGTCTTGTGTTTCTAAACTGCTTGTTTCATGCAGCACAAAAACCTTTGAGCAAGTTGTTATGCTGGGGCTTGATGTCCTGTACTTGGTATTGCCTGTGCTTCCATGTGTGCTCAGTCAGAAATCCCTAATGCTACTTTTTCTATTGCTGATCATCAGTATTCTTGAAGAGGACAGAAAATAGAAGTGTATATGTTTAAAACTTTATCAATATAATTTCTTTCTTTGGACTTGTCATTTTTCATTATGTTTTTCTGTGATAATCACCTCTTGAAGACATTTGTTTTTACCTATTTTGTTTTTCTAGTAATTTCCTAATCAATCTCTTTTCATTCTGATTTTCTCATTGAACTCTAACTATTTTACCACTATTTTAGAAATCAGGAATTATGTCTGCATGCATAATTAATAACTTAGTTTAGTGGCTGACCTCTAAAATTTAGGTTAATGAAAGTTTATGGCTGGCCTAATAAAATTACCAATTTTTTCATTTTTTTAATGAGCACTTTTGATCAATCCAGGCATTAATCCAACTCAAGGCAATTTAATTTGTTTCAAACTACGTTTTATCACAATGGCATTTTTTCAGTGGGAATCAAATTTTAATTCATCAGAATGCATCAACCTGGTGTTCTAGGTGACTGGAGCAGCAATGTAAGAATAAGATGTGTCTTCCTGAGGGTGCAGATGTGTGCTGCCATCAGAGATGGTTTTTCTGAGACCAGTATCTGGAGCTGAGTCCAGCCAGTGGCAGGACTGGCAGCCAATTTGATCCTTTTCTGTTGGGACAACAGAAAGAACAGAAGTAGAACCTTCTGCCACAAGGCATTTTCCATCTGATATGAAGGTGAAAGATCTGCCAAGGACTCAGGTGGGCTAAATAAAGTTATAAGGTTAGGTCACTCACTTCCATGCTCTGAGAATCACCTTAATGGTTAGTAGCATATCAGAGAACCTAGGAGGGAATAAAAGGATCTGTATGAGAGAGACCAGAGATCAAGTGTTTTTCATGGAAAATGTCAGTGGTGTTGGAGCTTCAGGTTCTCTGGGTTGAACAGAGGTTTGTGGTTGTAATAAGGCTTCTCTGTATTTTATCTATTCCTGCTGTTATGGTGGAAAACATTTTTCCTCAAAAATCAAACAAAAAAGACATCCTTGTGACTGTTAACTTGTTATAAACAGTACAAATTATTGACAGGATTTTCAAAAGCATTCTCTGAATCTACCCATGACTACCATGAGGTAAAAAAATGCCTCAGTCCCTCTCCCCCATTGACTTCAGTGAAGCTGCTTAAAAATCCCTTACTATTTTCAGGTCACTGTCATTATTCCACAGATCTGAAGGTAAACTTATCTCCCATTGTCTTACTAGACTGAGACCATTCTAACCGTGTTTAGAATCAAAATTTTTCCCATCTTTTCCACATACAAAATGATTCTGTTTTCTCTTTAGTTTCCCCATAAATCTCAAGATACTGTCAAAATGCAATGTGATTTATATTCATTGTGCTTCATGTATGTCTCCCAAAGGTGCCAAAACAATAAACCCTGGATAATAGATAAGTTATTGCTGATAACTCAACCAAGAAATATATGACAACTGTGATAGCATGGTTTCTTCTTAGCAATTATTTGTACTCTCTCAGAGATGGAAACTGTTGCAGAGCCTGGGAGCACAAAGCCTCTAATCCAGCTGTTAGGAAGGGAAGATGGATTCACTATACTGCTGGGCCACAGAGATTGCTTATCTCTTTCTCATTACACTGGGGCAAAGGCAATTATTTCTGTTGAGCCTGGGCACAGGTTTCTCTCTGAAGGAACCACAGATTTGGAGCATTTGATTTCTCCAGGGAGAAACATAATTTATTGTATTCACAAGTAAATAAGTAGGTGAGTAATTAACATGAGAAAAGCCTATATGAAACAGATGGCAGAAAGGTGAAGAGTTGGAACCCCAAGCGACCACCAAACAGCAGGACAAGGGCACGTGGGCTGGTGTCTGCAGCTCATGCCCTTTCCACCCCATCCAAGGTCAGCCAGGAAAAGGCTGCTTCACTCAGGAAGCTCCAGGAGCCACATCTGTGTGAACGTGGGCTGGGGTGAGAACCACTCTGGGTGAGGCTGTCAGCGGAGCAGGAGGACAACAGAAGGGGTAACAGCACATGGACCTGTGGTTTAAGCACTGCTCGGGACTGGGCAGCATCACCAGGTCTGGAACCAGAGGTTTCCTTGTGAAGATGTGTGACATGAAATTCAAAACACAGAAGGGTTATTTTATTAGCAGTATGTTTGTAACAGCACAAGTGGCTTCCTTGTCATAACCATGTGCAGTAAATGCTTTCCAGCAAAGCATTTAACCACAGATCCAAAAACCTCAAGGAATGAAAGGCACTGGGATCCCTCCCAGCAGCATAGTGTTACAGACAATATTCAAAAAAACACATCTGAGTTTAAAAATAAAGCTAATAAACAAGTAAGCATGTCACACTCCACCACTCCTCAGTACATAATTTCTTGCTGAGGAATGAATAGTCAGCAGAGATGGTTGAGGTTGCCACACCAGAAATGTAGGTCAAAGTTCACCACCATTTTTTTGGAGACCAAGGTTCCAGCTCACACATCATCTCAGCTGAGCTCCTTTGACAACAAAAGGAAAGGCCATCCACAACATATCCAAGGCATGTTCTGGAGAAGATTTCCACAGCTGAAATAGCAGAGAATCACCAGAATACTCTGACATTCCCCAATAAATTGAGAAGGGGAATAGATAGACCAGATCTAGTGCTCTTACACTGAGCCTGCTCTTGGGCCTTAGACTACAAGGTCCTTTTGTGCCCCTCCCTCTATTTTTAACTAGCAGACTTCCTAGCTGGAACAGCCTTGGGTACAGGTACCAGGGTCTGCAGGTGCTGGCAACACAATTACAGTGACATGTAAAGTCTCGTGATTCCACTATGGCCCATGCTGCTGTTCAGTCCACCAAGCATGGACTTGCTTGCCTTTACAGCCCAGCTGGCTTCTTAACAAAGTAATCTTGAGTTTGAATGGATCCTGTCATGAGAACTAAATCCACAGAGTATTTTTTGTGCAGAACAGTATGACTCCTTTGTTACCTGTTTTTGCATTCATTTCTGTACTTGCAAGCAGGTTTGGTGGAAGAAAGGGAGGATTTTTTGGTAGAGTTGCTTTAGTTTGGAATATACTGTGCCCTGCTCCTGTTGTGCCCCTCAGCAGCCCATTTCAGAGAGGCACTGACAGCCCCCAGCACCTGTGGCACCCATGCCCTGATGCTCCTGCACTCCCATGCCAAGCACAGAAGGCACCCTGTTCCTATAAGTCAGCACTTGCTTCCTCCATGGCTAATGCCTAGAATTCCAAGAGCAGGAACTTGAAAAGTAAATTGATT
The DNA here is from genome assembly GCF_052056855.1 of Sturnus vulgaris. Classification (NCBI taxonomy): domain Eukaryota; kingdom Metazoa; phylum Chordata; class Aves; order Passeriformes; family Sturnidae; genus Sturnus; species Sturnus vulgaris. Next base: position 95,646,048 of record NC_142245.1, on the reverse strand, counting down.
TAAAAGTAGTTTTCCTGGCTCTCACAAGTGGGATTGAAAGAGGAGGAATGCTGCTCATGAAGTAACTGATGTTTATTCACTTACAGTTGTTAAATAGGAAAAAAAAAATCAACAAAAATCTTGTTTCTTAACCAATAATACTGTAACTTAGTTCACAACTTAGATACGTTAAAATGTGACCAAGAACACACTGCCTCCATTCCCCTATATTTACTATGTACTGAGCAAACAAATTTCCGCTGGGCTATGGGACCTTGTGCAGGGCTGAGCACAAACTTTATGTTGGGATGAAGACCTGCAATATTTAAGTATCTCAGAATGTTTCACTGAAAATACAAAGTTGTACCTCAGCACGGCTAAAGCAGACATATTTATCTGTTCCCACAGGTCATGATTATTGCATTTCTGAGTCACTGTGAAGATGGAAATGTCTGTCTGCAGACTTCAGCAATGACCACTACAGTTGGAAGCGATGGTTTAGGGTTCAAACTCCCAGCTGCAGTTTGAAGGAGACATGGAGATGATGTCGTTTCCGAGCAATGCAATTCTCGAATGCAATCCCTAGATGTCACTGAACACCACGGCTGGATTAAATATAACCCAAGACATTTTACAGCAGGCAAGTCCTTCTCATGCTAGAGACACGGTGTATTTTGCTAGCTAGAAAATTATGGATTTCAAAAAAATCTTTATACATTCGGTCCTTCAGTTTCAGTGGTGAAATTATTCCATACTGAAAATTAGGAAACTTGGAGCATAATAATGAGCTGCTAAGGCACCAGTGCTAGGTTTGCTCCTGAGCTCCATCAGACCTGCCAGGTGGTTGATGTCCCCTTTGGAGGTGACTTAGGGCCCATCCAGCAGCTTCTCCACTAATAGGGAAAACTGTTCCTTTAGTCCGTCTGAAAATTCCTCTGTTTCTCTTTCTTGTATGAAATTACTTTTCCACAGAAACTTGCCTATACCTCATGCCCCTCTTTACTTTGTCAAAAACACTTGGTCCTGTAGAAGTCCCTAGGGTTGGGCACAGGATGGAGCAGCAGCCAGGACCACCAGCCATAGCCCAGCAAGCAGCTGTGCTCAGTTTTAAATCTAGTCTGAGTTTTCTCTAAGTTTCTTTTGGTGGTGACTGTGGCAGCTGGTCTGTTCTGAACTTCTGAAACCAGTTCTGGTGGGATCAACACAGCCTCTGCAATTCCATGGCTGCCTGATGAGTATCACCATTAGAATACAGCATTCCCTATGAAGAATGGCTGGGAGAGCTGGGGTTGTTCAGCCTGGAGAAGAGAAAGCTCCAGGGAGACTTCAGAGCAGCAAGCAGAGCCCTGCCCCTCATAGCAAGGACTTCAGCCAAGACCCTGCCTTTGCCAAACAGAAGGCCTGTGGGGAATATTTTCAAAGGTAAATGTGACAGGTCATATTTTTGATCATCTGCTTTTATAGTGCAATACTATAAGCTGTGCTATATAAAAACTGGCATCATCTCGACATTTATGTCTAGTATTTCTTTGGACTCCCAGAACAGCCCTAAAAGGAGTGATCTCTTTTTGGCATGGACTGTGTTAGTCAAGTGACTTTTTCCTTATAAAAATGAAAAATACTTGCAAACATTTAAAACCCTCCCAAATGGAAAAGAGGTTCAATTTTAAAAGGGAAGTGAGAACAAACTACATTTAAAGTAAGAAAGAAAAGCAACAAGAACAAACAAAAAGGTCTCATAAGGTTTGTGCTTACAGCAGAGAGGCTGTAAACCAGAAACATGCTCCACCAGTAAATCCAGGTAGGTGTTGCTGTTGCTGCTACAGGCTTCCTCTTAGTCAAACAGCACTGCCTTCTCTGCCAGAAAAACACCTGAGTCTCAACATTTATTTTCAAAGTTAGGAAATCTGAGATCTTTCTGCAGAATACATTAAATCATAGCTAAATTGATACTGTCTACTGACTACTTCAGTGGTCTGCTCAGTCTACTGGAGTGGCACAAGCTTGGCTCCCTTTTAATTTGTCTTCCTTATCCCTCACTAGTGTCTTGGTTTGAAAGACAGGTATTTGCTAAGAAAAGGCAAGAGCCCCTTCCCTGAGATGCAGAGTGCAACCCCTTCCCTTCCAATTATTATAGTTTGAAATCAGGGACTTTAAGGCAGAAGATACAGGGATAGGAATAACAGTTCTTTACTAATATATCTAACAAGGCAAACGGCAGAAACAACAACAGCTATAAAAATTGACAACAGAACAGAGCAGTGTAGCTCAGTTCCAGCCCCTTTGGCCAAGGCCCTGTCCCTGCGCTCAGTTCCCGGTGCTGTGGGCAGGGCAGGCCCCGCGCAGCTGAAGGCGCTGGGTGATGGCGGCAGCGCCCAGGGCTGAGAGGGGATGGAGGAGCCGCTCCCCCCTCACGGTGTCGGTCGTGGTGCTCGGCAGAGTGCCCGGAGGTCGTAGGATAGAGTGGGAAGGCAGCAGAGCGGTGTCTGACAGCAGGGAACGTGGCTCTCGGCGCTGGGATGGCGGGGAGGACGCTGGACAGCAGCCCCGGCCGTCTTCCTTCCACTCCACCACGAGCGAGAGAGCGAGAGAGAGCCCAGGCCCCTGTCCCACCTTTCCTTTTCCTCTGTTCCCCCTGTCCCACCCCCCTGTGAGAGAAAACTATTGCTACTAAGGTGTAGCCACAAATACTTAGCATAACAATGGGAAAAATTCCACAGAAAGAAAAGGGAACAATTCAACCCCCAACAACTAGTAATCCAGGTACCTCTGCTTGTGCTTATTTAGCACTCCTGGAGCAAAGCTTTTAGTTCTTCTCTGACAAGTTTGAGCCTTGGTAGACAAAATTAGAGCAATTTAATATAGTTCTTGTATTATTTATGTATCAAATGGAAATAAAACAATACAGTAGATGTCTGGGAAGAAGCAGGCATGGGATGAACCATTGGAAATCAAAGGTACTAACTTCCATAGGTGTGGATTTACTGTAAACATCAGCAGGGCAAGAGTATACACAAAGGATGACTCTGCTCTACAGCTCTTGTGCCATCACTACCTTTGGACACTGTAATTATCAAAAGTAGTTATTTTCTGGGCAGAGAAGTGAAATTCTCAAGTCTCCAACACACTTATGTGTGTCCAACACACAACACACACATTTAGCTTAATGAGAGAGATTACTGGAAATTATTTATGTGTACACAGTTAAAAAATGGGATCATGTGAGAAGCCTGAGGTGCACTCACCAGCTGGTGATTGTTGCCAGCTCCTGGAGGGTGGTTTGAAAAGATCACCAGGTATTTGCAGTTGTCACTCTGGCATGGTTGCATCCAACTCTGACAACAACTAGCCACAGATACTGGAACACAGGTGGAGGGTTTCTTCTCCTCCCCAGAACTCCTCAGTCTTCTACTTACTGAAAAACCCCTGTGTTTATTTTGAAACATGGAAAAAATTCACACCTTGCTCTATCATTCTCTCTTATATTGTTGATCTCCTGCACATAATTCAGGATGAAATGATTCAAGTATTTTGTCCCAAAAGTTTTCCTGGTCATACATTTAAAAAATTGTATTTCACATTTTAAATAGGCAGTGCAATGAAAAAATAGAGAGCAATGCAGCAGAGTTGTGGCATTAAAAATATACATAATATACTGATTAAAAATGTGTGCAGTCAGTTACTGTATAGTTATTTAATGAAAGGAAGAATAAAAGGAAGAAAAAATCCACAAAATTAAGGGTTATTTTAATAGGGTGTTATTAGAACAGAAAACCTTGTCTCACTTAGGCAACTTTATGGTGTTTTAGTATCTACAGATAAGAATAATCACATGAGCACAGCTATGAAGTCAGCACTTGACATACTTTTCATTATCTTGGACACCAATATAAAAATATCTTAGTCTATGTAATGTAAGTGAAAATGATAAGGTAAATGAGTTCAAAATGGGGGAAATTATGCCTCTTGACTCTACAGCAAACAGACTGGTTTTCTGGCTGTTTGCTCACAGAAAGCCCTGTGTCATTCTGACTTTTGGAGTTCCTGTGGCATCTCATTTCCTATTAAGCTAACAAAAGCTGTGATGGCAGAGGGTGCTTGCAGTGGCTGCCCATACAAGCCAAAGTACCGCTCATGTTGCTTTATTTTAGTACAAACATTGTTTCCTACCTTACCTCATGGTAAACACTTCCCTTAAGACTGCTCAGAGTGAGGTGGAATACCACAGACCTTGAGCTGTGGTGTGTTTGAAAACCCACCAAGGACAAGGAGGTACTGCTAGACATGAGTAGTATTTCAGGGAGGAATTTCTACATCAGCTGAGTGAAGGAAGAAGCACAACTCTGTTGTTGTTACACATTTTGGCATTGCCTCCCTTCTGCCCTTCACCAGGAGATTCAATGAGCATTTTTCAAAAAGCAATTTCCAAATTTCTGTGGCTTTGGGAATAATGCTACCTATGAACTAAGCATCCAACCCTGGGCACCTGTACCATCTGAAAAGCGTTTGTGTAAATCCAGAAGACAAATTTCAGGTCCTTAACTGGGGCAGAAATAACCAGGTCTACAAATAGGGTAATGTATAGCAGTCCAGAAAAAGCAGAACAGGGTCTTCAGCAGCTCACAGGGAGATACAGTGGTGTCTTGCTATTACAGGAGAAGCAAACTCCTGTTTGAATGAGAGATTCACCTCCAAAGAATCCAATATACATTAAGGCCCCATCTAGAATGTTGACTGTTGCACTTGGAGATATGCCTTCCATGAAGATGGTTGAGAGAAAAGCAATGAGAATGATGAAAAGTCTGAAAACTTCTGCCCCATGAAAAAAAAAATAGAATTAATAAGAAGATACAAAAAAATATGATAAAGAAGAAGGTCAAAGGAGATTATTCTGCCCCTCTACTCTGCTCTTGTGAGACCCCCCTGGAGCACTGCATGCAGCTCTGGGGTCCCCAGCACAGAAGATGGAAGAACTATGTGGACCTGTTAGAGAAAGCTGGAGCATCTGTCCTATGCAGACAGGCTGAGATACTTGGGGTTGTTTGGCCTGGAGAAGACTTGGGGAAGACCTTAGAGCACCTCCCAGTACCAAGAGGGTACTGGGGAGAGGGTACAAGAGAGCTGGAGAGGGACTTTCCACAAGGGCATGTAATGAATGGCTTTAAAGTGAAAGAAGGTTTAAATTAGATATTGGAGAGAATTTGTTTTACTGTGAGGGTGGTGAGGCACTTGAATAAGTTGCCCAGAGTAGTTATGGATGCCCCATCCCTGGATGTGTGCAAGGGGCTTTGAGCAGCCTGGTCTGGTGGAAGGTGTCCCTGCCCGTGGCAGAAGGGTTAGAGCTAGATGGTCTTTAAAGTCCTTCCAACCCAAACCATTATATAAGTTTATGATTCTATAAAGAAAAAATTACATTTTCCATTAAGATTTTTTTTTAATCATCACAGCAGTGAATTGTGTGGAGGTTTGTGAAGCCTGCGTGATTAGAGGTGGCTTGACAGAAATATCCATGGGGAGAGGTGGACAGACTAGATGACCTTTTCCAGTCCCTTTCAAATTTAGTAATTATGATTCTGCAATTTAATGATGCCAAATAAATGTAAATTTAAAATGTTTTCACATTTCACTGCAAATCTCATAATAACTTGACACCACCTCTGTATTTAAAGACAGAAATATTCCAGTCCAAAGGAAATTGATCTTTACTACAGTTTGCTTCTATTTGTAGTGGCTGCTTTTCTTTTCAATTTGACATCCATATTACTAAAGCCTTACTAAATCATCACTTTTAAACAATGTGCAAAAACTAGAGTTTTATATATAGTCCATCACTTAAAAAACAATCAAAACCCAACCAAGCCCCCATACCTTATCCCTTGCAACTGTTACCTTTCCTCTTTTTCACCACCCTGGCCTGCCAGTGCTGCAGCTTCACTGCACATCAGGCATTGCACTGAAGGCTGGACTGTAAATCCTCAAATCTAAAGTGCCTTTTTATAGGCAAAGTCAGCCCTGCCACTTTGAGACTGCAGATGATCTAGGATCAAAGACACAACAATGTAGTGCCTTTACACCTGATTGCTACACTGACAGATTAGATTTGTCTTTCAGTCCCAAATTCACCATGCAAAGGGCAACATCATAATAAAAATTTCATTAAGCAGCTTTACTTTTTTCCATATAACAAACTTCAAAGGAAAAGAGAATTTAGGGGGAAAATGTATGATATAAGAAAAAAAATGCAACTCCAAATGAAAGGATACTATGGAGAACTTAGACATTCCTCTGCAGAAGTATTAAATGCCCACAGCTGAGAACTACTGCACAGCCTTGAAAATCAGGCCAGTGTAATTTAATCGAGGTGAGCCATTTTCCACATATGATTTCCAATATGATTAATTGATCAGCATGAATCTGTAATAAACTTACCAAAGAGTAACTAGGTGCAGAGTTTGGCCTCAAATATTTCTTTTTGGAGTAATTTCTTCTGCTTTTTGTGGAGAGGCTATTCCTCCCCTTGTGATATTAACATTGGCAAGAATCTGTGAGTCCCTAATTCCTAATGAGATTGAAGATGGCACAGATTAATTCGAAAAGGGACCACCTTGGAGCATTGCCAAGAATGATTGAATTTTTCTTTTTGGCTTTGGGGAGCTGCTAACACCTTTTAGTTTCCTATTAGCACATTTCATGGGGTGAGGCATCCTAAGAATTGCTCAGTTCCCATCAAAATCTCCAGAGGAAAACAGCTGAAGTCTTTATGGCCTTATAGGTAGAACATTCACACTGATTATGTGCAATCCCCTGAATTCATGTAACAGAAGACTGATTGCAGCAAATAATTAGATGACAAAGAATTTAAAGCTTGCTCAGAACCTGCAACCCTTTTTATTCCATACTGTACTTCAGCTAGAATGGCTGCAGGATATATATTGTACCCTGCAGATTTTATTTTGTTTTTTACTTTTTTTTTTAAGTTCTACCAGGCAGAAAATTCCCACTGACATACCCTTGATCAGTAACATGTAAAATAAATGCCAGCATTTTTGTCCTTTTTTTTTTTAAAAAAAAAAAAAAAAGAATATATTTTTTTTCTTTGCAAACAAATGGACTGGGGTGCTCTTCCCCATAATTACTGGTATCTTTGTTCCATACCATTTCACGCCTGTCAAACAACAAAGAGTCTGCCTTGCAGGCAATAAAAAGAAAGAAGAAAACCAAATTAAGACAAAAAACTATATTAGAAGAAAATAAAATACAAGCAGTAATTTTCCAGAGCATCCTCTAGTTAGTGAATATAGGGGCATACAGTAACCAAAATCCTGTCTTTCTGCTCAGAACTGGCTTCAAGGAACAAATTATCTTCCATTTAACTGTTTCATATTTCAACAGTTCAAATAAGGCATGCATATAAGAAGAAAGGGGTTTTTACATTCACACACTAGAATTTTATTGCCTGAATGTATAGGAAGTTCAGAGAGTACCCATCTAAGGTTCATAACTATTGAAATTACAGCAAAAGTGCCATTTAGACTTCTAATCTCCATCTGCTAAAATATAGGCGTGATACAAAATCCCAACTAAACTTGAAGTGTAACAAAGGTGGAAAACCCTGTGGCCTTGGGGCCTGATTTCCATCCATGATTTCATTTTGAAAAGCATGTGAATACATGATTTATTTTTTCATGTTATTATTGGAAAAACACTTGTGGTTACTGTTCAGTCTAAAAATGTTTTTGGTAAGCCTCGTCAGCAAGGACTAGTTTCTCCACCCTGAATATATACTATTCAAGACATGTCTGGTTTTAGTATTCAGAAGTCCCAACACCAAAAACTGTAACAGGGAGCTTTCTTGTCACCCAGAAAGTATCTATAAAATACCTGGTCAGTAGATACATGAGTTAGAAACCTACACCCAAGAGAGGAGATAGAGACACATCTTGTTGCAGAACTTCTTGAGATATTTTTCATCCTGCACCAGCCAGTGCAAGAGCTTTCCACAGTGAAATCATCATGTCTTGTTTACATTTAAAGCTGGAATTTTGGAGGCAAATTTTCTTTAACATATATCAAATAGGAAACATACACTGCATACCCTGAGCATAGTAATTACATTTTATGTCATTTAATGTTCCTGCTGAGCTCTACTCCTCTACTGTAATTATATAGAACTCCAAGTATTTTGACCAAGGATGAATTGTGTTCATTCCTCTGATTTTATATATTGCAGGCAGTAGGTTATATGTTCTAGTACTGTGAGAGGATCTCTGATAATCCAGACATGATTTGGTGATATGGATTACTTTTGGCCTAACCGTACTTAGGAAATCTGATGTTCAGCCAGTAGCTTTTTCCTAACCATTGTTCTGACATGTACAATACGTTTTCTGTCATGCAATTCATGTGTCCAGTATGATATAAGAAATTAGTTTTATATAAGTTCTGATCTGGTGGAAATTTCTACTACTCAGTCAATTAGGTAAACTTGGGTTTTGTCCAAAAGTTTTCTTTTTGGATTTCTGCCAGCCTCAAAGTTTCAAAAGTTAAGCCACCCACCAAAATTAGATCAATTTAACTAGTGGACTTTTATTGATCAGGAGGTTGTGGAAGTTTGTTTACTTGCTTTCTGCTATTTTTAGATTGTGTTTTGGTCATATTTTCTGGTTTTTCTCTTAAGTCACGAGTCTTATAAATTTCTGTGTTTTAATAAGTGTTGGGTTGTTGTTTTTTTTTCCCATAATCCTATGACTTACATAGCTGAGGTTTAAGAAAGCTATCATATATCAAGAAAACAAAGATAAAATTACAAGAGTTGTTACCTCTTTAACTGTATGTACAAATAGGGAGATAGGCTTACCATTGATACTGACTTCACAGTCCTCCTAAAACCATACTCCAACTTGTCACCATACCTTTTTTCTAAATGAATTATTTAGTATGGACAATCACCTGTAAAAGCCATATTTATCACAGGGGTAATTTGTAGCCCATCCTTGTGTTGCTGGGAGTGAACAGAAGAGAGAATAGTTCAGAATTTTATCTTTGGTCCTATGTTTTTTCACCCACAGAAAACAGTCTTACATTTTCCTATGGATTTCTGGGTCTGAGTTAGCCAGCTATGAACGTGTCAGTCTAAATTTTTCATTTTAGACTCTCCTGTTCTCCCTGCACAGTTCACATTAACATTAAAATTCGGAACCTTAAATATACTTCACACTCTCTGGTTTTAGTTTTTAAAGCTCTTAAAATTATTTTGTGAGTTTTATTGATACTTTTCCACATAGGCAGGAATTTACTTGAATAGGAATCACATTTTGTAGGTAACTACTAAAGCTAAAATTAAGGCTGAAAGATAGAAAAATATACTGTCACTTTCATGTGGATTGCTTCCAATGCAGATGTTCTTATGTCAATTACTTTCCTTAAGACAATTCCTGGATCCATCAGAAACTGTTCTGATCCTTGGTTTTGTTTAGTTTTATGGGGAGGGGGTGCCTATCTTATATTGAGAGGAGGGAGGAAAGGGCTTGGTTTGGGGTGGTGTGAAGAGATTCCTCTTTCCTGGTAGTAAGGGACTACCAAGACCTCAGAGCTGCATAGTTCTGTAATCATTTAAAAGGAATTCAGGTGCTGTTATCATGGTGACCAACTTCAAGTCATCTGCCAGCCTTAGAAAAAGAGATTCATGCTTTCATGATAATTAAACTCTCCCTTTGCTAAAAAATATGATGACCCTAAAAAAAAGAGAGTATAACGTACCACCTTTAACCAGAGCAAAAAACAGATTGTGGAAGAACTAAGCTCAAGGTCATTGATACTTTACCTAACCAGCACATCTAAACAAACTGTACTGTTCACCTCTAGATTTACCTACTTCAGACTGTGAGTTTGACTTAACAGGAACATGCCTGAGCTTTGCAGCTAAGAGGCAAAGTGGGGTGGCTACCTCTTCTCCAACAGAGACAGTGATGGAGGAGATAATTTCTTTCTGCACAAGGGAAGCAATGGCTTCCCAAGTATTTGAACATTTATTATGTCCAGAGCAAATGAATGGTGAAGGTCATCCAGGAGGTAGATGAGCCTAGTTCTGCAATATTCTTCCTGAGAAGGCATAACAAGAAATGCATAAAGAATTCCAAGTTGAGGAGTGACATGGTTAAATTCTCTGTTTCATTCTTTTCTAATAGAGCCAAATAAGTACTTGTGTCTTTGCAACCAAAGCTAAGGACTGGGCTGATGTCTCAGGAGAATAAGCCACAACAGCTCCAAAACTTCATTTTCTGAGCAGCAGCTCATTTAGAATCCATCACTGCATGTACAGTTGTGAGTACTTCTTCCCATGTGAATACCTTTGCATTTAATGACATTGAATTTCATCTGTGATTTTGCCATTTAACATTGTGAACTCCTTCAGTTGCATTCTGCATTCAGTTTTAATTTTGAACCCACTGAATAGTTTCTTATCTACTGCAAAGCTTCACATTTCTAAAAACGCTGTTATTCTAAATATATTGAACAGTACAAAATCTGCCAATTTTCAGAGACTTCTCCTGACAGTTGCAAAAAGCATTTCTTCTTATTCTTTGTTCAAAACCTGATCTTTCTTCAAGGCCAGTGAGAACCTATTATGTCAAAGAGTCAATTGAGATGAATAACATCAAAATATTTTGAAAGTTAAGGATCAGTTCATCTCTTATGCCAAGTGTATTTAAGTTTTCAAAAATGTGATTTCTATATGCCAGAGAACAAAAAAAAAAAAAAAAGAATGGGGGCAAGAGGCAAAGGAGAGAAATGCTTCAGTGGTTTATACCTTTGCTTACCATTTAGTATTCCTTGGAGTGCCTTGTCTCATAGTAACTTCTTAAAACCTTTTATCCTTGCTCCCTCCACTACTGTGCTAGAAACCTCTAACTTCATGCCAAATCCCAAGCTCCTAGCCCAACAACACCCAACACCTGAATTCCCTCAAACCACGGCTTCCCAGGTGCTTCACACATCTGTCCTTCCCAGGCCCCTGCCTCCCACCTGCCCTCGTTGTCCTGCCTGGAAGAGTTTCGTCACCTTTTGCTCCCCAAAGATTCTCCCACTGCAGAACCTTTCCCTCCCACTTAAAGTGAGACAGGTAACTGCTTGAAAGATAGTTAAGATCACTTTGTGCTGAAAATGAAAGCCCCACAGCCCTTGGCACTGGCAGCCTCTCCAGGTGCAGTCAGCACCATTGAGCTGCAGTCCTCACCACTGGCACTCTCCTGACCTTCAGAGAGGTCTGAATTCTTTCCAGTCCCTCCCCTGGTAGCTAAACATTGCTTTGAAGAACATTTACTCTTTGGTGCTGTTGTAGTTGCAGCAGTTGCAGTGCACATGTCTGGAGAGGTGTTATCACAGCACTTTCAATGAGAGGTTGAGAAAACCAATTAAACTAGGAGCAACTTTTCCATTTACAATAAGAGCCTTAATTTTAGTGCTTTTAGTTCTTTATTTTTACTAACATGTAACAAATATGCTATTCTGCTTCATAAATATTCACGTTTAATATTTATAATCATAAAGTCTATAATTATTCCTTGTAAAACTGTGATTTTTCTTCTGAGATCCACTTTCAGATGAAGTGTTATTAACAGTAATTGGCATAATTCACCAATTTGCAATTTTGAAAAATAAAGGTTTTGTCTTCTCTCTTCTCACTGCAGATCAATACAGAGTTTTACTACTTATGTTTCCCTAAACACTCTTTGACTGTACTTTTCTTTAGATTTTAAGGCCAAAAATGAACCATTATGATGCCTCTGCATACCATTTTTTTCCAGTGCTAATAGTTTTGGTCAGCCCATGGCAACATTTCTCAGAATGATCTGATCTCAGGTAAGATCTGATTCAAAATGTCCCACAGAACATAAGTGAGGGGTTGCATTTCAAATTCTGTTACCAACATAATATTACTAATACCAAAGAGAGGATATTGACAAAAACCTCACCCAGCCTACATGCTGATTTTATACTCTTGTGATTAGTATCAGTGATCAAATTTTTAATTTCTATAATGAACATAAGGAGATTAGGTCTGTTTAGAATTTGAATAGCCAAAAAACAAAACTCCCAGAAACATTCTAAAGCTTAATCTGAAAAGATCAAGAAATGTTTATACAAACCCATGTGTTTTAGTAAGGCTTTCAAAGCTTAGGCTCTCCCTGTGCAAGGTATGTCCATTAATATTAAGCTTTTAGGATGTGCAGATTTCACCTTCATTACAGAGTTTGAAAACAGAAAAGTACTGAAATGGGATTTTAAGGATCTCCTAAGTGCAAAGTTGCATTTAGATGCTCTCAGTTAGCTCAATAGCATTCTGCACTGACTAGGCATGAAGATGCTCTGACACATTTCTGCTGGTTCTCATTTTAGGTATTTATAGATGCCTCTGCTCAGTTTTTCATCTTACTGTAGAAGAGCCTCTTTTGCAACACTGCTTCTCTAATTCCTCAGAGTTTCATTTTGTCCTTTCTCAACTATCTTCATAAAAATACTGTTAAGAAAAACAATTGCCCTCTGATGGCTAAGTTCAGTATAAAGTCTGAACTGAAACCATATTTTTGCAAATACATTTTAAAAAATGAGACTCATCTGTTCATAATGGTACTGCTGATAGGACTTTCACTATTGCAGTGGTAGAAAAGGCTGTTATGGGATAATACATATAAAATACTCTTCAGATAAATAAAAGATTAACTTCTCTATGTGGGACGGTAGAATACAGATAAATTAAGAAATAAGAATGAACTGAACCTGAAGCACATTTTTGTTTCTCCAACTTGCCTGATACAGAGAAAATACTACAGATCAAAAGAAAGGGGAATCAATAGGATTAGTTTCAAGAACACTGCAGTGTGTTTCTGATAATCCTCTCAAATAAATTGTTACTTTTTCAACCCTTTTCAACCAGGCTTTGCCTCCCATTTTGTGCCATTAGCCATGCTGATCCAGTGCTGCTTGCCTTACTTACAGGAGTACTCTTCATACCCTTTTAAATGATGCCCCAATGGATTATCTGAACAATTTCCAATTGAAGGCAATGAGTAACCACTGAGTGCTGAGGTAATATAATTTCAATGAATCAGTTCCATCTGAAATGTCAGATAATGGTCAAACTAGATAATGGAAATGGAATCCAGCCATATCCCTTTGTGAAATGGCAGTTTAATGTGAAATAAAAGCCATTCATCCTTTTCACTCCCTAAATCACATCAGTTGAAACAAAGCAGAAATTCTCAATGCTGAAATTGGGGTGAAGGCATAGATTTGGGGAAGTAGGTAGGTGACAGCAAGTTGGTAGCTGTGATATCTTATATCTGAAATAAATATGGATTGGTTCTCTCACTGCAGAGTATGGGGACTGTTCAGCAGTCTGGAAAGTATTGGTCCCCATATTTATTTAGTAGTTTAATGGTTTTAACCGTGACCAATGAATAAAAGTTTTCTTCTCTGTCCTCCCTTTTTTGCTAGGAGTGGAGTGCAAATAAACAAACAGATTTGGTCAAACCCACATCTCTGACCTCCACAGGGAGTTCCCTAAGTGTCTGGTTATGGTGTGAAAAACAGAGCTGAAGATGCATTCTTTTCTTTCCAGTGAGGAGCACAAATTGCACAGGAGAGAGGAGAGAGCTAGCAGAAGTCCCTCTAACCTAGGGCTGTAGTTAGGACACAGCTTGGGAAGTTGTGGGTGCTGATGTGAGCCATTTCAGGTGCAGAAAAACATTAATGGTCCCCTCTCTGCACCTCTCCTCTTCATCCAAGTAATTGCCTAGGTGCCTAACTCTCTTGGTGTGGGGCTTGCCTAAGAAATTATAAAGGAGAATATCTGCACTGGGAGATGGTCCAGAGATAGATGTGAAGCTGCAGAGATGGGACAGTTCAGGGCACTTGCAAAACTGAAGAAGAATATTGAGTCCTCTGGAGGCTGCAAGGTCATCTTGGGTGACTTCAGGAGTAGGGGCTTTTGAGTAGAGGGGAAGAATGGGAAAGGAAGATTTGTGATTCACATCTTGCAATTTAGGTATCTGAAAGCCGCCTAAGTGGTAGTTTGGCTCCCAACTCAAGCTCTGCTCTGAATAGCAATGATGTCTGAAAGCTTAACCCTGTAGAGCAAGACCCGAGATGACAAGAAATGAGGTCTGTGGAGTCTGGAAACCAGACCAACCAATTTCAAGGCAGAAGACATTGTTAGGGGTGCAGTGATGAAGGCTTTGATGGTGCTCAGATGAGCAGGCATAAAGAATATGAGAGAGGCTGCACTGTTGAGGCTGAGGTTTTCAAGCTGAGAATTCATTTTGGCAGCAAAGACAACTAGGGAGAAACACATTTTTCAATGTTTTCAATGAGATTGGGAAAACAGGAACAATATTTTGTAAAGTTTTTGTAAAATTTTTGTGAAGTTAGGTGATGACTAACATTAAAATGAATATGCATGCAGACATCTTCCTGGGTGGAAGGAAAAGGTTCAGTCTTGCAAGCTGATCTTGCTTTGAAAACAACAGGATGACTCAGATAATTCCCTGGCTAATGAGACAAAATGATCAAGAGAGGAGTGATTAGGATAAACTCAGGATAGGACAGAAGGATAATCTTCTTCCCTCAACTTATTTCTAAGCACAGAAGCCCTATTTTGACAACTCATTGCATGATCACCAACCTGGCAATGAGTTCACTTGCATCTTACAGCCCATTGATTGGGCTGGGATCCACACACCCACCAGTGCACCATCAGCTTCTGGAGCCCAAGGGGTCCATTCAGTGCCATCAGTAGTGACTTGAAGTGCCTCTGGTACACCATTTTATGGGTCACATATGAACAAGTGCAGGAAAGATTAAACTGATCACTCAATAACTAGGAGCAGGCATTTGATGATTCCTTTAGGTTCCTTCAAACTCAGTACATAGGATTCTGTGATTCCTTTAAATAGAGTTTTGCAAAAAATTAATACGTGGGTTAGCTTAGAAAAGTAAACCAGGCACTTCAAAAGGCACCAAAGGAAATTGCTCCCCCTTACAGCTTCTTGGGAAGATTTCAGTGAGATAGAGGGGGGTTTCTGCTGTAGAAGTCACTGGTGGCTGGAAGGTTCCTACAGAGCATGCAAAATCCCACTCAGTCACTTTTTGTTTAAAAAACAGTGTTTCAAAGGTTAATGCTGTGTCAGATCCTCCAGCTTGAGTCAAACAGGTGCATGACTGGAGTCAGTCTTGAAATCAGGATAAAAAAGTGGCTGTAGAGTGAGATGAATGGAATCAGAACTTGCCTCTACATCAGAGCTTTATGAACTTTACTCTCTAATACTTGGGTATTCTTAGCAAACTAATTGTCGTTTGCTCAGAAAGCAGGAAGTTCAGAAAATGAGGAGCACTAATCACAAGAAATTGATTTTAATGCATCTAAAAATAAAAGGCACAGTACTTCTTTCAGATACAGCTGCAGAGAAACTGATTCATTGCACTTAATATAAAATTTAAATTCTGAATTAATTCTTGAGGGAAAATGCAGCTAAGGAGCTAAGGCAGGATCACCACCTCTCTATTTCAGTACTCCAAGGTGATGGTGTTCCTGTACCACTGATATTCTGCAACAAGCTGTACTGTGTTCTGTTGATGGATTTTGTGTACATGTGTATTCCTCTAACTGAGAGGAACTCAGCTATTCAAGCTGCCCTCAGTTTATCACACTTTCCCTTTCTGACAGAGGAGAGGTGTTAAGTCCATTGCATCCCTGTCAAGTGTCATGATATACAATTATATACTAATTTTGAGCAAAAGGTTCTTAGAAACCTTTTTAGCTCTACCAGCTGATGAAACAATGAAAGGTATTATTGATGTCAGCACTGTGTGATTTTCTTCTCCCCCTGAAATCTTCCATACCAGCATGTTAATTATCATTTCTCACTCAGAACAGTCAAGAAACACTTTGTACAAAAATACATGAAAATCCTCAAGATGCCAGGTTAATCACTCAAAAATTAATAGATTACGGATTTAAGATAATCTGAGTAAATTCTTGCAATAAGACACAGCTAAATGATTATTTCCTTTATCCCCTCTCTTTGGTGGGGGGGGATATTTATTTACCCCCATTTGGGATATAAAATAGAAAATAGATTTATAGGAAAATCTAGGTTAAAGTGGACCTCTAGAGGTCACCTGGACCCATCCTCTGCTCAAGCAAGTCTAACGCCAAAGTTAAATCAGGTTGCTTAGGGTCTTGTGCAGTTGAATTTTGGAAGCTTATGGAAATCATTCCACCCCTTTTCTTCTCCCAGCATCTTCAGGAGAATCTCTGAAGTCCTGAAGCCCACCTTGAGAAAATTTGAAAAACTGAAGATATTAGAAAAGAATGGAGTATTGCCACTGAAGGTCATATAATGAAATTCATCACTTTGGATTCTATCAGTAAACAGTTAAATCTGAAAATATAGCTCATGACAGCCAACATGGATTCACAGAAGGCAAATCCAGTGAAAGGGTCTTATCTTTTTGTTTTGTTTTTGTTTTTTTGGGTTTTTTTGTACAGGAAGTTGTTACAGAGAAAACAACTAATTTTTGCAATATAATTTTCTTCTACAGAATAGTATTTTTACACATTTTTTTACTTCAGCATAGTATTTTAACCAAAACGTTTTCATTACAGAGCACACATCATGTAAACAAAAGACATTTTGTCTGCAGTAGCAGATTTCAGAAAATTAATTGTTGATGAATAGGTGTTCAATAGTCGGACAGTTGCTAACAGGTTATCAGTTCTTTATTTAAAGTTGTTCATATGACTGAGATGACATAAAATCACTGCTGGTATATTTGCAAGTTTAAAAAAAATTGACAAGGTAGAAAATAGTAAATAGTAGGACTAAATTTCTGGTGTATAGGAATTGAAACAATAGAGTCAAGTGTTTCAAGTTCCACAAAATGCATTTCAATTCAGGTAAGTGCAAGGTAATACAAGAATATCTACAGTTTGGAAGACTAGTTCAGAAAGTATTTTTTCAGAGGATGTACAGATTGTCATCTCAGACATGAGATGATCAAGGCAAGATACAATCTTACCTGACTCACAATAAAGCCTCTCAATATCTGAGCTCCTTGACAGTGCAAAGACTGCAGAGATCTGTGGGGGCTACCTCTCCTTTTCTTATTTGTTTCTTATTTCATTTCCTGTTCCTCAGAGGTTATGAGAATGGAAATATGCTTTCTTATTCATAGAACACTCTCTCTCTCTCTCTCTCTCTATATATATATATATATATTTATTTATTTATATATTCAATGAGTCATAGTAAACTCTCACATTGAATAGTCTGTTCTGGGTTTAAGCTGCATGAAAAGAAAGGCTAAAAGGTTGTGTCACCTTACGTGACTACCCTGTCCCTGCAGGAAGATGGGACGTTTCCTCAACATTACAATTTTGGACTCGCCACAATTTTTTGGCCCTCCACAGAGTATTCCCCTTGTGTGCATCAGTGTGGAGACCTCTCTGACTACAGCAGAATTTGACACCCTCTACTAGCAATGTATCCAGACATCAAAGACAGCCTGTGCTTGCTAGAGACCAAAGTATCTCACTCTGTCCTTTCTGCCTCCAGCTTTTCCATAAGAGACAGCCAGGATGCTGAAATCATGGTACTCCTCATAACCCCTCCTTCTCCTCATTCCTCTCAAATCACTTCCCTTGCTTTGGAAGACCCTGGCACTAAATCAGGGCCCTCTTGCACCCACTGGCCCCCCTGCAGAAAGGAAAACCTCTGTTGCTGTAGCAAAGCAAAGAGAGGTAAAGTCCAATAGAGAGATTCGCTAATAATTCAGCTGAAACAACCCCCATGTGTTTTCCTGAGAAGCATTCATCCCTTTTGTCCCAATTGGGTAGAAAGTTTTAATTTTTCTTTTACTTCAAGAGCCAGATCCCAAATATTTATTAACTCAAAGCCAAGTACAAATCAAATGTTTTAGTCCAGGAGTCAAAGCAAAACCAGCGAGTTTGCCAATATTACAATGATAGAAAAAACAATCCCAAGTCTTCAAAATAGCTCTGAGCCCCTCTGAGGGTCTGTTCATTCCAGAGTATTGATACATGATGAATTTATATTTGCCCCTTGTGTCCTGCCTGAGATAGCCCCAAAAAAACTAACCAGGGATTTATGCTGAATTAAAATCAAGATCCTTTCTCTGCTTTACTGAACATTGAAATTGAGCAGAGGACAATACCTGTAAATCTGTGCATGCTAAGCAAAGGTAGAAGTTATATGAGAGGTAATAATTCAGCAGGATTGCATTTACTAATAGAGATTAGAAGCCTTAGGATTTCTTTTCTGAATTGACCACAACGTAATTTTCATGTCCTCAAAGAGAATAAAATTAAAAGAAAAATCTCCCCTTTTTCCTAGTAAATACTTTTTTATTGAGCATTATTTACTACAGAGGTGAAAAAAACTCTGAAAGAAGCAGAATGGAAACTTTCAGAGTACAGTTTTGGGGAACTAAAGCCAATGCTGACATTTAATTTTGCATCATTTTGAAACTGGTCCCATCAAAGACCAAATCCTGTGCCTTCAAGTGTGTGCTAATTGTGGATGTCCAAATAGAAACACAGGGTTTGTTTATTTTAAGTCTTACTGTGTCCTAAAAAAATATCTGTATCTATATATATATATATATATATATACATATAAATATAAAATAAATGAAACCTTGGATGCTTTTGGATGGGCACTGCAAAATGGACATGGCAAACATTAGTGAAATCCACAAAATTTGTGACCTAATGACCTGATTTGAGGAAATGCTTCAGCTTTCATACATCTAAAACCGTGTGGTTTTCCACACATATATCTGGTAACAAGTGACTTCAGGGTCTGCTTCAACTTCTTGCTATGCTAAACCCCAAACCATATAAGAGCAGTGCATGAAGATAAGAGTTACTGCAGGTGAAGTTCTGATATCAGTACAGTCCTGCTCACTTTAGAAACCTTGAGAAAAACAGATCAAATTTCAATACAAAAATTCTTTTTTCTTACTATTTTGATTGTTACAAATTGTTATTTGTGATATGCATAAAGCACCTTCAGCTATTTCCATTGGTTTTTATAAGATACTTCTTCAGCATCTAAAAAAGTATATTAGAGTAAATTGTATTCTGAGCTGAGTTCTCGTAACCACAGTTTCATGATTTTTCTATTAAATTCTGCTCTCTTTCCCCTTGACTTCACCCTGCTCACTGTTGCTACAAAAGGAATATAAGATCTGAAAATGTGTTTAAATGGGATTTGGGTAATTCACTGCTGAAAGTTTGGCTGTGCTATGCTGATGATTATTTCATACTTTGACCCCTACTTCCAGAGCCATTATTCATATTTAGGGAAACATTTCAAGCCAAGCAGCTGTTCATGTTTGCTATGTAGGAAAAGGAAGACCTTCACTTTCTTTAACCAGTCTACTGGTTATTCTTTTACTAGGGAGAGTAGTCTGAGAAAACACAGGTATATTTTTTTAACTTCAATTTTATACAAAGCAAGTTTAATGTCCTATCCACAAATCAGTTTTGATTTATTCTAAGCATGCACAGAATGAGATGAATGTCTTCCACCTCAGTACCACAAGTTTAAATAAGCCATAAATCACTTTTTGTTGCAGTTTGGATACACAATAGGTCAAACTTTCTTAATGTTTGTGTCAGTCTGTCATAAAAGCACTAAAAAAATCTTGAACCTTTATACCCACTCCTTCCATCCAAAAATCTATATTTACTCAATAACCTTTTGTTCTTCTATTAGTTGCTCACCCTTGTGAGACAAAACATATGCAACATTTATTTTTAGCTTTGCCTTTGACAGTTCATAGTTTAAATCTCAAGTGTTTAAGTCAAGTCATGATGTCCATAGAAAACCTTAAATAGTGTGATAGTCAGTCTACTGGATTTTTGGAATTGAGCAATGAAAATATAATTTGAATTTTTATAGTATTTGTCAGAGTAAAGTAATATTGATGCCTTTGTCCATTGAAATACAAATATATTCTTTCCAGAGTTTTGTTGCCTTATAATTTTTAGGAGATTTACTGAGTTAGGGAGCTGTGAAATAAAAATAAATGTCTGAAGTTACTACTGTTTACCTTGTCAACAGACTTTAACTATGCTTTAACTGCATACAATTTCACCTCCAAAATAGTCCTGATTAACTGCTAGAGATGGAGATGTTTTTACAAAAAATGTTTTCTTTTGCACATTATCAATGTAATTAATAAACATTGACTGCTTTGCTCCAGGGCTCTACCCATCATGTACCCCTAAACTACAAAACCTGTTTTTGACCTCAGCTGCATTTCTGTTAGATGAAGAATTGTGAACTTGGCCCTTAAGGCAGATTTTTTAGGATAAGGTAGTTGTCAGACAGCACAATAATTCTGGCAATGTCTCTCTTTTGATAAAAAAAGTCATAATTGTTTTGGTAAAAACAAAAATCTGGCTTTATTTCATCAACAGCGTATAACAGACCAGCTCCCAACACACTTTAGGGATTTGAGGTTGGGAAGTCTCTGCCAGCCTGACATGTGGGAGACAGAAGGAGGAAACTATGTTGTTGATAGGTAATAAACTCCCCCTTATTTCTTCTTCTGGAAGAAAGCTGTGGTTAATTATCTCAAAACTTGGATGGCCCACGTAACTAGGAAACAAGTCCTGAGGCCTGTGCCTATGAAGATGGTGATTTTTTCTTCTTCTGACTGAAAAAAGTTCCTCTGTATGAAATTAAAAACAGAGATTTTGTGTGGCAAGGGCTGCACATTTTTTAAAAATCAAAATGTCATTTCTTTATCTTGTTGACAAGTTGTCATTTTGAAGTCATACCCCTCTCCTCGCCCCATTCTGGAAGTTCTTATACCATGGTGCTTTCAGATCTTGCCTTCTGTCAATGTCATCATCACAATCCAGTCTTACAGTTTTCCAAGAAATGAAATAAGTACAATTTGATATTAATATAGTTCTAGTTCAAGAAAACCAGATAACTCTTTATTGTGATTAATAATTTTGTATTTAAAAAGAAGTAGTAGAGTACAATTTTTTACTTTTTGTCAACATAGAATATTTTATAAGCTGTTTTTCTGTATTAAAACTTATTCTACAGTCTGTTTTAAGGCTGTGCTTGATTCTCTCTGAAGTGATGATAGGCCATCATAAGCACAGAGAAATCTTATCCAGCATAAAGTCTATCTTTAATATGAAGATTTCTCTAACATATATTCCTAGAATTAAAGAACAAATAAAGAAATTACACAGATAGTACACGTATGCAAGAGAGACTAGGCTTTTTTATCAATAAATGCAATAAATTTGTTAGTAACTGTCACTTATTCATGTGTAGGATAAAAAAAAGTAGCAAAATCATTTACTCTATTATGTCATTTCATTACACTGAACTATGAAACATCCTGTGCAAGTTTTGGATACCAACTAACATTGCATAATACCTTAATTACTTTTCAGAGAACATGGTACATTTCAATCCAATAAACAAAAATAATTTTGGTCCCATGCAAGGCCACAAAAGATCTAAAAAACTGATTTCAGGACAACTCAGATGGATTTATTGAATCTAGCCCTCAGGAATATATCTGTCATTGTTAAGGCAATAGTAGGGCCATGGTGTTGCTTGTGTAGTAAGATCCAAGGGTGAAACAATCCCTTTTCAGAGAAGCAGTTAATATTGATCATGCTTCTAGTGGCACATCAAATGTACCAGATACTTTCCAAAACCAGAAAAGAGTAACTTCTGTTGGTGGACAGTTTCTTGCTGAAGTTCACTGAAATAGGGCAGAACTAAGGAGAGGAGAGGGAAAAAGAGGAAGCCTAACTGAGAAACAGAGTTGAGCAAACCTGTATCTTGTGCATCCAGCTGCCTCCCAGGAAGGAAAAGCATGTTCCCACATGTACTGCAAGGAATTACCCAAGGAGAGCCCAGAGTTGCTTACGTGAGATACAAGGGCATAAATTAACTTGTGGGTGATTTCTCATCAGGCATAAAATCCATAAAACCTGTTGAAATCTCTGGTAGGATCCCTGTCCTTGGAAATAATCAGTACTTGATTACATGTGGCCCTGAGTGATATGGTCTAATATCAAAGGTGGATCTGACCTTGAGTACTGCAAGGATTGGACTAGATGATCTGAAATGATACCTTTGCATCTTCAATTGTTGTGTGATTCTGTAAAAGAGGTAAGATGGCTTTATTTATTCAGCTGATCTCTACACAATGTCACCAGGCACCCGTTCAGGGCCCTGGACACCTGCATTACCTGTTGCAGGTCTGGTGCCTCCAGCTGCAAAGGTGGGTGCACCCTGCTCACCCCTTGAGCAGCCACGATGGCACAGGGATGCAAAGATGCCAGGAGCACGGCAGCTTGTGGGGCTTGTTGGTGATGGCATCACCCCAGGGACAGCTTTGCTCTGCTCTGTGCTGACAAAGCACAGGCTGAACAGCTCTGCTGGTCTCAGCTCTGTCAGGTGTTGTGGTCTGGGTAACTGTTGAAATGGTGCAGGTGGAGAAGCAGGAAGGGTCTTTGCAGGGGTTTCACAGAGATGTTTATTTCAGCCACCCACGTGTCAGTCCCGGCTTCAGAGGCAAAGGCAAAGGCTTAGTTTGAGGGTCTGGGTTTCAGTACATGGGTCTTTTGGGGCGGGGGAAAAAGCATCAAAGGCCAATTAGCAGGGGGCATGGGGGTGCCACAAGGGTGGGGTTAGGGAATGGGGCCAACAAGGAAGCAGGGTGGGAGTGACCGAAAGGCTGAGGGACCGGGAATGGGCAGGGGGCTGACCCAGGGGACAGAACAGGGGCACTTAGGGCTGATAGAATAGGGTTTGCTATGAGAGAAAGCCTTTTGTGTCTCCCTAACTGGAAATGCCTTTCAGGGTCTCCACAGTCAGGGACTAGATCAGGAATGGTTTGAGACTCCACAGCTTTAAACTAGCGCCCTGGGTTCCACCAAAAAGCTTCCCAGAGGGCGCAGGCAATGTCAGCACAGCAGCGTCTGTGTGTGTCACTGTGCTGTCAGTGCAGCTCCATTCCACAGACAGCCCCAGTCCCGGACACATCCCCAGCACAGCCCCAGCACAGCCCCTGCACAGCCCCAGCCCCATTCCCAGCACAGCCCCAGCCCCATTCCCAGCACAGCCCCAGCCCCATTCCCAGCACATTCCCAGCACAGCCCCAGCCCCTGGCAGCACCGTGTGGATGCTCTGCGGGGCAGGCGCTTCCCCGGAGCAGCAGCCT
Organism: Sturnus vulgaris; assembly: GCF_052056855.1. Classification (NCBI taxonomy): domain Eukaryota; kingdom Metazoa; phylum Chordata; class Aves; order Passeriformes; family Sturnidae; genus Sturnus; species Sturnus vulgaris. Next base: position 95,622,780 of record NC_142245.1, on the reverse strand, counting down.
GGGCTCCAAGGGCAGCAGCGAGACAGCAGCAGCAGGGAAAGGAGAATTATCTCAGCAGGGGCACAGAGCAAAGGCCCCAGTCTGCTGGATCTTGACGTGACTGTGCCGAGGAGCAGCTTGGCTCTGAGACCCGGGGGGAGAAGCTTCTGTACTCCGGACCTGGCCGCCAGTACAAATTCCTGCTGCTGCCTCTGCCTGTGGAGACCCTGTTAGGGAGACACAAGAGGCTTCTCTAAGCGCTGTTCTGTCCCCTGGGTCAGCTCAGTGCCCTCTCCCGGTCCCTCAGCCTTTCGGTCACTCCCACCCTGTTTCCCCATTAGCCCTCATGCCCTAACCCCGCTCTGTGTCACCCCCGTGTCCCCTGGTAATTGCTCTCTGATGCTCCCCCCGCCCCGAACATCCATGTACTTGAACTTGGACCATCACCATGGGTGACCCTGGACTATCCACACGCGTGGCTGAAATAAACATTTCTATGGAGCCCATACAAAGGCCTTTCCTGCTTTACTTTCAACCATATTAACACCTATCCAGGCCACAACATCTGCCCGTCCCGCCGCAGCTACTGTCCCGACAGGGGCAGGGACACCACTCACATGAGCCTTTAAAGGAGCAAATCCTCACACCAGCAGTGGGGGGAAGGGCGATTCTACAGAAAAGGAAACTGAGGCAGGTTACTGATAATACTGATTTACAGAGAGGAAATTAATGGCTGGATCTGGTCTGTTTCCAGGCAAGCCCTAGAGTTACTTGGAAGCACAGATACACAAAATAAAAATTTTAAAGAGCGGGATTCTAGGAAGAATACAGAGTTTTATTTTATTTCCACTCAAATCAAAAAACGTATCAGTTTTGAACAATTTGTTGGACTTCAGGCTAAGTGATATGTCCTGAAAATCTGCACATTACTGATCCTGTGAGATACAGACAGTCTGAGTTCATCTTTGAATGAGTGCCCAGTTGCATGCATGACTTTGAGGTATAAGGGGAAAAAGATTAGGCAATTTTCTTCAAACCAGTTTCCTCACTGGGAAAATATTCCTTTGGGTCATAAAGTACTTATTTACTCAGTCAATACTATGACAGTGAGATTTACAACTATGTCATTAATAACACTGATTGACAAAGAACTTCCTCAAAACTCTTTCAACTCCAGACAAACATGATTTATCAACAAAAGCATACAGTTATAGATTTACAGCCAAACACAGGAGTTTGGAGCAGGAGTGGGAAGGGAAAGGGGGAAGAGCGCATGAAAAACAACACCTGATTATTTTTTCCCCCTATGATCAGTGTTTGAGGCTGACTCATTTGTTTTGAATAGTTGCTTACTTGTTTCATTGGTTGCTGAGGGTCCTTTTGATCTCTTAGAGGATGAACTGGAAAGGGACTCCTCCTCTGGAGAACTTGCACAATTCTTTACACTCAGATGGGCTTATGATAAACACTTTATTTTGTCCTTAGTGAATGAGCTAGGTGATAGTTCTCCTTGGATTTGCTTAAGGACCATCTTAATAATTTTCCCTGTTGTCTGAATTCATCCACTCCACAACTATCTTGCAGGAATTGTGAGGGAGAAAAAGAGACCTTGGTGGAGATTAGTGCAGTTGCTTCAGTGTTCCTTTTATTGAAGCTGTTTTGTATTTAATGAGTCTCTTCTGTTTGTGCCTCATAATAGCTGTAGGATTTTTTTATTTATTGGTACCAATTACACTTGGTCTTCTTTTTTAATAAAACAATTTTCCATTGTAAAATGACCTTGAGTCCAAGGAGAAAGTTTTTTGGGTCCCAGTTAATTTAGAGAATTTATTCTCGGGTAAAGAAGGCCTAAGAAACACATTTCTTCTCTCATTTCAAATGCAATATTTTTACACTTTTAAAACTTCATTATTCAGATTTATTTTTTAATTTTATGTCATATTTAGGTGTCTTGTGCACTGTACTTCTGTCACATAATTCTGACACAATTTATAAATAAACATAGAATGCAATTTACATTTATTTTTTGGCTACCTTTAATATTAGATTCTTTAGCAATTATCTGCAGCTGCTGAATCTACTGGTTTCTTTTACTCCACAGGTTTATGCTGAATCTTCAAGTATTTCCTTACTAGCCTAATTCCAGCAGATGAACATTAAAAAACCACATTTTCCCTAAAGGCAGCACCTGGATTTCCCATATAGTCAGTGCAGAGAAGGAGTTACTTACACCCCCACTGGGAGTTCTTGTGTGCCTTTCTTTTCTGCCTCACATGAAGAAAAATAAGATTTTGGAAAGGGGTAATGTTTTTTTTATGGGACCAACTGCAGCAGAATTCAGAAGCCCCAGCTCCTTTCTTGATCATTTGTACAGGGAGCTTGGCTTTTAACTTTAGAGGAGAATTACCTCATTAAGGAAGTACAGTTTAAATGCAGTCTGAATTTTACAGCCAAATCTTGGCTGGTGGCTGCAGTAAAAACCTTGAAAACCTCTTCTAAGCATGCACAGGAACTAAAAAGAAAGGCACTAAGGGCTTTTTAAAAAAATCCCAAGGTTGTGTCAGCCTCCTGATTTTGAGGGTCTGTCTCCTGCTGTTTGAACATCTGGATTTGACAATAGTACAAAAACTGCTCAGCCAGGTGATTGTGTCTTGCTGTCTTCCTAGGATCTTTTCCTTCAGCTTTGCTTCTAGTAAAGCCTGCCCTGCCTGCTGCACGACCCTCAAGAAAGAGAGGCTTTTTCACACCCTGCAGAGCCTGTGCCACCATCCAAAAACATCTATTGCAGCTCTGGCCAGCAGCTGGGTCATGCTGATGAACATCTTGGCTAGGGCAGTCAGAGTGCTTCAGGACCTGCAGCTCATCCCTGGCTCTGGAATGGCAGTGCAGGTGTTTGGGAGATCAGCTGCTGCAGGGTTACAGATCCACACCTACCCAGTGGTGGTGTGGGACAAGGGCGAAGGTCCTCTCCTGAACCATGGAGAGAGATGGAGTGAAGCCAGTCACATGCATCTGGTTGACATGTAAAGCAGGAGGGTGAAGCAGAGAGCACAGACAGGGAGGAGGGGGATACAGGAGAAGAAAGTCATTGCACTGCAGGGACAGAGCTGGCCTTTGCTGGCACAAGGGAGTTTGTGCTCCCTCCCACAGGTCTGTGGTACAGTCAGAGTGGCACCTACTCCATGTAGTGGCTGTCTAGTGCATTCACATTGAGAAACAATTATCTGAACGAAAATTTATCTTGAGGAACAATTATCTGTCCATGTTTGAAGCCCTCCAGCTATCCATTGGGATGCACCAGCCCCAAAGAGCCATGGATTAAGTAGTTAAGCTACACTGGGGTAGGGTAGAAAACAGAGGTGAGAAGGGGAACAAGAAATGTCCAGAGTGATGTATCTAAAGGTCTCATGTCTAGATGAGACCCCTTAGAGATGAGGAGTGGGACACAGATCTTCTACTGGAGTTTAATGGTAATGTTCTCTGAAAAATAAAACAGAAGAATTAAGCTGAGCTGCACTGCCTCTGCCTCCTCCTGTTTTCTCCTCTTTTCTGCTGCACACATATTAAAGCACTGAGAATATTAATTGCACCACAGAGGTGATACTGAGCTAATCACTGCACCAACATTGATATATGTAAGAAAACCAGATGTAAGTCACCAGCATAAGTGCAGAGGCTCAGGTGAGCTCCTGTGGTGCTATTCTGCACAGAGACACCCACATCTATTAATTTGAGTTAGAGTTTGTACACGTGAATAGCTGTAGATTTATCAGACTTGGTTGCTGATTGATGGGCTGGAAAAAGGCTGGTGTGGCCAGGGCATTCCCAGGCAGGCATAGCCAGGGCTCCTCACTCTCCTGGGCAAAGCTGCATGCTCCCAGCACCCACACTGAAGCCAGTGGCAATGTTGTGGGAAATCCACTAGATGTAGATACAGCGTTAGACTGTCACTGATCCAGGAAAACTGGAATCTGTATTCTAGGGAAAATTACCTTTCAATGCCATGAGAGGGGGCAGGTGCTTCTAAACAGAAATTAAAAACCTTTTAAAGATTACACTGATCTTAGGTTTCATAATAACAAGAAGTGTGTTGGTTAAGGATCTTCTAATAATGTCTTATTTATTCAATCTGTTTTTTTGAAAAAGCCTCTTTTGCTCTGTTGCATTATGGCTAAGTGCCACCAAACCCCACATTATCTTCTTAAGACTGCCCTCATTTACCCTCCTAAACCCCTGTCCCCTTTGCAGCAGGGTCCCTGGGATTTTTCAGCTCACGCTGCAGGAAGCATTAGATTACTCTTGGGAGATAGCAAAATATTGAGAAATAAATGGTAGGTTAATAATGCTTCAGTCCTAAGGTAATGAGGCTCTTTTTTGGAATGAAGATGAGGAATTCAAAAAGGAATCAAAGGAAGGCTAATGTAAACTTCTAAATGTTTAAATCATGTAAATGGTGCATGAGAAACACTGCCTGGTTATCCTCTGTCCTGGGCAATAGTGCAGAGCATCAGCTAATGTAAATCCATCACAGCAAGGTATAGCTGTGCTAGACCATGCATGGGGCTGGCATGGTCGAAGAAAACTCCCTGCAGAAAGAGCACCCTACTTGCAGTGGGACAGGTAAAAGGAATGAAAGGTTATTGCCAAGGGCTTGTTAGAGACAGGCCCAATTTCTCTCTGTCAGAAAGGTACTCACCGTTCATATTGTCCATTCATTTTCCAATGTGATACAAAGTTAGGATAGCAAGTTTACCCTGCAGCACTTTCCCAGTGTTGAAGAGTAGCAGAAAAAAATGTCTAGAGAGGAATAAAAAAAAAAAAACATTAGCCAACTGATAATCTACTTATAGATAAGAGAGCAGCAAAGAGGAAAAGCTGCCTGCAGGCTAATGGTGCTTGCAAAGAATTGAGCACTCAAGAAGGCTCAAAATGAAGAAAATTGGTAATTTTCAAAGACAAACATGAGATGCAATGGATAACAACAGATCAACAAAACAAAATGAAATTAAAAAAGAATTAGATAAATAACAATTGAAAGACATTTTGAGTTTCCTTATCTATGCCAACACTTGGTGCAAAGGGCAGTCCCATCCTGATCCTCAGCACAGGCATTACCATATCCCCACCAACAGCTCACAAGGCCAGGTTTGAGCAGTGGCCCTCTAGTTATCCAATGTTTGGATGTGACTGGTCAATGGTTAACGTGCTTCCAGGTGGAGTTTTGGTATGTGCCAGAAAAAAATTTCCCAAATCCTTCTTGAGAAAGGTTTGGGAGAGGCCACATGCGAGGCCCAGTTCCCAGCAGACAGGACGGCTGTGATTGCATCAGGCTGGCTCCCTCTGCTCCAACTAAACTCTCTCCTCCAACTAAAGCTGGGATTTGCACCCACGAGTGCCTCTACGTGCCAGCACTACACTGCAGGTTTTGCAAACTAACCACCACCCTCCTACCACAGGAAAAAAATGTAGCTGACAAAACCATCACATTTTTTTCAGGCACTTTGAGCTGAAAAAACCCAGCTCTCCAGAGTATAAAATTGATGGCACAGGGACCCAAGATGAAGTGCTGAGGAGATGCAGGTCAAACTCTTGAGCTGCTTCCCAACCTCCAGGCCAATGACCAGTTTCCAAACCTGTTTTAATTTGCTGGGCAGAGCCTTAAAATCCAATGAGGAATTATATGGTTGCTCAGTAAATGGCCTGCTGGAAATAAAGCAATGCACATAGATAAACTGTGCTCTGTGTCACAGACTACATAGCAGGGAAAAAAAGCCAGGATTTGGGTATAATAGGAAAGGTCTCTCTGCCATGGGTTGGGGTGGAGCTGCCTCACCAACACTGAACAATGTACAAGCAGCTGCCTGGCAGCAACTCAAGTCAAAGTATGGAAACCAGACTTCATACTCCAGGGCCAGGCTCTGCATTGCACAGGCTGGAGGCTCCCTGAGACACCTGAGCCACAAAAGACAGCTGGCTTTTTCTCAATAAATTACGCTGGCTAGTGGTACTTTTTCCCAAAACAAAATTCCTTGCAACAAAATAATAAAAATATTTTTCTTATTTTGTGAAAGTGTTGAGCTGCTTAATTGTTTTCATCCAATATTTTGACATAATGTTACCACAATAGCTACTAAAGTGTTCACCTGCTAAAATCTCAGTCTCTGATAAATCAGTGGATTTAGACACTATGAAAATATCTTCATGAGAAAGCACAAAGAATAATACACACAACAAATGCTAATTTAAGAGAAATCGGAGAATTTAGTTTGTTTTTAAAGGTTTGGAATTTTAAGACTGCTCATAACATCAATGTTTTTCAGCCAGCTTTTCTCAGATGTTCTTTCAGGATTTATCCACATGTTCAATGTTTGCTGTTGCCTTCAAAGATTGTAATCTCACTCAAGCAGAGACTCATCTTCTCCCATGTTTGCAAAGCACTTGCACAACTCTGAATGTCATCGGAGTTAGAAGCAATAGACCCATCAACGCAAAGATCAAGCAGAAGATAAAAAGAAAAAAAAAGTCTTTATATGACATTTGAGTGAAAACATGCTTCCAGAAAGGAAAGACGGATAGTGTAATCCAAGATTCACACAATGATCCAATTTGGAGTCTTGGGGACACTGGACTGTATGGGGAGAAGCACACAAGCACAGTGCCCAGGTCTGTGCCTGTGTGGCAGCACTGTGAGTGCACAGCCCTGAGCCTTCCCCTGCTTAGTGTGGGCACACAGCCCCAGCAGGCCCACCATGGACCACACAAATTACTAACATTACCTAGACCCACCCCCCAGTGCTGAGGTTTTTCTCCTCTCTCTGCCTGTGCTAAGCTGTTTACTGCTTCAATACAATGTATTGCTCACTGGAAAATCACAAGTAAAAAGAAAGAGATTGCCTACTATAATGTACTTACTGAAGGAGGGTTTGACCTGTATGTGAACTGAAGGGAGTGGTGGCTAAGGAAAGGACATTCACATACACACAACCTGCATCTGGGACATTTGTGAAGCTGTCAGTACCTTTTCTGAAATATTTCAGGGGTTCCAAAGTGAAAAATGTTAAAACACTGGTAACAAGGAGCATTTATATGGCTCAGTGCCATATGTCATGTATCAAAGACCTAGCCAAGAAGTCCTAAGCTATATAAATGATAGACTTCTCTTGGATTAATATAACCTCTGTCTCACAGGGGTTAAAAGGTAGTTTAGGTATCTTGGTACACTGCTGCAATATGCTGGGCAGACATAAAGTTTAAAAGGGGAAGGATTGGATGAAGAAAGCTATGCAATTTACTCGAGTTCAGAAAAATCCCTGTGGTGGAGACAGTCTCCCAATATCACCCCAATGAACCATGCACTCACACACCCCATCTACCCTGTGTGTGTAAGTAAAATGCAGAGGGAGGAGAGGGGTCAGCAAAGCACCCAGCAAAAGGGAAGAATGCATTCATACCTGCTCTGCAAATTAAACAGTGGGTACTGGAAAACAATGCTTACAATTTAGTGACAATCTCCTCAAGTATCTGAATGCCTTCACAGACATCATCCCTAGCCTGACCTTTTAAACCTGATGGTAATCAGGCAGGAGAGCTCAGTTCTTCATGTTGTTAATGAGATCAAGCACATAGAGATCCCTCCTACCCCTCCTGATCATTTGTCAGATATATCTATGTCTTATCCTTTACTCAGAGCAGAGAGCATCCAAATGTCATTAAAGCCTGCCTTTACTGTCCAGGGACAAGTGTTTAATAGAGCAGGTCACAAGGGCAAAGGGAGCTTTTAGGCATTGCCAGGTAAACAACTGAAACAGCACCAACTGGCAGGAGACAGTGGTGTAAGAAGCACAGAATGGGATACAGTTACTGGGCTACCCAGATAAAGAGGACAAATGCAAGAGATAAAACTAATGGTTTTAGCAGAAATTATGGAGCAAAAGACCAGAGGTCCTTTGGCTGGAGCCACCAGGGCAGGGGTTTTGCAGCTGGCGGGTGCAGTGTTCCCCAACCCCTGACTCATGGCAAGGACCCAGAGCTAAAAAAACATTTCTGAGGTGAGACTACAAAGAGTTTCCAGCTTGCTTTCTACTCCACCATGCCATGGCCTTCTCAGCCAAGGAGGTGCATTGCTTCATGCAATGCTATTTGAATGTGTATTCATATTGCCAAGTTCAATAAGCTGACAGGAACAACCTGTTTTTGGGCTGAGGGTTTTTTTATTTTTTGGACATTTCACAGTGCTGTTCTGAGTGTGGCTGCCTTTCAAAAGTACAAACTCTTGAGTGCAAAGGACTGGATTATATCCACTGCAACCTGTCATTGCTAAGTGCAGATGACCTCTTTCACTCACCCTAATTCCAAAACACGTATCCTGTTGTGCAGCACTAAATATTTTTTTGGCATACAGTGTGTAACAGATATGGTATATAGATTAAAACAAACAAACAAACAAACAAAATAACCAAACATTCTTTCAGCTCTTCCTGGAGAGGGCTAGCATTTGATCAGTCTGTCACATGTCAGTTATTCAAAACAAACTCAACGAATGTGTGCCAAGGTGGAACAAAAATTACTTGATGCAGGGGCCTCACTGAGTCATGACTGAAACCTATAGCAGTCACAGTGTAGAGGAGATGTCGTTTCAGCCTCCTTTTCAGCATGTCCACAGGCAGACAGATGGTCACAGGCTTCCCATAAGTGCTGGGACTTTCCCTTCCCACCTTCCTACAGTCTCTGCTTCTTCTTCTTCCCTGACACGTAACCATCCTCATTATTCTTCACTCTCCTGTTTTTTCCCTGATCTCTGCCTCCATGCTGTGCTCTCCTGCTGAGCTCCTGATTCCATGTTCCCTGCTGTGTGTAGCAGATGAAGAACAATGGGTGGGAAAACCCTACAAGCAGAGAGGAGTGACTGTGGACTGACTGCTAAGGAAAATGGGAGAGATCATCAGGTCTTGCAAGCTGCCTCTTTCACTCTAAGGAGAGCTTTGGATCAAATAAAGACAGGAACTCCTAGGATCCTGTTTTCAGGTGAGAGTCCTCATGCATGTTGAAGATACTGTTTTGTCAAGCTGTTCAATGTCCTGAATGATGCCAACAGACATCAGATGTGGGGAATGGGAACCAGGGAGGCTGACACTGCACTCCATTTGTCACTGAGATGGTGGGAATCACCAGGAATGGTCACCACTGAAAAAAGCATCACCAGAACAAAGCCCTGAGAATTGTGACTCACCTTGCTCAGAAGTGTAGAGAACATACTGGTGGATATAAATAGAAAATAAATAAAGTTTTTAATTGGAGTCATCATTCTCCTGCCAAAATGTTTGTCTGATATATATTGCTTAATGTGTGTGCATTTTCCTTTGGAGGAATGTAGCCATATCCTTCTTAACATTTTCCTGCATAAAAATGAAGGCATAATATGCAATACTTCAGGTTGAAGACATATAAGATATTTACCACGTTCTGCCTATGTAGATGGTGTTTGTTTAACCATCTTTATTAAAATAATTAACTGTTGCATTGCAATTATCCTTAGCACCAAATAAAAGTTCTGCTGTACTTCTTTACCAATGTATTTTTAAGCCACTCAGTGCTTAATACAAGTTTGTAACCTGCAGGCTCAAGTCTTGTGGAGACTCATATACATGAATTATTCATGAACTAAGGAACAGTGGCTATTAACATAAGTAAAACTACTTGAAAAAGAAAAGTAGTTCACGCTTCAATTTTGTGCAGGAATTGACCTTAATTTGCTCTTCAGATCTAGACTGCCTTATTAGGAAGCTTTCTTGACTGTTTTTTTATTCATTTTATATAGGTAGGAAACAGATAAAAAAGGTCTCCAAAGCCTATAAATCTTATAAGTTAGACTGAACTTTCATGACAGCTCTAACATTGTGGACAGCATCTTAAACCAAAGGGTTCCCCAGCCTCCCCCACTGCCACAACATTTAATACTTTCTGTGTGACTGTGGGGAGGCAGACAAGATGACTCAAATGCCATTAATGTTTACAAGACAGGTCTGTGAAGCCTTAAATCAGTGAGGCTCAGCTGTCATCCTGTGCATTTGCATTTGTAGTGAAAAAGCAAATCCCTGATAATACCTTGATTTTTCTTAAACAGAGAGAAAGCAGAGAATATTTTGAAAAGCAGTGAAACAGAACTCAGCTGTCACATCCACAAAGTGCTATACATTCATCTTGCTGTTAAGAACTGTAAGAAAGAAAACCTTGTAAGAGCAAAGCTTTCCCTGCTTGCAATGTAAACAGTGAAATATAAACTGGACTACCTGTCATATTAGGAATATATCACTGATTTTTCAGGGTGTTCAGACATTTTATTCCAGAAAACCTTCACCAATTTCTCTGGACTCAAGTTATAGTATAAGTAATGGTAAAGAGTTGCAGCCTAAGGCCCCTTTTACTTACTACATGCTAGAAAATTTTAGAAAAGGAACAGCTCTTACAAAGTTAAAAATTTGCCAGTTGCTGTTGTGACTTTCACATTTTAAAGTAAAAAATAAGCCAAAATAATTTTGAAGCTTTTTTTCTTTGTTTTGAGTCATCTACCATCCTCTGACCACGTGAGGTGGCTGTAGCACCGCAGAGCAAGCCTCACTGCAGTCATAGCTGCAGCATGAGGACTCACTCCTGCTCTTAGAACTGGCAGTTAATTAGCAGCCAGTTTATCAACCTTACCACAGGCTGTGAGCCCTCTGAATTTTTCATTATCTCCTCCCCTTAAGAGCACAAGACCCGTATTTTTTTCCACACAAGCAACAGAACATGGGATTCAAGGGAAGAAGAGTAGATTTTGTACTTTGATCAATATCTTTGATGCAGTTTAAGAAATTTCACAGATTGAGATGCATCCCTGCACTTCCAATCCAAAACTCCCTTAGTTTCAGACTAAGGGGAAGAATATGCCTCACTATCCCCTCTATCCATTGCCCCTCAGCTGAGGACACATTTTCAGTGTACACGGTGCAGAATGGCCCAGCTCTCCATAGCTCTGGGCATGTGTGATTTTGCATCTTGACCTGGGTTGTGTGGGTGAAGCAGTGTCTGTATCATCTCCTTTAGGTTAAGAAAACCAAATTATTTTTTCTCTCCGTTGTCTCAGGAAGCTCTTGCAAGCATTGCAGGACACAGGAATGCAGCCTGGCTTTCTTCTGTACCTTGTCAAAATGTCCTGGCCACTGGACAGCTCTGACAACAGCTCCACTGCCACTGCCTGTCCTGTCCCTGGTTGTGTGTCTGTCTGGCTCAGCAGGATGGATGAGGGGGCAGGTCTCCCCCTGCACACACTGTTTCATTTTCTGGAAGCAGCATTTCCGCCAGGTTTAGCAGGCCTTACTGACCACTAACACCCAGTAAACTCTGCTATATGTATCTTTCCTTACTTTATTAAAATTTTTGATTAAGGCTTTAGGAAAACAAATTTGGAAAGACACTTAAAAGAAAACATAAACAATTTACACAGAGACTAGTCTCTCTTAACATATTCCAAAGCAGCTAAGCCAAACCACTGCTCCTTAGATGCTGACGGATCTGGATAAACAAGGAAGCAGCTTTCCAATGTCATCAGGATCTCGCATTGCCTTTTCAGTTCTTCAGGACTTTTTTCTCCTCCATAGGCTTGATTCAAACTGAAGGCATCTCTGAGATGTCCACCTCAATTCTTAATAATGTTTCAGATTCAAAATTTTTTTCCTTTAATTCACATGACCTGAGAATAATTATGCATCCAAGGCCAATGGCAATTTTGTGCTTGTGTTTTGCACAGCTTGTAGTATTGTCTCAGGATTTAGTACAGATTCTCAGTCTTTTTTCAATACTGTTAGGAGGATATAAAATTAACCTAACCTTGATCATTTCTCACTCAAGTTAACCAGTATCATTTTAAGCTTTTCTGGGATCATACCAAAACCCAGCCTTTGGAGCCTGGATCCCAAAGGAGAGGTATCCATGGGGAAACCCTGATTCCAGCACAAAATCACTTATGATGATGGCTGTACTTTTACATCAGCTCAAAGGTATTTTATCATGTGCTTTAAATGCATCCTCAACAGCCAGTTCAGCTCGCTGGGAACATTACTGGAGCCAGACCAGTCTGATGGGTAAGGAAGTGCAGAGCTTGCAGCCAGTACTTACAGGTCCCTGGTACCTTGCTATCAGCTTGCTCTCTGCTTTTCTAGTGCAAAGCTGACCTCTTGAAGCTTCCTTCTTCCTTTATGCTACACTCCCTTGTACTTCAATCAGCACAGCTGCATGACAAGGAACAAGTGGGGCAGCCTTGCAAAGCATGGACCTTGAATAAATAAACTGCAAGGAGGGAAACGAATCCTGACTTCTTGCATCTCCTGACGAAAGCTGTATATCCATCCTGGCAGCCGTGTGTCTCACAGCTCCAGAGGGATTAGTGTGGTGTTTACCTGCTCTTTCCCAGGCTGAGCAAACGTTTGATCTTGCTAATGTGTACACGAGTTTTTAGCAGTTGCCATAGCACAACAGGAACCCTCCCTTCTCTCCTGTTGTTTGTAACCTTTGAGGACTAACCAGCCAAGCTTTCTGACAGCATCAAAAATGCAGCTCATTTTAAATTAACTTCCAGGGCAAAAAGGGCTGCTTTCAAAGGTTCAGTCACTGCTGAGTTGGATATTCTTCCATCAGCAAGCATCAGATGCCTTTTAGAGGAGGAAAGGGCTTTTCTTCTCCTAGAAAACAGGGAACTAGTTGACTTTTGGGGATTTTTATGGAGGAAGAATCAGAACGGGGGTACTGCTGTGCCTATATCTGGACTGGAGAAACAGGAAAACACTTCCTTCTCCCATGGGAATCCATTTGGGTACTGTCGACTATTATTTCGTGCATGGTATTTAATACTTGTCTCCTGGTAGAGACTAATGTTCCATTGTGTCCCTGTGCACTTGTGTAAAGAGATATTTCACTACAATAAAAGCAAGGTGCTGCCAAGAACATGCAGTGGGGGGTTGCAGAACAAAGTTGGGAAAGTTTCCTGGCTTATCACAGGTAAAATAAGGGTGGACCTACAGCATCAACTGTGCACTGTGTATGTCACAGGCAAGTGGTCACTACACAAATCTGCATTCATATTCTTACAGCTGGTTCAGTAAGAATCCTCTGGCTTGAAACTGAAATTGATCATACTACCTGTTTTCTAGAGTGCTTGATTAAATTAGTTTCTTTTCTTATTTGTGAGACATTCACAAAGGACTCCTGTTTCCTCCCAGCTTGACTTTTGTCTAGGTGCCAGCTAACTTACACAAACGAACCTGTTTGTGAATGGTTGATTTTGACTGGCAAACGAAGCTGCCTGGCCTGTCTCCAAAGGGCTCCTTGGAGCCCTCTCACACAGGTCTCCTGTGACAATGAGCAAACAGCACAGCGAGGTTCATGTGCACCCTCGCAGACAAGGGCCAGAGTCTCATTCTGGGACTGCAGAGAGAACTTGCCACTTGGCCCTTCCCCTGCTACATAGGCTGTGCCAGTGTGGCCATTATGAAAGTACAGCTTGTACTTGCCAAAAGGTTTTCTTCAGCTCATTCTAAAATTAACTACAAATGCAAAATTTGTCTGCTTTTTCCAGCTTTGCGTTTTGCCAGCCTAAGTTTTTCTTTAAACTGAAGGATCATATCTTCAGAGAAAACAGCCAAGAAACAGTTCTGATATAAACAGGGCTAGAAAACTCATTTACTTACAGACATTTGAAACTTGGCTGGATTTAATGAAGTGACATGTCAAAACAATAAATACTGAAAGAGCACAAGGTTTGATAGTAGAAGAAAGTTTTTAGTAAGAAAATATCAGAAAGCTCTTGTAGAGAAAGGACTCCTCTTGAACTCTATCAAAGTCTGTGTGTGAGGTCTGTGCATGACTATGAATTTTAATTTGTGGACTAAAGGGAGAAGATTGGTAGAGGATCTTGGAGACCCCAGCTATTGATCAGAAAGAAGAAAAAAAAGAAGGAAGGGAGAATAGAGAAAAAGCAGAACTGGGAGAAAGAATGATTCTTGTAGAAGTCATCAGATAGAAGGTATGGTTAATGAGTTTCCATGTAGGAAACTAAGAGATACCAGTGAGAAACAACTGAGAAATTGATGTACAAGAAGTTCATGAAGTCCAGAAAATAAAATCTGGGAACTGGAACTGCTGTGCAGAATGTAAAAATAAATACTGTGGAGAAAACTAAAACACAGTCAAATAGCAATCAAGATTTGAGCTCTGAGATTGAAATAATTAAGAGAAAAGAGAAATAAACAGCAGACTGCTGTAACCTCTTCAGTAGTGGTGATGGCATAGAAAAAAATTTCTTCAGGTTACTAGGAAAGATATTAAGAATATAGGAAGATGAATACTACAAATGACAATGGAAGGGTTTTAGCTCCCAGATATCAATTAGGCATGAAAATCAGATATCTAGTTTGATAGCCATGAAATTTCTTTGCAATTGAGAAACATATTCCTAAACAAAGAAAAGTTTTGTATCTGGTCTTGTTAAGACATAATGCTACCGTGAAAATGGGGGCTGCAGAAATTAGTCTTGCCTCATGTGGGGTAAAATTAACTAGAAAGATCAACAAAAAGAGCCCATATTAAAGATTATTCCAGAAGGGAAATCTGTAGGATACAGGAAGAGCTAATGAATGAAGGCACAGGTGCTGAGGAGTTCAAAATATTGAATGAGACTTGGGTGTTGGACATTAAAAAAGTGCTACTCAAATCTTCATAACGAGAAAATTTTAAAGAAGAGTCCTAAAATTGTTTGGGTAGCCACATAAAAATTGGGGATATGTAAAAACCTAAACCCCAGGAAAAAAGACCTTTTACAAAAATCAAGGTTACATATACACCTATTTCAAAAGCTGAATCTGTATTTCTGTGTAGCTATTCTGCAGTGCCTATCCCTGTATTATAAAAGATCTTTCACCCTTTAATCCCATAGATGGCAACTCTTGGACAGAGTTCACATCCACTTCCAGAGATGATGCTGGAGCATACCTTTGTTCTCAGGTTGCCAGCTGTTTTTAACAAAATGTGTTCATGTGTCCTTCTCCACCAGCCAAATGGAAGGAGGGCAACCAGAAGAGGTGTAGAACTCAAGCTAGCCATGAGCACAGGTGGGACTAACTGGAATCATCTACACTCCCTTTTAAGTCCTTTCTCATCTTTGATCTATTGCTGCCTTCTGGCTTTGCCATGTAATAAGGATCCTACTCTTTTTAAATATTACAGGTTTCTGCTGCTCTTTCAACACTGCCCTGAAATTACTGAGCAGAAATACCACAGTAGCAATTTACACAAATGGTGGAAGCACAAGTTATCGCCCCCATTTTCTTTCATTTTCACTCATCGTTCAATAATACATATATACTCAAGATTTCAAATTACTTTCAAGTTCTATGACTAATAGGGTGTGGAGCTGTAATTTACTTACATGAATGTTTCATTATTTTCTTTCCAGTAAATTTGGAGAAGGTATCACAAAACCTCAATTCCTTAGCATTGTAACAGGAATCCAGTGACTGAGCTGAAATTTTACTCCAATTTAACATGCAAATTCTGTCCATCTGCAAAAGAGAAAAAATTACATTGTAACTTAACTTTACTTCATCATTATCTTCCATTTTCCAGAAGTGTTTCAGATGCATTAGGAGAAGGTCCCAGTGCAAAGAAGAGAAAAATAGGGCATGTGAAACATCAATTATTAAAATATAATATTCATTACAATGGATGTAGTCACTAGGAATGGCTAATATGCTCAGAGACGCATGTAGGTCTTGATTTACAGATATTAACCGATGTACTGATATTTAGACAGAATAAGTACTGAGTATATAAGGAGAGGTATTAAAAAAGCACCCACTTAGACTCAATAAAAAAGAAAAAGAAATGTTATGTATTAATATTTTATTCTCTGCCATTAGGGCTGTAAGGTTAAAAACCATCCCTTAGGTTTTATACAAAAAAGCCCTGTCATTTCTCTATTGTAGCATCTTAAAATTTACAAACTTTCTAATATTTTGTTTCCCTCCTATTCCTCGCTTACTCCTAAGACTGTTCTCCCCTTGCTTCCAAAGCTACTGGGGCTCTTGCTCTCTCAGAAAGACCATCTGAAACTCTTTGCTGACTTATGCCTGCCCACAGCAACTTTAGCCCAGCTCTGTCTCTGGGCCAGAGCACCTTACAGCTCTTGCTGAAGGGCTATGGCTGCCAGAATTTATGTTATGTACATCTGCAAACCTCTGCATGCACACCCACAATTTACAGCCATCCTTCACCAGCCAATGCAAAAGCTCCCTCACTGGCCCAGCCCTTACCCAGGGACAAAGTGCCCTGGATGGCAGCAGCCCACACAAAGTCTTATCCCGTGGAGTTCCATGAAGAGCAGCCACAACAAGTCAGCAGGTGAATGGCAGCTGCCCAGAACTGCTGCAATGAAAGGCAAACCTGGAGACCTGGAATATACAGCCCAGCTCCCAGGAGAGATTGCCTAATGAGGGATTGCCAGTGTTGTTTTTTAAGAACAGGTTGGACAAAAAAGCAACAGAACTGGCAGAGCCAGAGATAAATAAGCCTGCCTTTGGGCAGGGACAGGCATTCAAAGACATGGTACATTCTCTGCTTTCTATCATTTGCCTAGGCACGCTGATTTTTGGCATATTTGTTAAGCCTTCTCTGTGTGCCCACACTCATCTGGATGATGAACCAGCAGAGAGGTTATTGAACAGGAATCAGGATGGGCATGTCTCCTCCTTCAGTGCAGCCTCACTGTTTGACCTTGAGCTCCTAACACCCTGCTGTGCTCGCCAAGAGTGTGCATCTACAAACAAAGCTCATGGTAATCCATCTGCGTCACAGAGCTAAGATTTTGGATGATAATCAATATGGAAAGAAATTTTTTTTTCTTCTTTTTCTTTCACTAAAAGATTAATCACATGGAGCAAGAAGAAGATAAATTCTAACTAAAGTGAAGAATTACTACAGCAGGATTTGAGGAACAGTCACAGAAGTGTATGCTTACACTGCATAAAATCAAACTGGGCTTTGCAGTGCTTCTTATATTTTCTAATGGACACACTAATACATTGTCCTACGTGTTTTACTTGTGTTGAAGCAGCCTCTAAAACACATTCATGAAATTGTGGGAAGACTCATGAGAAGCAGTGAACAATCACGGTTTCAATTAAGTTCACCTGCAGCTGCAGCTAAAACGTCTGAAAAGCAATTTTTCTGGATTGGGGTCCTGGCCTCACTCTCCTGCCCAGTGCTGCTGTCTTTCCCAAGTGAATCCTCATTTTTTCCAAGTGATGCCCAAGTGAGCACAAGTGATTTCAACACCTCCTTAGTCTGAATTCCTGAGTATTCAGAATATGCAGAGCAAGGAACCTTGGTAGTGCAGCAGCATTTTAAAGTGGTTGACTTTTCCCCATATTTATCACTATAAGGACTAAAATTGAAAGTGATACAATTCCCATGGCCATTCATTGGTGCTAACAGTGTATCTGTCCTAGGCAATCCACTAGCAATCCCAAAGGGGGATTAAAAAGTATACTTATACTGTAATATCATGTTATAATGTTGGAATTTGGATTGATTGTTTTTGCAGAGGCAAATTATTTTGTGTGAACAGATACTAGAATCAGCATCCTCTCCCACCTTGTACTGTGTCACTGTTCATTTCCCAAAGAGATATTAAGTGGGAATGAAGATCATGACAAGCACTGCGACTGTTGTTCATTCTCAAAATCCATTTTTAAAATAAATTACCTCTTCTGTTGATCAGTAGCTCCAGCACCTGGTGTTAGGAAGGCTGAAAGTCAGGGACAGAATTATCTGTTTTACCAGCTGCATTTTGTCACTCCAACCACATCAGAATTCGTGCTACAAAAAGACATGAGATAAAAGCAAAGGGTGAGTGTGGAATACAGAACTGACACAAGACTTATGCATTTTCAAAGGTATGGAAATCTAAAATTCTTAAAATTTTTGTTTTCATCAAGATTTAAACAATATGAAGATATTTGGGTTATGTCTTGGGTTTCACTCTTCATGAGGCCTAGATGATTGTAGATTCTACTTCTTTTTATACCCCCTTTATTTCAGTAAAATTAAATGATTCTTTAATTTAACAAAAGAGACTGTCTTCCTTTAAACTGCGCTGTCATTTGTGTGTTTGTAAAATGGCAGATGCCATTTTTGGGCCCAAAATCAGAGTTGATAAGAAATTAAAGCCCTGTGCACAATGTCATTAAAATCTTGTCTGTAACTGCACTTTTTGTTGCATATTAATCTTCAGGCGTGCTATTTGAATGTGGAAAGACATAGTCTGTGAGAAACCTTGACAGTGGAAAACTTAGTCATTGTGTCATGGGTCCTCCCAAGGAATAAAGCACACAAATATTATAAAGTCTCTACAGTTGCACTGAATCATCTGTTTCTCCTTGGTTAAAGGAAAGATTAACAAGAAAAGCTGGGCAATAATGATTATTAAACAATTACTTTCCACCTTATCTTCAGTAAATTTGCAGGTTTAAGAGATCAGCTATTTTCATTTCAAATTTCTCAGTATACAATTTCTGAAATGCAAAAGCATCCAGATTTTGAAATTTTCATCTTAAACATTTGGATCAGTGTTCTAGGCTCTCTTTTTGTCTCTAAGTTCTGGTGATTATTCTAGCATAATTACTAAACTTTGGTTTTGTTTTGGTATTTATAATGTGTTTGTTATGTGAAAATGGAGGTTCTCTCTGGTTCTTTTTGCTTATTTCTTTACTTTGCTCTTCATTCCTAAATCAGAAACCTAGATAAATATCCTTCTGAAATAGGAATAGAGATACAAATCTGAATTAATTCAGGTGTCAAATTTATGGAGTAGAATTATATGCCAGAAGATGTGTGATTTTTCAGGTAATTTCTCTTCCCTGGAATGCTTCTGTCTCATTTAAAACATTAATATAAAGCCTGAGGGGCCAGCCCATCATGCACTCAATATACTGGGCTGCAAATGAAATTCTTTACTAACAAGGTGCGACAAACCCTTGCTGCTAGAAAACAATACATTGCTGATGTCTGCATGTTTTGTAGCTTTAATCCAAAAACACATTGCTCTGCAGGCAGATACTCCTATTTAAAGGAAGCAACTCAGGAGGGAATGTAATATTATTAAATATACATAGGAACAAAGAAACATCCTGACTCTGTTTTTTCCAAGCACTTGTGCATAGGCATAATACTGTGATTGATGTTTCTATATCTATGCACTAATAGCCAAACAGATTTTCAAATTCACAAGAGCTATTTGAGAACATCCAGTTCCCCTCCATTCACCTGGATGTCATAAAAGCAGTTGAGTGATGGCTGATCCTGGGCTAGCTCTTAAACTAAAGCAAGTTTGCTTATTCTTGGCAATGGCATTCTCAGTAATAAGCAGGAGGAGTTCTATTAAAAAGTATTTGGCCAAACAGACCAGATTTTCAGCCATGTGTAAATCTCTATTAAAATCCTCTTTTAGAGCATAATCAGTTCCTAGTAAAAGGTGTAGACCTACTTCCCACAGCTGAAGGAAGCACATACCTGCTTTGTATCCACAAAATGTGGAGTTTTCAGTGTTCTCTCATCTTTCTGTATTGTCACTCAGCTGAAGAGAGTTTTTAGTGTTTCCTCTGTAAGCAAACTCCCTGGTGAGACTTGAGTCCACTTCTTACACCTTTCGTAACAAAGACTTTTCAGTCTATGCATCTTGTTCTTTTCTTTAGCTTTCAAAGAGCAAGGCTATTTTGATAGCAGTTTTCTGGGAATGTAGGTAGGATTCATGGAGTGACCCACAGTGTGAATGTATCTGCAGATAATCACATGAAGGAAAAGAGAGACTTTCTTATCCCAAACCACTCTCCTTGATGTGCTCCTGATGCACACAGGCACAGCCTTTGCTCCTGCCCTTCTTTTCAATCGTGGTGCATTTTTGTTTCTGCATCTGCAGGAGCTGCCAGGATGCCCTGATCTGCCCCTGCAGCAGCCACAGGAGGTAGGTGCAGAGGAGGCAGCCTCAGGCATGCATCTGCAGTTACTGCAGGCTAGAAAATCCTCTAGGTCATGGTACTGTGGGAAAGATCCCCTGCTGTCAGAGTGTACACATGCCTCACACATCTCAAAAGATGAGTAAAATAAACCTTCTTTGATAGACAGTTTTATTCAGCTTTCTTCATCAAAGACTAAAGATATAGTATGAAAACACAAGAAAGTTATATCAAAGTAACAAGCTAAAAATAAGCTTGCTTTAATGAGATGAATGTAGTATGATTATGCTCAGTCGTCATTTTCTAAACTTGATCCTAATTTCCCTTCATATATCAAGTTCCTACTATATAAAATCATATTTGCTTTCCTGTGTTCAACACTGCTGTCAGCTTTCCAGGTTGCTTTGTAATTTACTGTAATCCTCCTGTGGGTGAATCACCCTTCATGCTGGTGTCTTCTGTCAGAAATATTTTTTGTGTCCTGGTGCACTTTACTAAACTGTGTTCTTCCAGAAAGTGACTAATGACCTCACTAAAACTCAGAAGTAGTTTACAACCAGTAGAAAGTTTTCTGTGATAGAGAAATAACTTTAAGATCTGCGACAGCTTTGGAGGGCTACACTTTAAGAACCAAAACATCTGGGGGAAAACATAACACAAATATTGTGTCTCTTCAGTATCACTTGTAATCCCTGGGTATTTCTGGGAATAAAGCCAGCCAAAGGTAGCACATTCACCTGCCACAGCTGAAAGCAGAGAGCCAAGTGACTCCAGCTGGGCCTGGCTCAAGAGCTGTAGCTCTTGTCAAATACCCTGTGAATAAAAGACCAGCTTCAGTCAGTTCAAACACCACTAGAAAACTTTGTCTAGGACTGACACTGCTGAAGAAAACTTTACTTTTCCCTTTTTACTTTTTGCTGTAAAAGTTTCATGCTCTTGATGACCCTTTGGTGCACAATTCTCCCAGGCAAAGAGTGGCTGCCAGGCACAGCTCCCGCTTGGTTACTCCTTAGGACCAGGTTAAATTTCCAAAGCCAGAGTCCCAGGGCCAGAATGACCCACGGTGCCTGTGAGATTCATGTCCATCAACCAATTCCCAGTGGGTGAAGACTGCTCCCAGTGGGTCTGTGCTGATGTCGTGCAGTCTATTCTCTGGAGAAGGGATTTCAGTCTGGAATGGGTGGAGCAAGGAAGGGTTTTAGCTGAGCAGTGGGTCTTACTCCTTCTGGTGGGTAGAGATGCTAAAGCACAGGGCAAAGCTTCAGAGGGGAGGTGGTGATACTGGCTACAGGAGTCAAGAAACTCAGTCCTAGGCCTGCTGGCTTGGAAAAGGAGGTTTTCTCTGTAAACTTAAAATTGTTTAATACTGCAGAAAGCTGCACAGCCCAGGATCTGGTATTCAGTCCGCTTCAGTCCTCTTTTCTGTTGAATCTCTGGCACTACTCAGACTCTTCCTGGAAGGTTACTATTATTGTGAAATACCTCTGAGACAATAAAGGGCATGAAAACTCCAGAGAAACTGGATAAATATAATCAGATATGAGATATCACAAGACATCTCTATTTTTCCAAAACTAAGTTTATTTTAGGGTATTTTTTTGCATTTGAGTGAGGTACAGACAAAATTTCTATAAATTTTATCTATTGGGTCTGCCACTGGTCATTGAACATGACACTCTGTAGTTAAAAATAACTCACATAACATGGAAAAAGCCAAGCATGTGGCTCATGTGGATTGATGGAAGTAGGCTGATCCCACATGCTGAGGAGCTCTCGTGACACTGGGCATCACCATTCTCCAGCTTTCACAGCAGCAGGCAAACAGTCAGCACTCATTTCTGGAGAGTGTTTGAAAGTCTTCTTCAAACAACAGTAAATTATTTTGTGCTATTGTGCTTTAAGCTCTCGGGGAGCTTTTTAAATGCTCAGAAGATGCTTTTTAAAATGTCAGAATATAAAGCATAATCAGACAATCTCCATAAAGAGAGGTGTGTTATAAATAGAGCTGTGCCAAAGTGTTGACTCATAAGACTTTTTAATGGCTTTTATTTACAGTCAGAAGATAAACTATGGAATAGACATTGTTGTGAGAGGACATTCCACAGCATTGTAACTAGCCAAATCATTTCAAGGATCGTGTGCTCAAATCTCTATTAGCACAGGATGATCTTGTCCCTGAATCAGGAGCCTACAGAGGAAAAAAGAGAAACAACCATGTAAAGCTTCTTGGAAGTACTGGAATATCAGTGCAGTGCAGTTATTATGATATACAATGCACAGTGTGCTATAATGAACAAGCTGTCTTACTGTTTATCTCACTTAGGGCCTCCCTACAATAATGGTTTCTTGGTAAGATGTATCTTCATAATCTTTATTGTATCTGTTTTCTTATAAAGAATTTTCCTCTTTTCCATTTAGCTGTTCTTGGCAATTCTCCTTTAGGTACACGCATGCATTGTCATAAAGAAGAGCTCTGTGAGATGCTTTTGTAATTGAAAATCAATGTATTGCACCTTGTCCTTCAGCTGCCCAGCTGTGGAGCTGGTTCCACCTCAAACAATGGCTCATTCCACAGCCAAAATTGATTTTCGTTTTTCTTCTCCAGTACTGTTCTGTCTCTACTTTTTAGGTGCTGCATATCCTTTTTGAGTCCTGCCCTAGAGGACATGGCTTTCCAACCCTGAGGCTGCACAGCAGAAGTGCTTTCTTATTCTGTCTCACTGCATCTTCTTTTGTCGTGTTCCTTACTAAGTAAACAAAACAGTTTCAAAAGATCATGGTAGGAACACAAATCCATAAAATCAACAGACTTCTTTCTAATGGAACATTTTTAATGGAACGTTGTGGTATCTCTCCTCCCTCCCCCATCAACTTTCCCCTCCTCCTTAGGCAATACATTACCTGCTTTGGTTTTTTTATTTTTCCTCCAGTAAGTGATAATCACCTTCTTATCTTATCTAGCATTCCCCATGCTATTTCTGAGGCTCAAGCTGCTCAAGCCACTCTCTGTCTTAAATGATTTACACATCTAATTAATAACAAAGTAGCTAGGATTTAGCTCTGGAGCTCAGGGCTTCAATTTTATATCCAAAGAAGGACTGGGTTCCTGAAAGCTTATCTGCTTCCTTCAAATACAGAAATTGCTCTCATAAAAGATTATTCCCCAGCATTGTCATGCTGTACGTTCACTGTGGTAACAGGATGTGGAGGACAGAGATGAGAGCCAGAAGAAGGGTTCAGAGGAAGGAAAATGTAAGTTAGATCTCTGAGGGGCTGTTGTCCCACAGTGGCAATGTTTTTACTCACACTTTGATTATCTGGTTAGAATTAGCACTGATAGAGTTACCCACCTAGTCTGTGTGGGGTCATAAAATGCCAAAAGTGAAGAATAATAAATATTGTTATCAGTCTGGGAGTTCTTCACAGGTTTTTGTCTGATGGTAGAAAAGCTTTAAGAACTTCCAAGTTTATGAACTTTCACCAGTAGAAAAATGTATATTTTTACAATACTGACATCAGAATTCCTTTTGAAAGCGTACTCAATTTACCTGACTGAAATTTCAGTGAGATAAAGAATAGGGTCTTCTGTAAATGGCTCTTTGGCGTGCATTCTGTTTTCCTTTCCCTTTGATAACAAAAGTCGATATTAGAATTAGATAAACTTACGAAGATTAACATTATTTGTGAATAGGTGAAAAACAATGATAGCAGACTAAGATCCTTCATTTTTTTAAATGTAAAAAATTAAAAGTTAGCTTTTCAGCTAACATGTCCATTGATAATATTGTACAATTTCTCTTAAAAAGGCTGAATCTCTATGACATTCATTTACTTTATTTGGGGTGTGCTGCAACACGAATAGGGTTTATATTTGCTGCATAAAGCAGTGGACTTAATGACATACAGAATTCTACCTAAAAATCCTTCAAAAAAGAAACCACAAAAAAACACTTACCAAAACCCCAAACCAAACCAAACCAACAACGAGCCCTGCCCCTCAAACACACAAAAAAGGACCAAGAAAAAAATTACAAAGCTTTGAGAAGCACATTTTGGAAAATGAACTACAGAAACATCTTTTTGAAAATCTCTACTTTTGCATTTTAAAAATCATTGCAAGAGATTACAGAGTCTTTTAATAGGGAAGAAAATGGGGTGGAAGGTACATAAAAGATTAATGATATAACCAGTAAACCTTTGTTCATTAAAATACAAACTTTTAGGCCCAGTAAAGTCTCAACAGCATCGTAGACTGGCCATAGGCAAAGGGGCAGTTAAAATGCCTGATATCCCACAATAAAAACCATCTTCAGTTAAGAACTGAGGAACTGTGCATTTTGAGGAAGGACTGATGGGTGCGCCAGAAAAATATTGTTTGCTTCTCTCCTTAGAGCTAATGGCAAAACTGATACCAGCAAATAAATAATAAGCCATCTCTCAAAACAGAGTGAATCAGCTCAGTGCTGGTTCTATTAAACCCTTACTCCTGCTCAGCACTTTGTATTCAGCAGGAGCACCACGATGGCTGAGCAAAGCAGAACAGGGTAATTAAGTTACCCTTTTCTCTGACAGAAAAGAAAGATCTCCTTGTTGGAGTTTAAAGTTTCCTATTGCTTCCTTCCACAGACTGTGATATCTTCTTAAACAGCTTGCTACAGGTAAAATTAAAGCCCCGGAGATGAGAAGTATCTTTAGTTCTGTGTTTATTGTCAGCCTTTCATTCACCATGTCCTGGGGCTGGCTAGTCAGCTCTCAGAAGGAAAGGCTCTGGGTGTCTACTCACCTGCTTCCTCTTTAGGAAATCTCTACTGCCTCGTGCATCTTTCCAATAACTACTTCAAAAGTCTTGGTCCTAGTTATCATGGCCAGTAATTGGTTAAAGTCTAAATATACTAAAATGAATAGTTTTGCCTGTTCGATTTCCCACAGCCTCGTTTCCTACTGCCAAGAGCAGGGTCTCTCCCTTCCTTCCAGCATAATCCATCCTGAACAGTCCCTCCTTTATGTCTCTATCTCAGTGTGACACACCCACCCCCAAAGTCACATTCCATCAAAGTCCCCATCTCCCCAAACACCAGGGTGGCAAAAGACTTTTTATGCCATGCCCTGTGTGAGTTTTGCATGTGCTGGCCAGTTCAGTGATATGTGGTGATAATTATGGACTCCTGCATTGAGTACAGCCCAGAATCCCACCCAGGCTCTCCTCCACTAGCTGGATGTGCAGGAAGAGGATCCTGAGGCTTCTTGCCCTCTGTCATCTGCCATGGACAGTGAACAGTGGCATTTTCATCTGATTCTTCTCCTTCAGTAATTAACCCAGGAGTGAGTTCTGGTTCAAACAGCCTATAACAGGAATGTGGTAAAATGACCTGTGCAGGAACCAGTTACAATATTGAAATTAAGATGTCTACCACTAGTTTCTGGGGTTAATAACCTTCTACAGTGCATGGGGGAGGCACCAGCTTGCAGAGCAACTGGAGATTGTTTAAGATTTCAGACAAAAAAAACTGCTTTGACCTTTTTTGAAAGTGAAAAAATATTATCATGCTGTCAGGAAAAAAAATGACTAGAATATATATTAAAGCCAATATAGAATATACATAAAAAGAAGATGCAACAAAAACTGAGAAATTATATTTAATAAAAACAAGGTAGTTTTACCATCATTACATAAATTACCTAGTGGGCAACTTTTATTTTGTGGTCTGTCTTGCAGCCAGTGATCCATTTGATTCAGACTGTTGTACTGTTCTCGAGTCTTCAGCTCCCCTGCTCACTGCCACCTGTTTGTCACACATGACTCTTGGTCATTGCAAAAATGCTCAGATAGGTGAGAGACTCCTTCTGATTTTGGATTCTTGGCAGCAGTAAAAGGCTCCAGTTTGAGCAAGGCTTGGACATTCAAATTTTGGGAAGAAGTAAAATCATAAACTGATGTCTACTATTGTAGTTTTGGTCAGAAAATACTTCCACAAATAAGTAGTTCTTTTGTGCTCATATTTAGATGTTAATACATTTCTGACGTAAAGTTATTTAAAAAATAAGGGTCCACATTTTGCTGCCAATAAGTCACATGAAAAATAGGCTTTTAAAGGAATGTGCAGAACTTTTAAATCTTCTAAGGCTATTTAATTAAAAATTCCTTGATTTTCTAGATAAAAACAATTTTTAAAACAGCATTTAAGGCTTCCCATCTCTTTCAAGATGTTCTGATGTGTGCTGCATTTTTACATTACTCTAATTTCTTTCTCCTGAGACTCTAGAGTTCTGTGTATGAATTAGGCAAACTAAACATTAGCTTAAATGATAAAAAATATAGTTATTTGCAATATCATTGTATTTTAAAAAAGCCAAAGATACAATTGTGACTTCTGCTGGCAAACATAATTTGAAGTGTCTGAAGAGATTTTCAGCCCTGTTAATTATTTCGGAATAGAAAAATCAGGAAAAATTGCATGTTATTGTATGTTCACTGCTGCTTTCAAATTAAGCATTTATAAGCCTTGCTCGGTTTCAAGTTCCTGTCTTCTATGTACTACACGATCCCAATATAGCTGCTACCTGAAAAAATCCAGAGGAAAGACTGATGATATAAGATGGTGGGAGTGCATAATCCTGTGAATGTCTCTTTCATTTCCCAGATGAAATATCAGGCTTTACGGATCAGTAAATTATTACTAGGTTTTAATCCATCAAAGCAGAGCGATTTTGAAAGCTGCAGCAGCGTGGGATGGTTGCAGGAGTGGGGATGCTGCAGGGCAGGGGGGTATCTTGCTGTGCCCCCAGTGCAGGAACAGCTCCTGCAGGAGCTGGCAAAGTGAGGAAGGCAAGGAGACCTGGGGCTGCTGGGGACTCCTGCCCACCCGGGCCCAGTGGCAGCAGAGCACCAGGGCCACTTGAGCTTTTCAAACGCCTTTTCATGTTATATTTTACACATATACATATATGCATATATACACACACACACCAGCTGTCACTTGATTGTGGGATGCTGAAAAGGCACTGCTATGTACAGTGGGTACTGCATAACACTTGGTGCCATTTGGAGTGAATTTCTTCATTTTTCCCACTGTTTACCTCATCCTTCAAACTATAAATTCTTTCTCTCGCTTACTATCTGCCATCAGGTATCTACACAGAGCCTAAAACAACTGACTCCAAATATCCTTCCGTTTCATCTCAGTCACCAGCACCCTGACCTGCAGGTGCACACACAGCTGGGCAGCCACCCTGTTTTTGTCTCTTCGCCCTCCACACCACAGAGATTAAATATTTGTGACCTGCTGAGGCAGTGAAGGATTCGTATATAGAAGTAGTTTAAAATGCAAAGCACACAGAAAACAAACTGCAAAAATACAAATTAATTTTGGATCCCAGGACACTATCTCGATACAAATTATAGCACAACGTGGTTCTGCAACCTTTTCTGAGGTGGCTTATTCAAACACCCGTGCTGTGTACAATCACTTATTAACATTTGGTAGAAGTCTGTAGGGTAACATGAAATTAAAAGTCACTCTGGCTGATGAGAAAAGCTCATTTTGAATTTCAAATAAAGCTTGTAGGACTACAGAATACTCATATAAGCAATTCCCATATCGGAAGGCTTCCTACAGGAAAGCAATTAACATTCCATCTCCTGTATTTTCACCACTGGAGAATTTGGGTGCTGACAACCATTGACATCTCCTTACTTACTCCATTTCCCCTTGCACATCCAGCTCCCAAACATGAGTGCTGTTTCTCAGCTCCAGCCCTCTTATTAGTGATAATAACAATGCTTAGGTGAGAGCAATTACAAAGCAGCCTCTCCAGAGACTTGGCAGTCACTTCCCCTCGTGCTAAATATGTCAGGATCTGTGTCACCTACAATTTGACCAAAAAGTAGTTTTAAAACTTCCCCTGGCAATGTGTAACTCTGATTCTATGAATTAGAAGACATTAGGACAGTGGATAAAAAATACAGTTTCAGTTTGCTGAATAAATTTATACATACCAGTCCTGTTTTTCATGTGTTGGATTCTTTAAAAGATCCCTGGAAATATTCTCAAAAATTTATTTCAGGAAGAAAAAAGGTTTAGTTCTGAAATCCTAGGCTGTATTACAGATTTATGGCATACTTGACCAGAACACAGTTATTATTTTGAAAGTAAAATTCATCTTCTCCAGTATTTACCCTTCTTTTACTAGCAGGACCTTTCTTTGTCCTTCTCTTCTTTCCCTACACATACCACCAATCATTTTAATGAAGTTGCCAAGGTTTTTCCCCTTTCTTTCTCTAAACTTTGCTGTGTGAGTGAGTTCACCCAGGATTAGATTAAGCACCAGAATATGTTTTAGTAAACATAATTTACTCCCGTCCTTCAGCTCCCTATCCACTGTTAAAAACCAATCTTTCATTCCCTTAAGGCAACATGAGGAAGAAACCTCTGTATAAAAGAGTTACAACTCATTCAGACTCTCAGGGATAAGCTGTCAAAACAATGCATTGAACGAGGTACATCCAATAATACTCATGTCTATTCAAACCACATCAAGGTTTGTATTCTATGCACTGCTCAAATGTCAGTTTTGAATCTTGTTTACTCTTTCAAAAGGTAGAATTTAGGTATTTTAACAAATTACCTGATAATGTTTTGGCAATGCAGAAAATGCAGTGGTAGTGGTAGTGGTATTCAAATCTGAATAGGAGGCTTTCAGACATGTGGGGCATCCTTTATCACCCTCAGCAGAACAATCCACTTCCATTGAACTCCTTTTCATTGTAAAGATCATTTCAAAAAGTCTACTTGGGCCGTGTTTAACAATAAAGTTTTGGCCTTCTCCCTCTATCTCCACAATGCTTTGCACTCTCTTTTATGCACTACCACAATTAGGACAAATTTTCAAACAAACCGACCTGAAGCAAATAATAACATTTCTGTAAGCTAGAGTAGCTGCATTTTGCCTTATAGAATCCTAGCAGCATTTAGGTTGGAAAAGACCCTTGAGATTGAAGCCAGCCATTAGCACTGCACTGCCAAGTCCACTACTATATCAAAGCTATACAAGAGCTTCATAACTTCATTCTTTGCTGATCCAAATTAATTGCTGATACAGGCCATGATTTTGTCCCTAAATTTAAATGAATCTGCTATCAATTCATACAAAATAATTGAGAAGAAAGAGTACTCTTCCTTTAATTTTTCTTAAAACTCAGTGCATTGGAGAATGCCCAATACAGAGCAGAGAAATCATCAGAGGTAAGGATGCTACATCTTGTAAGTCAGGACAGAGCTAAATCCCGGGCTTCTGAAACCTCTAGTAAGAAGTAAAGGTGCCAACAAAACAGAAGCCAGGCCCAGGACCACAGCATCCTGGTTACCAAAAAGTGCAGGCTGCCTCAGCCCTTAGCCAGCAATGCTGTCCGTGCTCACAGAGCTCCACAGGGTCCTCTGAAACAGAACCAGAGCAGCAGCTCCGTGCCAGGACTGCAGACCCTGAGCCCCTGTAACAGACCCACGCCAGCACTCTTCACACTCCAGCATCTGCCAGTCAAGGTGGAAAATCTGTTCCCTGCCACATCACTCTCTCTTCTCCTTCTTAAAAACCATTTTTTAATCCTGAAACTTTTATTTATTTATGCAAAAGAAAGTTGATCTCACTGAGCTGTGAAGTTTCCTGGGGGCATGTAATGATGTCCTGATGACTGCAACCTGTGAAAGTGCCTATACCTGTTTAATTTTAATCACATGAACTGCCTGGCTGAAGTCAATGAGACCATACTCAAGACATAACTTAAGTGCATTTGTTATTTCAGGGACAGCTGTTATAACTGGAGCATGCGCACTCATTTAAATGAGAGTATAAATATTTGTGTGTAGTAGAGCAAAGAATCTGGTGTGCCAATGTGCAAAAAACCAACCTTTCAGCAGTGAGAATTTTTAGTTGACCTTGAAGTCTCATTTTTCAATATAATACCAAGCCCCAAATGGGTGTCAGAAAGCTATATCCCATTAGGTAGAAGAAAACCAGAAACTAGATAGAAAGAACAGAAAACAACCACTCTCCTTCTAGTATGATTTGTTTGCTTTGGAGACCTCACCAACTAGGGAGGTGTATCTGGAGATATTTTCCACACTTATAGGAGTGCAAAGAATATAAATCTTCCTCTAGCCTCTAAAAAATATCCTATATAATTTAGAACAGATTAGTGTGATTCAGTGGGTAAAACACCTTTTTCTCTCTGTGTAATGATACCACTTTTGGAGAGTGAAAAAGTGCTACAGGTGACAAGTAAAAGACAGTAGCAAGAAGATAGTGGCTCCTCAACCTGTGTATCATTGTGTATTGGCACAATTTGGTACTCTGTATAAGGTCTAAGAAACACTGAAGCAAGATGCAGTGGTACCTTCTGTTGTCATAGACCTTTTCCCAGATGTACTCTATGTCATGTAAATATAGTTTGAATCATCTAAGCTAATTTTTTATCTAGGAGGTGTAGAAACTGGTGATTTCAGGTAATTTAAAATTGGAAAGATTGAGATTATTGTTTCTGCTAGACACTGTTATTGTTCTATTTACCATCCTCAAAGTTATTTCCAGTTTTATATAATCTTTCAACTTTTATGACCCTGATGTTGTTGCAGAAGTAACACACTGATATTTTCTAATATATATTGTTTGTAGTATATGAAATAAGCAGCAGCTAGGTTGTTATTTTCATGTGTTGCTCCTGTTGCTCCTTTCCTTTACGAATTGTTTGTAAACTTCTACCATGACCCCACTGTCTGTTACTCAGTCACATCCCAAAAACCAGTGCTGGATTAATTAAGGGTACTACAGACTCACAAATGTTAGCCATAGAAAACAGCCAATAAACACAGACGTCACTCTGCCATAGAGATTTCATGCTCTACTAATACATTTCCCTAAAGCCCCAGGCTAAAACATCTCATCACAAGTGCCAGATTTGGCGGAATTCTATGTCAATGTCAAACCCCTGCTATCCTGCATTCCACTGCTTGAAGACCTTGCCTTCTGCAAACTTTATGCCCATTCTCTGAGACCTTTCCTAAAACCTGTCTGATGTTATCACATGTTTCTCATCTGGGGATTTTCCCCACTTTTATTTTAATTTTGCTCATGAGTGCAGTTCAGGAGAATTTCTGAAAATTTCATTTAAAAATATTCCTCCAGACAGTCTAGAGAAAGATGCACGATGAGCACAGGATGAGACAGTTAAGGGGAAGCACCATACAGACAGCCTGTACCTTAATGAAAACAAGTGTGGTTATACCAGAGGGACACAGATGCATGGCAGAATTCCTGAGCCAGGTTCCTGAGTGTGTTAAGCATCCATTATGGGACCCTACCAGTGGGAAAATACTGGGATACTTGGATTTTGGTTTCACCAAGTATTGTCCTTCATATGATTTTAATACACTGCTTCAACGTATCCTTCTCCTGTATTCACTAAATTAAGCATCCTGCTTTCACACAGCCGGTCACTTATGTGAATCTTCTACTACCATTATATACCTCACCTATGAATTTGGCAGAGAAAACACCCTGGTTTCCATCCTACTTAATTATGGGTGATACTATACATCCATTTTTCAGCATATTTGAGGAGAAACTGGAAAATATTCTTAAATATCTGACATCATTATCTGATTTGTATATGTCTGCACACTATTTAAAGGCACATATTGCCTTTGTATGTAGGAAGAAGAATAAATGGAGTCTTATCATCTAGGTAGGTTTCAGCTAAAGAAAAGAGCAATTAACTATGTAAAGAATGTCATTAATAACACTGGCCATAACTAGCGAACTGACAGCTCCTGGCACTCTTTACTTTCTTGTGTATACTAACTCAGAATGTCTTCAAAGACATTAATTACCTGTGCTGTTTACTATCCAAAGACCCTCCATTTTCCATAGGATTATCTCAACCAGAAGACCTAAATTCAAAGAACTATGAAGAATTGAAAACAGAACAGTATGGGGAAAAAAACCCCACCACACTACGCTGATGGCACTTTGGGACCATTTTGAAATGGCACATCACTTTGAAACTCAGCTAAACAAGTAGCCAAACATAAAGTATCAGCTATTTTTTAAATTGTGATTTTGTATTTTTGTTGATTAGTTTGTTGTTAAAATATACAATTTCTCAGGATGGACAAAATACAGAGAGAAAAATTGTGAAGGTGGAAAGACAAAAGATTACTTCAAGGAAGCAAGATGTAATGCATTCTACATAACATATAAAATATTGTAGTGTGTATGATGTGACTTTTGAAAGAGTTTTGGGAGTACAAGGAACCACATTAGCCTGGGGAAAAAAGGCTGAGCTTAAGGTGAAATGTAAAATAATAATTTACTGTACATGCACTCAGTGTAATCAGGCAGCTGCAATCTATCCTTGCATTATAGCCCAGCCCTATTAGACATATGAGCAAACCAAAAAGGGCAAAACATTGTTTGCTGCATGAGCAGCCCTGCTGCATCCAAGATGGTTTCTCCTCTTCAACCTGTCTCATCAACAAACTGAGTAAGCAGCTGGAAAAAAAACCCTTTCACCAGAAGGCAGAAATTTAAGTCTTGATGGTGGAGACAGACAGAAGATAGAGTCCCATGCATACTGCCACAGCATTATCTAAATGTATAACCAGAATAAACAGCAAGATTTGGATTCTAAGCCTTCCACAAGCCAAGGCACAGGAGCACAAACTGATCGACCATCAGGGTCTCACAAAGAAAATTTAGTATCTCAAGTCATTTTTCACATCTGCAAAACAGCTGGCTGTGGATGAATTGGTTTTGAAGAAAGTTTATATAGGAGCCGTCAACCCTCTTCATATTTATGATATAGTCACTGAACAAAGTGTCTTCTTGGTGTTCCTAGGAATAATGTGATCTTTTAAAATTCCCAAACTAGGGAACTGGTAGGGAGGTTTTTTTCTGCAAGTAGTTCTTTATCTCACTGACAGGTAAGTAGAATGACAGGGGTCTTCCAGAAACACAGTCTGGAGATCTTCTCCTAAGGCCTCTCTTTATGAGAAGATGGTACAGAATGATACATTGTGCTGACTCCTAGGACAACAATTTGTTCAAAAAGTTCTTTTTCTCATTTACCTTAGTGAATTTTGGAAATTAATGAAGTCACAAAGTTCACAGGGCATGTCAGCACAGATCAGCACCTCAGTTTGTGCTCAGTGCTGCAGCACTGGACTTACATGACTTCCAGAACAGAAATAGTTCCATGTTTGCCCCAACCAAGCATGGACTGGGAGAATAAGGTACCACTGACCATCAGTTTAGATGTGACCAGGATAGGGGACAAGGCTGTTCAAATGGAGAAACCCTTATGCTGCTATTGGCACTGCAAATTCACACATTGATTTTCTGTAGAATACCTTTCCCATGCAGGCATACCCTTAGAGCAAAAAACACTCTAGAGGATTTCCAAACTGGTCAGCCATAGCTGAAAACATGTTGGAGATAAAAGTGTAGATTATTATTTTAATATTGACACAGTCCACAGGCTGCAAGATTGTGTACCTGTCAGTACTTCTGGTTTAAACTCAGGATAATCCAGTAAAAAACAAAACAAAACAAAACAAAACAAAACAAAACAAAACAAAACAAACCCAAAACAACGGCTATCATACTGTCATTATGGCTGTTTGCTGAAACTTACCTTCTCTGACCATTGTTTTTTTTAGAAATTCATGCAGGAGTGTGCTAACCCTGCGCATGCCACACCCTGCGTGAACTTGGCCACAGTATCAGCCAAGGACATTACAAAACTGCCAAAAGTCCCGACCAAAGGGCAAACTGTAGTCAGATGACAGGAGCACTGGTGTGGGAACAGGCTGTGACTCAAGAGCCTTTTCCACACAACACCTGAGCTACACCCAATTATCATCCTCTGCAGGCTGCTCCCTCCTACAGCAGGCATATTCCCAGGAAAAGCTGCAGCAGTTAGCATGGAAACCTGTGACCTGGGCAGTCCTGATACAGTAAAAGAAATATTACAAGACACATTTCATCATGAAATAGAAGAGGTGTCACCAGCAAGCAACAGGGGAACAGAGAGGGAACACAGAAGGACCAGTTAGAATATAGAAGTCTATCATGCTGATATTCCGAGGAAACTGATTTCCCTATGCATAGGCATCTGGTGTCATTTGAGTCACAACAGGATATATAAAGTGGCATCATGGAGCCATCAAATATGGCACATATCCTGTAAAGCACCAATTTCCTTCCAGATCAGCAGCTGGACATCCCTCAGGCAGCTCAAATGGTGCAGTCTACATCTAAGCATCTGAACTTCGGTGGGCTTTAGGGTGACCCACACAATTGTCGAGTGATTGTGTTGACTAGACCTCCAGTGGCCATGGGCACAGTTTAGGCTCATGGCCCCTACATGGGGACACAACATTTTGTCCTTTGCTGAACCCCACTCGTACTGTTAGGTGAAAGGAATCTGTAAAAGGCACAGTCAGTGCATGTAGGTACATAGTAGGTTATTAAAAACTTATTGATCATAGGATTTCAAACTCTCCTGAGTGGAAAGCTTACTGCAGGCACAACAGAGAAGTGGACAAAGACTAAGTGATGGTTTCTCCCCTCAGATAACATGCCAGGTTTTGAAGATTTAAGGTGAAACACACAGCTCCTGATGAGAAAGAGCTAGTTTACTGATCTGCCTTGACAACATAGTACACCTTAACTGGACTGTACAGAAATCAGATACTATTTCTGCTGGTTGCATTCCAGCAGAGCACTGCATGGATAAATAGCTCAAAGGAAATGTTGTTCAGAAGGTGTGTTCAGTGCCTTTACTAACCTCAGTTTCTTTGATGCAGTTAAGTGATATAGTGATTAAAGCCACTTGCAATATTTTAAGATTAAAAAAAATCAAATAACAGTTTTATCTCTTTTACCATTACTCTTTTCCAATCCCCGTGCTCAGGAGAACTTGTAGTTGACAAAAACTCATTGTTTCTGCTGGCTAGTAAGAAAGCTGGCATCAGGCCCTATTTAAGGTGCAGCTGTCAGGGTCTCTGTGCAAATGTCCTCAGTGACCACTGACCAAATGGCCACAACCTGCTCTACAAACAGTGCACTAAAGACCACCAACTTAGAAGCTGTGTTTACAAGCACAACTCTTCTACTTGTAAACAAAACAAAACCTCAGTGACTTCTTACAATGAAGTCAAAATTTCCCATAGATTGTTTTTAAACTAGATCTGGCCCCAGGAAGGAATGATCTAATCAACAGAAGTGAAGAAACCACCTGGAGGATGAACTGGATTGTAGCTGCAGTGAGCGTGGAGTCCCTGGCAGCATCCTGCTTCCAGCACAATAATGCTGCTGCAGTCTCTGGAAAGGCCCTGAAGATGCTCTCCCTCTACAGCACACACACACAAACACGTGTCCACAGCAAGGAAAGGGGGACAAGCTCTGTCAGGCCATCAGAAACAAGAGACTGGAGGTCAGTTTCTTGTTACCATCTTGGGCAAAGTCATGCCAGAACTGG
Source organism: Sturnus vulgaris (assembly GCF_052056855.1). NCBI lineage: Eukaryota > Metazoa > Chordata > Aves > Passeriformes > Sturnidae > Sturnus > Sturnus vulgaris. The sequence goes on along the minus strand of NC_142245.1, from coordinate 95,587,230 downwards.
GTGCTCTGGGGGCCATGTGGGTGAGGTCAGCAGACAGCTCAGCCCAAGGAAAGCATGTCCACCAGCCTGCTACCCCAGCTGGACCAGGTCACATCGACTGCCTGGCAACAACTGGGATATAGGGTGCCCTGGTACTTCTATCAAATAGGATCCCATCCAGGAAATCTGGCATCATGCTGAAGTACAAACCAAAGTGCAGTAAAACGACATGATCAGGAGACTGGGTAGAAAATCCCTTAACTGAATTGAATAAAAACTGATATAGAAACTCCAATGAGTTACCCCTGTAACTGAGCTCTATGTGCTTAAGGTCCCGCCTTGCCCTTAGCCATCAGATATGGCTCTCTTCATTTAATTGCTCATTAACTGCTATTTAAAATAAAAACCAACAAGAAAACCAAACACATTTTCACAGCAATCCTTGCACTTATGTGTGTGCATTTTTCAATAGAGATGCTATCTGTCTTTGGAGAGTTCCTGCTATAAACAGAGACCAGGACACAACTGTTTTGTTTTTCTCTGTGAGAGAAAATTATGATTTGCAGCATGGGGCTCTTCCTGAGGGGCAGGATGATGGTGGAGGACTCCAAGTGTCCTGGCTGTGTGGCACGGTGTACAAGCTGGTTCGTGACAGGGCAGGGAAGGCAGCCAGCTGTTCTCTGTGGGGGAGCAGGGAGCATCTGCTGTTCTCCTGGAACAGCCCAGACACAGGGAAAGAGCAGAGCCAGCCAGGGCCCCAGCTGGGGAGTCATCAGCACAGAGGGGAAAGCAAATGCCTCTCATCAGGCCCCAATTAGCACAAACGTGATTAGAGAGGCCACCTCCCCTGCAGGCTGCTGAATGCTTGGCCAAAGACAGCAGTGAGGGAGAATGATAACAGAGGGGGAGAGCTGAGAGGGAGAAGGGAGTGGAAAAGATGGACAGCAGGGCTTGTGTGCTCTGAGATAAAATACCAACCACATTATGTAGGTAAATGCATTTCAGCCTTTCCCAGAGCAATGACTGCCAGTAATCTAATACTCCTTACCTCAAGCCAGACAGAGCTCCACAGCAACTCAACTCTACTCTGTCTTGCTGGCAAAGAAAGCAAACCTTGCTGCTCTTGTACTGAGAACACAGCCCCCGACCATTTCCATGTGCTTTGCTATCATTTCTTGTATTGAGCCATAAAGACTTTCATGCTGTGGGGCCAGGATTCAAACCTGTGCAGTGTGCACCAGGACTGTTGGTTGGACCATCAGCATGAAGCAGGACAAATATTGTTCATATAAATGAACATTGTTCATATAAATGAGCCCTCCAGTTTCCAACAGAAGGAAAATTCATAATCATATGGAGAAAAGTGCATTTTTCACTGAAGAGGTCAGTGCTGGCTGTGGAGGGTGGTGAGCCCTGTTAAGAAGGTGAGGAGGGCAGATGTAGACCACAGCCTTCATGAGGTACCTTCTAAGGGGTGAGCTGTGGTAGTGCTCTATTTATACTCATCAGCTAGAAGAGACCCTCACTAGGTAACAGCTCTGCTAGCAGAAGGATTTGGAAGTGCCACCATTTAAAATTGTGGGTAAAAGAGATTTGATTGTTCACTTAAAATATTGTCTATTATCTCTCTTTCTTGTCTAGAAAAGGAAAGATTTTTTTTCTTTGCTCTGTAGAGCAGTGTGGAGTTGGAAGTTGATTTTGCCTACTGATATCCTTGCTGATCATCCTTTTTTGATTCCTAAAATCCTTTAAAACATAATAAGGCAACTTAGTGACCAAAGCATATTGTCAGCCTTTTCAAAGAACTTTATAGAAGCATAAAAGGCAAAGCTCTGGCATTGAAGCTCAGAGATGCAACCTCACACTCTGATGTTGTATCCATTTACACATTCAGTGTTAGGAATGCTTAGACAGTATGAACAAAACATAAACCTCTCAAATAAGACAACAGCAAACTAATGTGTGCATATTTTGTCTACAGTACTTTTAAGCTTCTAAAAAGGTTAAATAAATATTAAATTATACTTTACTAATTCATTCACTTCAAATTATTTAAAAATAAAATACAATTAGTTAAGTAATAAGTTAAGCTCTTTACATTATGTATCTCCTTTCAAAAGCCTTTATAAAGGTTAATTGAGCATTGACATCTTTGACTAACTTGACAGGATGCAAGTTATTTTTATTTCTTGAGAGTGTATCTCTGAGCAAACAAACTTGCCTGATGCCTCATGTCCTTATCTCTGACTGAAGTCAGTGGGAACTGAGCTGTTTATAGCTTCAGTGATACACAGAAAGCCTTCATTTTTGCATGGAAACCTACAAGAACACAATTGTTTTTCAATATCTTGGCCTATCTCTTCACCTCTGCCATGCTCACATAATTTCAGTTGGCTGAAGCAGGAGTCTCAAGAAGGAAGGAAAGAAAAGCCAGGAACATTGTGGTCTGGCAGATGACTTTGGTTTCTCAACAAGTCTGTGCAAGTGTCAAGTGATTCACAAATGGTTCAGCAAATGTTGTCTCTGCTGAAATCAGATAAGGGTCAGCTCCAGGCGCCACATGAAACACAGGAAGCAGAGCCAGTGCTGGGATTGCAGGGGCTCTGGAGGATGCAAGGTCCTGCTCTTTCCCCTGGAGAGCTGCCCCCATTCCGCAAAACATCTGCAATGGCTGACGAAATGACTTTGCTCTTCCAGCCTCAGATGGATAGCTCAGGATAAGAGATGTGCTAATCCAAGCATCTCCCCTCACCATGAGCCAGGGCTGACTGTGCTTGGTGCAGAGGGCCAGCACCTTGCACAGGAGCACCAGGAGGCCCAAGAGGAGACTCACATTTTGTGTGACCCTGTGTTTCAGTGCCTGGCTGCACACAGCTTTCACCTCCTGGGAAATGGCTTTAGTTCAGTCTGGGCTGAATGCTCAGCACTACAATATTGGATGGACCAAATTTTCTCTATATATGGGGTTACTGGGAGAGCCACACACAGTGCACAAATCCCCAGATTAGAAAACTTAATAATCATGATGTTTTGGAAATATTTTTCCCTGGTTATCCAGAATGCTAATCTGAATTACCAGATTATCTGTTCATTACTTAGTACCAGTCTTAAACCAAAGGAACAAGGATTTCAACTAACTTTTATTCTACAACATACTGCATGACTTGAGTTTGTGTGTTAATCCTTACTTTCTTCCCTTTAATAGAATTTTTGACACAAATCCTGAACAGGACAATAGGATAATCAAATACTTTCACAGAATCACAGAATAGTCTGAGTTGGAATGGACCCAGAAGGATCATTGATTCCAGTTCTTAAGTGAATGACCCATGTAGGGATTGAACCCATGACTTTGGTGGTATTAGCACCATGTTCTACCCAACTGGGCTAATCTCATGTAAAAGAGAAAAAAATCCACAACAGTCTAATCATTAAAATATTTTAGAAGTGTTTTTTAGGGGGGAGGGGGGGTGGTTTTTTGATGGGTTTAGCAGATGGAGTAATGGAAGTAAATTTCTAGGAGAAATTAAAAATACTATCTGCAGTTACTCTTTAAGAACAAGAAATGACTTCTATTAGGTCTACATTACAGGCTCCCTCTAAGTTCAGCTTATAGTAAAATAGCAGAGACTTACTATTCAAAGCCAAAGAACAATAAACTGGAGTTATTTTTCTCTCCAGTCAAGTCTCACTTTCAGTGGGGATAGATAATTACTTTAGGCTGTAAGTAAATAGCATATCACATTTATTTGTATATCAGTTGATTTTAATACTGCTAGAATTTTTTTATTTTATGCCTAACAATATAGGCAATTTATGGACCTTTTAAATACACAAACCAGAAGCCTAAAATCTATATAGAAAAACTAAATTAATGGATCACATTAAGAATGGAAATTAAATAAGTGTTCAAAATATCATATTAACTTTTTTTTTTTTTTTCCTTATTCATCGTGTTCTGCCAAATCTTATCAGTCTTTATATAATCCTTCCCCACAACACTATTTTTAGGTCTAGGTCACAACCTGTTCTGGTCTCACAACTGAGCCTGATAGGAGAAAGAATTTGGACTAGAGACTTTGACTAGAAGACCTGAATTCAACATTAATTTCTCCCTGACCCTGTGATCTGTGCTGGCTCCACTTATTCCCCTCTGGAGTGGAGGTGTGCCCATAGGCTACACCTACACCTACACCTACACCTACACCTACACCTACACCTACACCTACACCTACACCTACGCCTACATCTCCTACACCTACACCTCCTACACCTACACCACCTACACCTACACTGCCAAATCCCTCAGGACCTGGTCCTGGGCTCACCCCCATGCCCACGGTGGAGAGGGGCACTGGCAAGTGAGAGCAGACCATGTGTGGTACCATGTGTGTACCCACACTACTCCTACATCCACCCCATACCTCTCTGCTCCAGACTCCTGTGTTATTCTGAGACAAAATTATCGCCTGTGGGAGTGGCTGAGGGGTCATTTTGTCCAAAACATCTTAAAAGCCAGGACTGTGCTTGTTCCAGAGGATGAACTATCTGTGCTGGAGATCACATGCTACGTACCTGAGGGTGTAGGGTGAAGGAGACCGAGGGCAGAAGGAACCAAACCTGGAGGAGTCCTTTCCAGGTATCCTTTTGGAGTGGCTCTGGGGGTGTAATCTCTCTGAGCAGCACCTAGGGGACTTGCCTGTTCTGGAGAAGGGTGACTGGAAGCTCCAAAGCAAAGCCAGTGTGGAAATGAGTGCTCACCTTCCCTCCCTGACCCCCTCACATCGCTCAGGTCACAACCCACCCCTTAGTTCAGTTCATCACCTCACAGCTCAGGCTCTAGTAAAGCCCAAACGGCCTCGGCATCTACTTCAGAAATCCAGGAAGCTTTTCCTCTTTTATATTTGTCTGTAATAGTTATCTTAGAAAGACTTAAACATATAGGCTAGCTTATACAGTTGGTGCCATAAATAAAATGTCTGTACCAGCTGTACTTGTAAGAAAGGAAAATAACAAGAAATAGATAAACAAAGATTTTCTGACAGATGAATTCCTGGATGGACACTGAATAGTCATATGGGATGAATTATTAAAATCTCCAACCCTTTTCTTCTCATTAAATCTACTTTTTCAACTGGGGTTTTGCATCTTGCTAGCACCTGACTTAAAGTTTGCAGGGCAGGGGTGAACCAGTTCATGGAAGAGGTCTGGACTATTGTTTCCTAGAAAAACCTGCAAATAAGAATAACTATGTGATCCTGCCCACAGCAGCTGCTGCATCAGCATGATAAGATCTTATTGAATCTGTAATTTTATTTAATGTAGCTGTTGCAACATAAACCTAATGAAGCTTGAATACTGGGGCTTATGTTTATTTGTTTTGTATAGCTTTGGAATTGATATAATTATACAGAACAGCTAAGCTATTTTACTCTCTTTATCCAAGATGTTATTTAATCTTCAGAGTCAATCAGATTAGAACAAATCTATTATAACTTTCAAGATAAATTCATGTACATCAAGAATTTGTAGTCAGGTCATCACAAGAGTATTGTGAATGTTCTGTTGTTATGTGGAGCTCAGGTGATGTTGGGGTGCATTTAGAAGGACTCTGAAATGCAAAGGGCAAGACAAGGCTCGATTTTACCACGTAAACAACTGTGTCAGAGAACCCACTTGCAACACAGATGTTGCCCAGCTTAGTTAAAACACAGTTCTATAGTGTAACAGAAACTTACTCCTCTCCCTAAACCAAAGCTGAAAATTATCGAATAGACTCAGTTGAACTCACAATTACCCTATGCATACAACTGCTGCATGTCACAGTGAATATCTAGAGAAGGTCAGACTATTAATTAAATTCACAGTGAGGATTCAGAATTGCATTTGTGGGCTCAGATTTATTCTCTGATCTCAAGACTAAACCAGATATGATTTGACATCATCTACACTATTTAACTTACTTGTTAGCCAAATAGGATAGCTGGGAATAGCCAATAGCCTGATTCCCAAAGCCAGGCTAAGGAGACAGAGCCTATCTGTTTCCTCTGTACATACAGACAGGGCAGGGTGCAGGCTTCCTTTTAGGCTTGGAAGATATTTGCCTTTTATGTCTGAACTGTACAAGAGTCCTTTAGGAAGTGACAGAACAAACCACCACACCTTCAGAGGTGTAGTGACTGATGACTATTAAATGTAAACGTTTGTCCTTGGCAGGGCAACTGTCTTGATAAATTAGTTCATTTTCTCATCTAAACTCTGAAAGGAGCTCTTGCATCAGCAAACTGAAGGAGACCTGAAAATACTTAAAAAGCAAAAAAGCTGCATTAATACATACAAGCACATTTATCAGTTTTTCTATATTTTGATATTTCTTGTGTCTAAACAGTAAAGGACACCCTTTGGAGTCCTTATACAGCCTGTATTCCAACATTCCCCTTTAATTATCACATGTCCATCAAGAACTGAATTGCAAAGCCACATGCATAGAGATCTAGGAAAGATTCTAAGCACTGAAAAATCATAGAAAACCATAAGGTATCTCAGCAATGAAGAGCACTGGCTCTTTCTGTGGAAAGGTAACATGCAGACTTCATTTGCCAATGACTTCTTGGGAGACCATGCAAGAGCTCTTCTGGCCTCAAATTAATACATAGGAAGTACAGATAAAACACAGTTCTCCATAGATTTCATAAGGACAGAGACTTAAATTTGCAATCACTTGATAAGAAATAATGAATGACTGCTAGCTGTATCTTCAGAGAGACTACAGGAAACCCTTGGGAAAGAAGCATCATGATCTCATCCAATTTGCTATTGAAACCTTAGACAGACGATGACAGACTTCACATGTTATATATATCCATGCATTCCAAGTTCTGATACTGTGCCCCTTTGGTGATATTTCCAGTGTTTTGGTGTTTGACAGATGGGTTCCTGTCCTGGAGTACAAGGCAAAAATGTGTGTTCTATCACCATCTGTTGAAATGTGGGAGGGGTGGTGATCCTTATCTCTGTGGGAGATATCCTCTGCTGATGTGCCATCTGATAAGATCGGGGGATGATCATCGTTATCTTTTCACAACCCATCCTTCCTCCAGAAGATATATTCTGTTAATGGGCCATTAAGTCCTATTGTGTGACTGATAAGATTACATCATCCCATTGGGAGATGCTCCAGCCAAGGGGAGGAGCCAAGCCTTTCCTACCTAAATAAAAAACTGAAGTTTAAAACACCAAGACAGCCCTTTCCACTGGATCCAGAGGAAAGTCGAACCTTTTCCACATCATCGCTGGACCTTCGGAGGAAAACTGCACCTTCTACAGGAGCACTGCTTCAACAGAACCACATCTGACATCCAGGAGGATGCAGCCACCATTTAATGGGACTGCTACCAACACCCTGACTGACAGGGTGTCAGGGTGTATTCTGACTCTGTCAGTCATTTTTCTTTTATATTATTGCATGTATTTTACTTTTTTTTTCTCTTTTTGTGATTTGAATGCACATCTCCAGTAAACTCCTTAAACAACATTGAAGGTGAGACTTTTTCAACCTTCCCTGTTTAAATCTTTCCACTTTGCAAGAGAAACTAAAAATCCATGAACTTCCTACGTGCATGCACACTAGATTGTAGAATTAATATCTTCTGACCATTACCTTCAGTATATTTCTAATTAGACAAGCAAAATATAAATGTTTTCAGCAACAGAACCTGAGTGACAATGAACTACACACCCACACTACAACTACTGTGTTGGGAGGCAAGAAACTAAGTTTTAAAAGTTTGATGCAAATCTGGGAGGGGAAGGTTGTTTCTCACACTTGCCAGGTGAGTACCACAACTACCACAATATAAATTACATGTAACAGACAACTGGCAATTCTGTCAGAAGTTCAATAATCAGTGACCTTCCATATTCTTCCTAATCTACCTGTGTGAGAATACACAGTGGAATTCACGGAACATAAATATACACTGTATCTCTCACCTGCTTAGGCCCACAGATAGACACGTACTGCCTTGACACAGCAGCAGCAAAAACTTTGCCCTGATTGTTTTAGGCATCTGCCAGGCAAGCAGACAGCAAAGACGTGACACAGATGCTGAAAGTTCCCTAAAGCATAAGGGATGACTTTAAACTCTTTATGTGTTTTAGCTTTAGATTAGGTGAAAGGGTTTTTCTATGATCAAAACCAACTATACATGAGACTAGGCCAGCAGGAATTTACAGAGGAAAAGTGTGTGGATAAGTATGCTGATGGCTGCAGCAATGCTGCCTATAAAATTCATAAAGTATTTAAGAAGTGCCCTGACCCATCCCTGCATTGGGTGAAGTGACTGTGTATGTCCTGGGTTGGTTGGCAAAGGGTGTTGCCACTGAGAGGCAGTTTTAAAACTGCCAGCTATGACTGGGCCTATGGGGACCACTGTGAGAACAAGACAGGAGCAACAGTAAGAACCTTTTACTGAGTGCAAAGTTCATTTCGACACCTGTAACACATGTTCATTCATGAAGTATCTCAATTCAAACTTCAAGGAATCCGTTTCAGGATCAAACAGAGTTGTTCTGAGAGTTAAATAACTTACTTCCTTTACAGCATCATAGCTGAATCTTACTGTGAAAACTCTGGTTCTTCCCCTCCTTTCCAAATTACTCAGTGAATTTAATCTGACAGCATGATAAACATATCAGTCTTTTCATATCAAAATATTCAATCTCAATATTTTAACACACACTTAAATATGTTAGGCACCAAACCTGGGTTGGATTTTTTATTTTTACATTTTAGGCATGTGAGAGATGTATGAAAAAAGGAATTAGTGTAGGCTCAGATGCACTGCAGGGACAAGAAGGCATAAAAAGGGAAAGAAGCATGCTATGGCTAGCACCTTCCCCATTGCAACTGCCTGGTGTAATGCACATTGCATTTGTTCTCCCTTTCATCTCTTGTTTTCACTGTGATATTCCATCACTTTTCTTTTGCTGTTTGTTCTAATAAGGCTTCCCATATGTTGCCATGAATCACTGTGATGTAAATTGCACAGTCCCGTTGAGATCCATGATGGTTGTTCAACCTGGGAAGTGGTGCACCTGGGGTGAATTTCCAAAATTCTACTAAAAAATGAAGCCCACTAATGTCAATTTGAGCAAGATGGATTGACTTTAGGAGGAAGATGTTTTCTGATTAACATGCTAAGCTGTTTAATGAAGTAAAAACCCCAAAATCACAAGAGTGGAAAAGGATGCTAAGCAATCTGGCAGTGGTGGGAGAGGCTAAAAGAAGACATACAAGCGATATGGGTCTGCCTCTGTCATACAGCACTCAAACCCAGAGTCTTAAAATTCTGCCTGAAGATATACAGGCATGCCTATATCTTCTATTGTGTGAATCTGAGAGAATTGGGACAGTCACTGATTTCATGTTGAAAGGCCTAAAATTTCCCCACTGGAGACAGGTGTTTGGAAACTGTTCATGTTCTGTGTTATGTTGTGTACATCCCCCCAGTGCAGCAAACAGGACACGCAGTGGCACCACTCAGTGTCACAGCAGAAGTGAATCACCCCCTGATGTGGGCTGCAACACCTGCACTCAGCACTGAGAGCTGCTGGGGAAAATCCTCAGTCCTGGGTCACAGTTGTTCTGCTGGTCCCCAAAATGGGAGTGTCCTATTGGTTTTAGGGCTTGAGCTCCCCTTTCTCTTTCCTCCTTGCCTTTACCTCCCACTGCCACTTCATTTTTGCCCTTTGACCACTATAAATCAGACTGGCACTGACACTGGCAATGGGGTGGGAGCAGTGACAGCAATGATCTAAGCTTTGCACATATTGTACTGTTGCTTGCAGTGCCATTGTACCAGTCCTGTTTCTGGCTTTCCTCTGGCTCAGACTCTAGCAGTGCTCTGAAAACATCCCTTATTAATAAAAACTCAATGAGAAATGGTGTTTTTTACCCCACATAAAATTCAACTGCTTTGTTTTTCGTGATAACTTTAAATGCCAGCTGACTCAAAGGTGTTTTGTAGAACTCTCCTTCTGTGGGAAAACTCTTAGTGTCAGCTCAGGCTTACTGTGTGCAGAACTAGTCTCTCTTACCTTTGTGTAATGCCAGAAGGAGACTGAGGGCAACTGACAGGCTGCTGCACCCATTTTTATTTCCATTTTATTATCTGCAGGCCTGTTCTGGGTCAGGGGCAAAGGTGGTTTGCTTGGGATTCTCATAACACACTCTTTTCCTCTGCTTTCCAGAAGGAAGAAATGCAATGGCTCCCTCCTCTTTGAATACTGTAAGAGTGTATCCATAAATAAAAGAGCTAATTCCAAAAAATACAAATATAAGTATTTCAAATCAGAGAATCATATTTTAAACTGAAATGCACTTCAGTTTTAAGATACGTAACCTAAATACATTTAAAATATCACTTAACTGTGCAGCTGCTATATTGATGTACCTCATTAAAGGGAGGCAGGGTTACAAAATTTTGTTGCTTGCAATGTTTTCTGACCCTGGGAAGATTCTTCTTCCCCTTAAATGTTGTTGTCATCACCCAGAATTCTCAGGGAAAAGTATCTCACATATCTGGAAAGTCAGCTGGAAATTGCTGTTGCAATTTTTCATGAGAAATTTCTTGTGACATGCACTTCATGGACAATGAAAACTCACATCTACTTTTGTCAGTGAGATGAGGATGAAACTGGCTGAAAAATGAAAATATTCCATCAAAGGTCTTTCAGGTATGCATTTAAAGCCAAGGACATTTTAAGAGAAAAGAAAATATATACAATTTTTTTAACGTTTTAAACCGTGTTTTTCCATCAAAACCAATGTTTTTAAATTTGTTTTGTATATCAACTCTAAACACAAAGTTATTGTCCACTGAGAAAAACTATATAGTATTGCAGGGAGTGAATGAACAGCTTTGATAAAGAAATGAATTATAGTTGTTTAATAAGACCTCTCTTACTGATATTTGCATGTGTTCATTTTTTATTATTATTTCAAATGAATGCAAACTAATTTTTTTTTTTACTTTTTAAAGAACTTTTAAAGCAAGTTTTTAAAGCTTGTACAAGACACTAGAATTTGGAACAAACATAAATTAAAATTAATGGAGAAATGTGAATATGTGTTACTATGTTATTCAGTGCCATAGATCTCCATGGAAATTTTTGAAGAAAACGATGAAGGCAGATTTGTCAATATGGGAATGAAACCTTAGTATCTCATAACTGAATTCATTACATCTATCAGCTTATTGCTCAGATTAATTATCAGAAGACATCAGCCTTTTCTATATGCCCAACATCCCATGAAGAATTTCAATATGTAATGATATTAACTACACTCTTACATATCTGTGAATGAACCACTTTAACAGAAAATAGTTCCCTAGTAATAAACTGTGCTTAAACTTTTATTATTGTCTCTCAGTTTTCAAGAATATTGATTTTTAGGTAAGTTATTATGTGAACCAGCTCTATTTCTACTGTAAAAGGAAAAACAAAAGCTCTTTCTCTCAAAAAACGGTACCCATTCTACATATCAACAAGAATTTCACCGTAAGTGATCTCAAGGTATGTCACAAATTTCAGTCCTGATTCAGGCAAGCATTTTATCTGGGATCCTCGCTGTGAACAGGCAGTTCTATGTGTTATGGGGCTTCTGGAGTTCAGACCTACATGTCTAGAAACAAAGATGATGTAAAGTTAAGAGGAAATCCAGAAGTAGAACCATGTTGGCAAGAGAATATTTAAATTTTGTGTGTTTCTAAGAAGGTCTTCACTGAAGAGCTAGCCCAAGCTCTGACTCCACGGTTGCTTGTAATCTTTCTCTTGTCACAGTGAGAACCTTGCTGGTAGCAAAGCCTTGTACCCTGAAACTTTATAACGAGGATAAGGAGGCTCATCTCTTTCTTTCTAAACTTGTTAGCTACCATTTAGTGATTGTAAAGATGAAATATAAACCCATCACCACAAAAGCATTCTAGTATACCCCAGAAGTAACAGACAAACTAAAACGAAACCAAACAAATAAAAAATATGCATAAAAAAACTTGCAGATATAAACTGGCTTTTATTTCTTGTATTAGAACAAAAGTTATCTATCATTCAGTTATTACAGTGCATCTCACATGAGACCACGAGTTAAAGTTGGACTGCCCCAGGTGATTACCTATAACTTAAAAGTCTAATTTTTGAGAGTTTACATTACAGCCAATGGCTCTGTCCTGCCTGTTTAGAATTGCCAGCCGCAGATGGGAATTCTGCTCTATGTTTCTAAAGGGCAAAGATTTGCGACACGCAATTCAGACTGATGCCATTCCACCGCACTTTACACTTTACATGTGCACAGAAGCAGTGCAGCTGTGGGCCAGGGACAGACGTGTCCTGTCCCTGCTGGGCTGCGGCCACCGCCCCGGGAAGGGCAGGGTGCCGCCAACACAGCTGGGGCACAGCTGGAGGCACAGCTGGAGGCACAGCTGGGGCACACTGGGGGCACGGCGGGGGCACAGCTGGAGACACAGCGGGAGGCACAACTGGAGGCACAGATCTGCTGCTCGCCCGGCGTGTCCGGACTCCGCTCCGCCGCTGTGCTCGGGAAGCCCGTCCCGTCCTTTCCCGATCATGCCAAGGTTTCCCGCTGGAGCGCAGCGCACGGCACGGCCGGGCAGTGAGACCGCCGGGGGAGAACGCACCGCGAAAGGTGCTGTCCCCCGAAGGGCAAGATGCGCTGGGGTCTGCAGGGTCAGGCCCTGAAGCAAGAGCGGGAGAGGATGTTCCTGACGGGAGCGAACCCTCCGGGTCCCCGCCGCAGGAGCGGGCTCCCCGCGCCCACCGCAGCGCCGTGCCCCGGGAGCCCCGGCCAGCGGGAGCGGGGAGGCGGCGGGGCCGGGCCCGCCACCCCCGGGGCGGCTCCTGGCTCCTTCCCTGCCCTCCCTCCCTCCCTTCCTGCCGGCCGGGATTGGCTGTGCCTGCCTGCGGGCGGGCGGGACGCGCTGCGCCCCGACGGTGCGGGGAGCGGGGAGCAAGGCCCTCGGAGCGCCCGGGCTGTCCGACACCGCGATTTTCCTTTTATCTTTTTTTTTTTTTTTTTTTACTTTTTCCTTATCCCACTTCCCTCTCGGGACTGGAAGCAGGATCCTCGTCCCTGAGATTGCTATGCCAGCTGAACTCTCCCGGGCCGTGGGAATGCACGCCATCTCCGACCTGCACTCCTCCCTCCCCCTGCGGCTTCTCAACAAGGGGCCCGAGTACCTCCGCAGGCAGCTGGAGGCCGGCAAGCCGGGCAGGAAAAGTGCCGTGGAGAGACTGGCCGCCGACAAGGCCAAGTACGTGAAGAGCCAGCAGGTCATCAGCAGCAGGCAGGAGCCCGTCATCGCGCTCAGCTCAGCCTCGGAGAGCAGCAGCGAGACCTGCTCCGTGGAGAGCAAAGCGGCGAGCTGGGATCGGGGCAGAGGGACGGGCACAAAGCCCCTGGAGCTGGGCAAGGCCGTGAGCTCCTGCCGAGCCCCCCTGCAGCACGGCCCCCCCATCGCCCGCCGCAGCACCCGGAGGCAGATGCGGCCGGATTCCCTGGTGATCTACCGTCAGAAATGTGAGCTTGGCAGAGGTCAAAGCCAGGACAGCCCTCGGGGGAACTTGGTGAGGAGGATCTTCAATGGGTCCATAAAGGAGAAGCAGCTGGCTTCCCCTGAGTTGCCCAGAGTCGTGGAGGACATGGCAGCCACCGAGAGCAATGAGTCTCTCTTGGCAAAAGATGGTGACCGTGAGCCAAGCGACCATGGAGCGGTGCAGACTGTCCCTGTGAGCACTGAAGGGGCAGCGGTGTGTACAAAAGAGCGTGAGAGACCCTCAAAACTGAGTGCACCTCCTGAAGAGGTCAAGGAGGTGAAGAGGAGAGGTCTCCATCGCTCCCAGTCAGACATCAGCTCTCGCTACTCCAAGTGCTTTGCTGAGTTTGACACATTTTTCAAGTACTGTGGCCTGGAGCAGGAGGTCATTGAGGATCTCGGGAGAGAGAACTTCTCCGTGGTGTCTGACAATGTCTCCTTCAAGATCCGCAGCATCAGCGTGGCCACGTCGGAGAGCGAGTTCACGAGGCACAGCGGGGACGAGGGGCTGCTGGAGGACGAGCTCACAGAGCAGGTCCCCAGCAGCACCTCCGTGGTTGAGCGCAACGCTCGGATCATCAAATGGTTGTACACGTGTAAGAAAGCCAAGGAGACCAACAAGGTGATGCAGGAGCTGGCGTGATGATTCACTCAGCATGCGTTGGAGCTTGCTGAACTCAAGGTGTGTGCAAAGCCTTGCCCTGGCAATTTGTGTTTCTCTTTCCTTTTTAGAGAGCAGTTGACTTCTCATAATTTGTATTAGTCTTTTCAGGAAGGGCTGAAGGAAAATGTGTTTTGTTTACCACGTGTTCCATGTATGGCTTTTTTGCAACGCAGAAATCTGTGTTATTGCAAAAAATCAAAATACAAACAAGTAAATGCTTGCAGCTTGCCAGGTTTAGATCAGACCCCCCACAGGAAATTAAAGAGTCAGTGTCTGTGAAGGATGCCTGCACTTTGCAGATTCCTGCTTTGCAAATATCTTATTTCTTTCAATTTCTGCTATATTAAATGCTAGGAAAAAGCCTTAGAAAACTATTCAACCTTTAGTTACAGTTACTTGGATAACAGACTGAACAGTCTACTACTAATTAGGAGTACACTGTATTTATACTGTACTGCTGAAACTATTACTCCTCAGGACTGCACTGTATTTAAACTACACTTCTATACTTTTCCCCTTTTTACTTTCCTTCACTCTCTCTCTTTCCCCTTATACATATGCACCCCCAGGTATCAGGAAATCAAAACTGAATCAGTGCCCTGCTAGTGTTCTTATTTCCTCTGTGGCTTTTTGTTGGAGCCATAAAAGTTTGTTCCAGGTGACCTTCTAGCATTTCACAGAGTTTGGATTTTCCTCTGCAGTGGGTTTGCTGTGTGGTTTGGTGCTGGTAGTTGGGAATGGGTTGTGCGGTTTGCCTTGGTCAGAGGAGTACTCCACTGTTTTAAGCTAAAGATAATTAACACAGAAGTGTGGATCTAGGCTTAGAAATTAATTACTTCTCAGACAGAAGCAGAACAAATTTAGCTCTGGTAAAAGCCAATGTCCTGCGTTTAATAAAAGTGGTGTTTATTTTGCGTGTGTTCTCCTGAAAAAGAACTATATCCATGGAACCTGTGGTGTTGATAATCTATGAGATAAGGGTTTTTCTCCTTCCAGTACATAAAGCCCCTAGGATAACTACCACAGCTTACCGTGAGGTATTTAGGAATTGCATGAGTAGGTCATGATATGAAGGATTACATGTATATTTTCTGACAGTTCGTAACTGGTGCGTGAGAACATCATTTGGTGTAGATACAGCTGTTGGTGGAGCATGTGGGTCTTACGAATGTGGAGAATTGTAGTGCTTGAGCCTCATTCCTATGTGGATGTGGGGCTGTCACTCTAAATTCCTTTAAACCATAGTAGGCAATAATCCATTTACTTGAAACTGGTTTTAATGATGTGAAATTCGGCTCACCTTTAGAATTAGAATTTTTCTCAAAAGTCTGTTTTCTTCCTGCAAGAGGAGGAAGACAGGGAAAGAGCCATTCTACAAAAAGTTTTCAAGGCCATGCTGATAAGAATGTTCTCAGGTATCTGGCTGACAACTTAAAAGAAGTGTTGTTACGTAACAAATCCTTTCACAAATAATCTTAGAGAGAAGAAAGGGCTCTCCTGAACTAATCATTTCTCCTTGCTCATCCTTCTCTGATAAAAGGCCGGGGAGATACACAAAACAAGATGAGGAAAGGTGGTGGTTTTGTCTTGCAGCTGCCAACCTTGCTAAACAAGAGGATGGGAGGCGGATTCCAGCAAGCATGAACCACGCAAGAAAAACAACCAAATAAAAGCCTGTTTGCTCCTGAATACCCCTGATGGGGGTAGGGTCCAGATAATCAGCACAGAGCTGGCTCCAGAAGGAGCAGCTGGTCCTTTCCCCATCTGTTTGCAGGGTGCTAAGCGTGTCCAGCTGCAGCTGAGGCAGGAGATGCTGGTGAGCACCCCAGGGAACATGCAGTCTGCAGAGGAGGTGCTGCACCTGGACAAAGGCAAGGGCAGGAGCGTGGGAAGTACCAGGAGCTGAACCAGTGCAACTTCGCATGGGCTTGGTCAATGGCTTTTTTATTTTTACCATATAGGATAAAATGGTAGTACACAGCCTAACAAGGTGGTGAAAAGATCTCCATGAAATAAGCAGCAAGTTTATTCATGTAATCTTATGTTCATTCTGCAATAGCTTTAATACCTAGAGTAAGGGAGCACTTTGGTAGCAATTTCATTTGGCACCAAAATTTTTGACAGCCTAGGAAAGACTAATTCAGAGGGTCCTTATTTATAAACCTAATTTTAAGAATACTAGGGCTGACTCACAGCTGTTGGATCTCATCTATTGAGTAGTTTCTGAAAACTGAGAACGTACTTATCATTTAGGCCACAGAAGTGGGAAGTTCAGAAAGGTCAGCTAAAAATACCTGTACACAGCACCCTGAATAAAGGACAAGGGTCATCAAGAGTTACCATAAGTTAAATATTACATTTACTGGACAGAATTTAAGGAGAGTTGTTAACATCATATGATTGCAAGGTGAGTCTTTTAGTTCTGGTCTAAATTTTTATTCAGTTTTACACTTTATCTGACAATACAGCATCAAGATGGATATCTATATGTTTTCACAATATCCCAGTATTTGGCTCTGTTTAGTTTGCTTATTAAAGGGCAGTGGACTCTGCTGGGGAGCAATGTACTCTTCCTGATGTTCCCAGGCACATCCTTAGAAGTTCCTGGTTTTTTACAGGGGCTTGAAAATTGTTGCATCTTCTTTGGACAATGAGGCAGAAACCTCATTTCTGAAATCCCAACATTTGTTATGTATAAAACATCTTTCAAGAACTGCAGAGCTTTTATGGGCCAGTGATCATTCCATTCATATTTTATGTTCTCTGTTTAATTTTTCATGAGCTCTTTGGGACCTGGTAGAGCACCGTGTAAATAAAAGAGCTGTTTGATGTATCAGGTTCTTCAGCATGTTTTATCAGAGAGATGATTGCAGAGTGTGGGTTGTGAGCTTCAGAAAATTGAGGTCCTTGGCAAAACGGTCATTGCTGTTTCGTGGTAGAAAGGTGCATGGGATCACCAATGCAGTTCAGTTCCTCTTACTGTCAGTTCTGCTTGATTCTAGGAAGAGGGTTCACTCTGCATCCTCCTTCCTGAGCTGAATCAAGATTATTCAGCCTTGAGTTTCTCATAATTCTTAAATGGGTGGGCATTATTCAAGTGGAAATCTCCAGGGAGGGTAATTTACTATGTTGACAGTAGCCACAGGCAGGTAAATAAAAGTTTTAGAGTATCACCTTGTGCTTGTCTGATGTGATAAATAACAAATGACACTCTTTTTCTTCTTCTTCAGAATTGTTGACTTGGAAGTTGAACAAAACCAGACACAGGAAGAAACTGTTCCCTCATCTGGCTTATGAGTACTTTGTCCAAGTTTAGTATTTTGTTATTTCTTCCTACCTTCGCCCCCATCCCCTGGAAGCTTCACTTTTGTCAAACCCAAGAGTGTCCAAGACTGTGATTAAAAGTGGAGATTGTGAACTGTGCCCCAGCAAGACAGCAGGAAACAAAAGCACCTGGAAAAGTGAAGCTTGGCAGCAGCTGCCATCCACAATACTATTCAACATCAACTCACTGCCTCAGGATGTCATTCCAGGCTGTGACAGAAGGTCTGTTTTGTACACCCACCTCTTTCCAGCAATGAATTTGTCAGCAGTGATGGGGGGAGAAAGTGGGAATGAAGTGGCAGTGACCTCTGGGTCAGTTGCTCCCTTGCAGACAGACTCCACCTGGATGTTCAAAGGCTCTGCCTTACCAGGGCTGTTTGATCAGAGCTCATCCTGACATCATTCACCATCATTTGCTTGGCTGGTGAGGACTAACTGTGGCAGCCTTGTCTGAGATACTTGGCAAACGTTGTAAGCTAAATCCCTGCCAAACTTCTCTTTCTCTGAGAGCATGCAAGCCAAATTGGTGTGCCTTCTGTCCATCTAGTTTGCTCTTGCTAGTTTGTCACACAGCTTGCTCAGCCCTTGGGAAAAAATAGCACCAAATCCTTCTGGGAGCATGGTTCCAAGAAACAGGTATTGAGGGAGGTTTTGCATTCTTTCTGCCTTGCAGAACAGTACAGTTTGTTTGCAGTGTGTGCCTGACTCTGACATGGCAAACTTTGCAAACTTTGGCAGTTGTGATGTAACACCTTTAGTTTTAGGCAGTGCCACACTTCCCGAGTGTGAGTCTGCAGTAGGGCTGTGCAAGGCAGCATCCCTGCCCTGCAAGGCCAGGAGGCATGTTAGGGCACAGCCAGGCCAGGGAATGTCCTGGTGACACCCAGTGTAGACAACACCTTACTCAATATCATCAATGAAATGCTTCATTTGGGCTGCCTGAGCTAAACATGTTGTAAAAGGTGATACTTGGGTCATTAGTGCAGTGAATGAGGCCTCTGCAGTAATTCGTGGAATTTTCTCACTATGCTTCAAACACCCCAATCTGTCACTGCTTTCTAGAAAATAAAAGCATTTCTATGTGGACATTAGAAAACTGCAGAACAATTAAACAAAAGAAAATAAATTAAAAAGGAAAAAAGAGAAAAGCCAAAACTACTTTCCCTTTTATTTTTAGTGATACCCATTTGTGAAAGCTGCCTGACTGGCATAACGTTGACTTCAGCTGTTGTTCCTGCAGGAGTTAAAAGTTTACTTTGTGTTACCATGGTTGTGAAAGAGTTGCCCTTGAAGAGCTCCTCAGCATCAGCTAAATACCATCTGACTTGCACTTCCATGGGTTTTAAAGTGTTTGTCAGTCCTTGGATGGTTAGTTCTCAATTACAGCACCAGTTTGGAAATGCAGTGTCTTCTGTTTCTAGTGTTAGGTACTAAGGCCTAAATGTCTGAAGTTCTTAAGATAACTGGATAATAATTCCAGATAAAATAATTGTTGAACCTACTTTTCAACTGGGAGAAAACTGGTTTGTGTGAGCTCCTTCAAACTTAGAGAGAAGGTAGTATATGTGGATATTTTCTTACATAACAAAATCTTCATCTATATTTGTTACATTATTAGAAAAGGATGATTCTCAGAAAACTTCAAGATGCTGCTAATATGATAAGATTTGTACGCTGAAGGTGCAGGTTTTTAAGGATCATAGTCTAGGTTTATTAGTCAGGAACATAATCTGATGTATCTGTTCTGTTCGTGCTCCCACCAAGGTGCTGTACCACATACATATTTATATATCAGAGCTAAGGAATGCTTTTCTTCAAACACATGGATGACATTTAGACAGCTCAGAGTGCAGGAAAAATTTTTTGAGTTACAATCCAATGCCCTGATACAGGGGAAAATAATTAATTTGTTTTGTTTCCAAGGAAATTTTTTGTTTCATTTTCAAACTTCTGTTTGTTGTTCCTCTGTCAGTTGAGCAGCTTTCAAAAGTTAAGGTGAAAGGTGTATTGCTCATGAGTTTTCAATATTAGGAAGGATTATGTTTAATTTGCTTGAAAATACTGAACATCAGCCTTTCTGAAAATCGATGAGGGTTTTATGACAGAGGTTAGTGAAATCAGAACTGGACCCATTCAGAATACTTTCTTAATCATTCTTTTTGTCTTTGTGGATAGTTCAGTAGGGTTCAGATGACTTTCCATGCTGATGTGGCAGAATTTCTCTGTTCAAACTCTGTAGGAATCCCAAGCACTCCCATTTATTTCAGAAGTGATGTGGACCTGTCTAAGATCTTTGCCTGATAAGCTATAGATTTCTTTTATTTAATAATGCCTTCTGGGGGAGCTAATAATTTACATTTCCTATATGTTAGAACAAAAAAGGATGACAATCTTTCTTTCCCCGTATGTTTTGGGAATGGGTAATTCAGTGCTTTTTCCAAATGATGAGAGCTCTGGTGTTCGTTCTATTCATGTTACTGTTACATGTAAAGTGTTTCCCTTTCTTCTGCTGAGTCTTTCAGTCATATCCTTCAAAATGAGAAGAACTTGCTAATGTTAGCCGCTATCTATCTTTTTCTCAAAAAAAAAAAAATCATCATTTTTTGGTTTGTTTTGGGGTTTTTTACTGTCTGAGTATAAAAGATATCCTTTGGGATGGAATTTTCCTGCTTTGGTGTTAAACTGTGGAAAAGGGGGCTGATGCAGTTTGAACAAAAATTTTAGCAATGGAGTTGGTTTTCCAATTGTCTGGGGAGCCTAAAACAGTGCCTGATGACAAAGGCTAGTCATAAATTGAATTATTTTGTTTGACTAGAACTATGTAAACAAAATAGTCAAATGGGATGGAAGTGTGCAGACCAAATTGCTGTTTACACCCAAGTGTTTCGTGGTTCTCCAGTGCTGTGACAAGGGGCAATGTCCATAGATGTGGCATAACAGCAGAAAGGTACAAAGTCTGGGGTTTATGGCCTGGAATATGGAGATAAGACTGAAATCTTTGCAATATACTGTAAATACTACTGTACAGAAATCTATAAGAAATAGAGATTTTTCTATATGTATATTACTTTTCTAAAGGGTATAAGTGTACATATTTTATGAAATTGGCCAAGCATTACATTAGTGGGGATTAAGCAGAAACTTTCTTCTGGAGCAGGTTGTCCTGCCATTGCCTCCTGTGAAGTTTCTTGCATCTGCTTTTGAATCCTTTGAAATGGAATGCTGGTCAGATCTGATATGGATGTTTCACCATTGTTATGCTTATATTCCTGTGAGATAAACTGTGTGTGTATAAATAAAACTACCACTCTGAGGGGTAATGTTTGTTTTTTTATAGTATGCTTTTATTTTGCTGTCTCCATTAAAGTGCTATTATTTTAAAGCTGAAATCCCATTAAGAAATTAATTTCTCTGTGAGTGAGGCTGATACTCGACTGTGAACATCTGAAAGTGCAATGCATCCCTGAACCATACCCAGACCCCTGGCTGAGAGCTTAGGCACAGAATCTCACAAGAAGGTGGCACAATAACTAATAGCTCTCAATATCAGTAAATTTGAATTATATGAGGCTAAGGCTGTTCTACAACATTCTAATATTTTTTATTTCAGAATATGTCTGATAAGATAGAGTTTACTCCTGAAGGGTACTATTTTTTCCCAAATTTAATATTATATTTGGTCTTGCTCACTATCAAAAGCTATGATGTGCTGCAGACAATACCACATTCATCTTAGGCAGTGTCCACAGTGGGAGAGAGTTTGAAGTTCTGCTTGGAAAATATATTATCTCTAGAATCTTATAAAGAAACTTGTTTGACTGTTCTTTCTATAGAAAGAATTCAATATATTATGCTAAATCTCTGTTTATTTATTTTGTGAAGAAAGCAGCAGAAATAATAGTTGCATACAGTGAGCTTTTACCAGAAACCAATGCACTCCAGCTTCTTAGTTATCATTTTGGAATGGTCTAATCTGCTCAGACTCAAGTGTTTCACCAGCCAGCATTTGAAAGTAACTTGAGGTAGAACTAAAGGATGCTTGCTGTGCAGATTGGGATCTTCCACAAAAACCCAAGAGCAACTTTATCATTGCTGACATGCAACCTTCCTCTCACAAATCCTGGGTGACCTATGTCAGTGCAGGGTATGAAGCAAGTCTGGAAAGGGTGAATACATGCATCCCCCTTTCTGCAGAGGTTAATATCCCACAGCAGGCCTTTGCTCGTCTTGCTGCCTCAGAGAGGACAGAGCCATCGTAGTCAGAGTGACCCTCGGCTACAGCCCAGCTCAGCATTTAGGAACATTGCTCTTAAGTAGTTTTTCAGAAAACACCTTTATCCCATATTCTATGAAGTTCGGTGGATTTCTTCCAGAAGTAAGGTTTGGCAAGCTTCTCCTCTCGGACTGACTGGTGCAGGCAACCTCCAGAAGTCCACAGCTTATCCATCCACTGCTTTGCTTTTGATTCATCTCTGAGTAGTAAATAGGTGTTGGAAAGAAACCAGAAAAAAGGTCTTTCTGGGTGTATTGTAGATGTTGAGGCATTCTGAGCACACAACTGCAAAAGTACTTAGTATCTCCAAGAGCTTTTGCCAAAGCACAGCCTATGTTCAACATCAGGAAAACAGGAAATGCAAATACAAAGTCCAAATACAGGACTTGGCTTCACTCTACAAAGAGATGCCTTCAAATTGTGAGGACGTTTTGTGATTGGGCTGTATTTATCTTAGCTATGTCCCATGGTACTGAAGGGGACTGTCAATTCACTCAAGTATAATGTTGTAAAGAGAGGTGGTAGATGCCCCATCCTTGGAAATAAAATCGGCTTGGAAAGGACTACTCAGCTCATTTTCAGGCAATGATGTAACAGCAGTCTGTCAAGGTCTCCATGACAAAAGGTGTTGAGAATTTTGGTCAATTATACTTGCCAATAAAATTTGTGATGTAGCAGAAAAACAAATAGTATCACAGAAAAAGAAAACCCTCCAGGTTGAAGTCAGCTACATATATCCATCTCTAGGAATCAGTCTAGTTACTGAAAGAGCAGGAAATCCTGTAAAATTAGCTTGCACATTTGTACTGGACTTGAGTTGCCTCAGCAGTTATGATTAAAAATATCTAAGAGCTATGATTGTATGGGTTTCAGAGTTTGCCTCAATCATCAAGAGCTCAACAGGAGTACCAATTTTCATGTTTTTTTCATAGGCAGTAACAGGAACCAGAGGATAGCAATCATCCGCACAAAACCATGTGATTTTTGGTCAGTTATTGATTGGCATTAGAGCACTGAAGCAACAAGCACCGAGATGTAGAGTCACACACAAAGAGGCAGGCACAGCTGAGCACACAAGGGGAGAGCTGCTCCTGTTCCTTTTAGCCCAACCTCTTCTTGCATCACTGGTTTTGTCTTTGGTGACCAGGAAATCTTAACCACTTCCGCAATTACTCATCGGTCTGAGTTGCTCATCTTACACCCTCTCTGCCAGTCCCTTTCCGTGTTTACATTTCCAGTGAACTCATTCATGTGCCAGTCATTATGAATGCCACTGTTCTATTTATCCTCATTCTTGTAAACTCTTTTTTTTAATGAATAAAATGCTTTCAGTTAGGTTTTACACCCTTCTGCTCAATCTTTCTGTTTCTGCCCTAAGGAAACTAAGAACTAATCATGCAAAAAGTCAAGAAATGAATGTGTTGTGTAGTTAAGCAGAAACTTAGAAGATCAGAGACCAACTCTTGTCTTTTTTTCATCTATATAGCTCTTCCTGCATACTTTAGCATATATTTTTTCATTGTTTTCTTCTTTGATACCTGTTTGTAACACCTCATCTTTGGCTTGGGTTATGTCTTCTAGAGGGTAAGTTTTTCAGATCTGACACTCCTCAAAGAGCTCTGAGCACAGCTAATGCAAAATCAAATCCCAAATGACAAGTCTTTTCATGGTATATATAGTTTAGTTTAAACCTTCTAGGAAGTTTGGTGGGGCCAAAAAAGGAACATTAGGACAGTGAAAGCCAATTGGGTAAGCTTTGCAGAACTGGAAAAGAAAGACTGAAGCAGTTCTGTGTGGAACTCGGGACAGCAAGGTATCTCCTGAGCTTCTTGGAAAGTTTGCCACTCATTTCTTGGGAACACATCTTCACTCAACATTTATTTCCTGCAGGAAAGTAAATTTAAGAAGAACTTTATTACATGCAAGAGTCAACCAACACCAAACTATTGGGTTCACCTCCAAACACAAGCTCAAGTGGCTCTCCAGGCATCTATTGGATTTAAGAAGTGCCTCCATCTGCTCTGATAACATGAGAATAGGATTCCATTGTAAAAAAAATATTAAATTCCTTGATGTCAATTACTATAAAGAGGCTGAAAATTGTGTAACTTCTGAGAACAGGCCTTCAATGTAACATTCTAAAACACACTAATAGTCTGGAAACTCCAATTTTCCTAAATTTTCAGGTTTTTAGGTTGTATAATTTTATTACCCTACAGTTGGTAGAATGACCATCTTATTCCTGCAGAGTTTGAGACATTTGTAGATCATCTTATATTACTCTAAAATAATTGCAGAAACAAAGTGATAGGATGGTAGGAGGACTTCTCTGCCCACAGATCGTAGAATCATAGAATATGCTGAGTTGGAAGGGATCCACAAGGATCATTAAATCCAACTCCTGGCCCTGCACAGGACAATCCCAAGAATGACACCATGTGCCTGAGAGTCTTATCATGAACTGTCAAAGAGGATGATTTTCTTGCATGGCCACTTTGTCTAAAATCCCCATTTACCTGTGCTTGATTTCAAACTGCCACAAATAAATTCACCTATCTTCGAATATTTACAACATAAATCAGTGCGGTTTGTATTATGTTAGTATCTTGCTTTACCTGAGGACTGGGACCAATATTAACAACAGTCCTCATGTATCAAATGTCCTCATGTTTGTACAAAAGCAGGCATACATAAAAAAAAAAAAAATCTTAAGTCTGCTAATTACATCTCACTATATACGATAATCTGTACGATTTTTACAGTAAAAATTAATATGATGCAATAAAAAATCATGCCCTGCAAAATGCAGGGAGGTAAGGAAAACTGATTTGGAGGAGTGTTTAACTCCCAAAGTTACATAATTCGATGTATTTTTGTCTATCTTCAGAATGCCCTAAGAAAGGCATTTACAGCCTATCTAATGATTCAGCAGAGCTGGCAAGATCTAGGAAGGTTGCAGTAAATTGCAAAAGAGATGTTTCGTCACAGAATAGAACTCAGATTCTGCCTGCAGTTGGGAGGCACAGGTAACTGTTGTTTTAATTAGAAGTATGGATTTAAATCTATTTGTACTACTTTAACTATAAAATAAAATTGATTCAAAAGTGTTGCAAATGTCCATGTGCTCAATTGTCCTTCAGCAGCCCTCTCTGCTTAGTTTGAGTCAGCTTGCCACAGGGCTCACCTGAACAGAAACAAATGAAAATATTCGAAGCTCTGAAACACTCATTTAGCTGAGATGTGGCCCTGGAATGAGATCTGTGGAGCTAGTTATCCTCCCCAGCTACAAATCCAGCCTCCAAGGTGTGCTGAGTGCACAGGAGCAGAGCCTGGCCACCACCAGCCCTGCTTAGGTGCTGCAGCACATTGGGCATCTTCCCAAGAATTGTCCACCTGGCAGGAGCTGATGGAGGAGTGGGCACTGCTGGGATAGAGGCCTGCTAGGAAGAAAGGTGGTGGACCTGGACCCTAAAAGTGGTCACCAGGGATCATCCTCTCAACTATAGCTGTTCCAGCTTCAGGAGCCTTGCCTAATGTGTAAGTAGAATATGTACCAGTAAGTTAAAGCAAGACAACAGGGTTTCTTTTCATCTAAATGAATGCTCTACCACTTAAAAAATTCTATATTTGTCTCTCTAAATAGATGACAAATCTATATTTCCAGTTTAAGCCCAGCTTAAAATTATTTTGCTCATTCCTAAATTAAAACAAACACTGATCAAGGACTCCTGTATTTGTTGTTGATTTTATTCAATTCTTCTACATAGATATCTCTTCAAGATATATATAAGTACATTTCTTTTTAAATAAAAACTTTTCATAGTTCTATAAACACAGTCATGATCCAGATCTAAACCATCCAAACATTTAAGACTATTCAGGTACTGAATGTGAATAAGAAACGGAAGAACACCAGTTTTTCACTTTACATTTTCCTACAAAAATGCTGGTTTTCACCCAGATTGGCAGTTCAGTGGAGGAGGCAGGAGTGTCACGAGGAAGGCAGGGTATGCAACATGTCTGGTCATGGGAAAGTTCTGTGCTTTGTTGTAGGTGTACACATGTAGCAAGATAATGTCCTGGGAATGACTGCAAAGCATAAACATTGCCCAGTACAAATATTTCCAATACCAAGAACCCTCCAATGTCCATTTCCCTGCAGCCTTCCCAGCCTTTCCTAGTGCTTCTCTTCATTGTGACAAACCTCAAAGGTTTGTGTGGAGACACAACGATGTTTTCTGCACAGTCAGGATCACACCTTTGCCACTATGATCAAGGATGAAATGTAAACCAAAGGCAACAAATTCCATTCAAACAGGAAGTAAACGTGGGTGGTTCTGAGTGAAATTAAATGGGATGGTGCAATGGAAACACAAAATAGTCAATCATAAAATGGATGTGTTTCACACAAAGAACTGTGCCACATAGCAACAAATCCATCAGAAGTATGAGAAAAGCCAGTGTAGCTAAAAAAGGAGGTGAAAATGAAATTGCGTCAAGGAGGATTCTTAAAACATGAGGAATTAAGGTGAACTGGAAGGCTCCCAGACTGTAGAAAGAAAATGTAGCTGTGATGATGGTATTTTCCATTCTGAGAAGGCAAAAAATATTAATCAGAAATCAAGTGAAAAATATGTCAGCTATTTGATTTCCTCCTTAATTGTGTTGGACCCCCTATGCTGTTTGAGTCTGATGAGTTTCTAAGGTGTAAGTAAGCTGATGTGAGAATCATTTTAATGAAGTCATAGATTTTAGCTTTATAAAATGTTCTGGTTTTCAAGCTTAAGGTTCTCACTGTATTTAATTGAGTAATAATCAATTATTGATAGCAGTTATAGCTAGAAAGAGCCACGTGGTACTGCAGCCAAGAAGGAGTGCTAAGATACTGGGTCATAGCTTGAGCTGTTTGAAATGGTGTAATGTTTCAAAAGAACACACAACCTTTCCAAATCATAATTCTCTTTATCAGAAATATCTCAGAGCCAGTTTTGCAAACAGATGCTGGTACTAAGGGTTCAGCCACATGACTCAGCTCTGGCAGCCAAACCTGCCAGCACTTGTCCTGTGAGCGGCTGTGACTGTCCAGGTGTGTGCTCCTGGCCCACTCTGAACGGGAGCTGATGCAGCCTGCAGGTATTTTACAGCTGAGGCTGTTGCTGTGTTCTCTGGCCAGGCTAACAAACAGTGCCCAGCAGCACAGTACATCTCACATAACTGCAGGGCTATCTGCAGACAGTGAGTCATCCTGTCTTCAGATAGACCTGGAATGAATCACTTCTGCAGCTACCTACACTTCACTGCTGACTGCTGGGGGGAAATGGTGACTGATTTAGGCTACACTACTAACCTTTGGCCAGTTAAACTTAGACAAGAGCAATCCCACCCTCATCTGATGCTCATAAGCTGTACTATTGTGAAAGTGTTTGTCTGAAGTCATAAAGCCTACTGAGATTTTTAGAGAGCACCTGTCACTTTTTTGTGTGTCCTTTATTGAGGCAAAACATTTTGGTCATTGTTTTGGCCTATTGTTTCTGAAAATCCCCACCCAGGTGTGGCTGGAAGAAGCTTCAGCTTGGTAAATCCAAAATTTGTCAACACTGAGGTGCCCTGGAAGAAATGCTGCAGAGCCAACATGGTCATTGGCAGAAAGTCCCAGTAGGACAAAGAACGTTGTGTGCCTCCAGGCTAGGTGGGCTCAGGAAATGGGACACCACAGTGGTACCCTAGCATCGAGAGGAAGTGTAAGAGATGTCCTTACTTCTCTAGGAATAAGCAAGTTATTTAAGGATAAACTTAATGTCTGGCATATTAATTAACTTTTGTGGAGGGTGGCTGTCTATAACAAGTTCTTCATTTTCTCCTCCCTTAAATCTCTTTTTTGAAGGCTATTTCAATCTCACAACCAGCAGGTTAAAGTGGTACCGAGACATGGTAAGATTTGGTTTATCCTTATGATAGAGAGCAACACAGAAGGCAAATCTGAAAAATCAAGTGGTGTGCTCCTATTCCAGAAATGAGCTGTGTCTTTAGCCAAAAAGTGAAGCAGTTGCTGGAAAGGTAGTGAAAAATAGGCAAGGAATGATACAATGGTCTTTGTTTTATTTTCATAATGAATGAGGAAAGAGCAGTTTGTCAAAACAATAGCAAGGGTTCTGAAAATCAGTGGAGGAAGGAGAAGTGAGTCATTAGTGTGCATAAATCTAGATATCTAAATGGTAAGGCTGGTCAAAAAATTTCCAACAAAAATATTTTCATAATGGAACTTGACTTCAATGGAGTTCATGTTTTTACAGAATTGAATTAATATCCTCCCCCCTACCCCCCTACGCCCCCCCAGAAAAAAAAAAATTAGGCACCAACAAAATTAGAAATCTCTGCAAATGAATATATTTTTGCCAGGAAGAACAGTCTAGGTCAAAGCAAAACATCACATATACAGTAGAGGAAGCAGTTTGCTCAGAGCATCTGGTGTATTCAGAAATAGGCTCATTTGGGTGCTGGGTTCTTTTTGGTTCTGAGGTGGATCATGAAAAAGTTGAATACAATTAATTAATAATTGTTCAGCTAAACAATATTGATTTTTATAGGTAAAAGCCAAAACTACTGACATGAGTTTTAGCGAACTCTCATTATACCATTAATGCAAAACT